>NC_090024.1:117553238-117915738 GCF_037176765.1 Anolis sagrei
TGAGTTGTTGATTGGAGAATGGGTACAGCCATTGCACTTTCTCTTCAGTCAGGTTGCACTCACTCATACAAACTTAATACTTAAAATTACCCACACAGCTACTTCTGCTACTGATCTCCTTATTCTAGATCAATAACCTTCTGACTTTAGTTTCTAATTTATCCAATATATTATGCCTGTGCTCTTTATTTCAGGATACAGTTAGAATTGGATTACTTAAGTTCACTTTCATTTACTGTATATGTTGGTGAGGGGTATATGAAATTGAAGTCTGTTCTTCTTTATTTGCTTCTACTACATCCACAAGTGCATATGTTCAAAAGAGACATTCATGAAGCATTCTGCTTGTTTCCTTTGTTGTTCTCCACACTTGCCTCATCCTTGATTTACGGCGCTCTTCTTTTCTATGACAGAAGACAATACTTCAAGTCAGACCTTTTTTTAAAAAAAAAACACACACAACAACAACAACCAGTGATTCCAGCCATGAAAGCCTTTGACAATACAACTTCAGGTTGCTAGTAGATTATATCACACCAGTTACTATGCTGCTGTGGAATCAACAGTGAAATGACCTCATTCGAGATATACAAAACAGTTATTTACATATACCACCCTTTCTGTCAATCTCAAGTAAGGTTGTTGTTGTTTCATCTATTCTGTGAATACACTGGTGAAACATGCAGTAAAAATAATGACAGCACAAGACTGACCTATGCTCCACTTGTTCTTACTCCATGGATTCAGCCAGTGAACTGTAACAGACTTGAGAACAAAAAAAGTCTTCATTCTACTGTCAGGCATTTCAACATGATATCCTGTAAAGATGTCATATTTACTATGTTTACCATTTTACAGATGACCTATTAGGATGAGGTAAGGGGAAATGATGAGGTGCCATGAATAAAAAAGTTGGAAAAAATCATTCATGAAATATGTAGATAATAACAAAAAGATTTATTTTTGTCAGAATGTGCTGAAATTCAAGAGAGTAGATTCCACTTAAGGTTAGACACTATTAACAGAAGTGCCTATATGGTGATTATTTACTATTTCAAACCAGAATTTTATAGGTACTGGTTCTACTCCACACTAAGCCATGAAATACACCAGAAATTTAATAGTAACTTTTAAAAATAATTTATCTCCATTAATTTCTAAGGTGTTCAGAAAGAAATACCACTATGTAACCATTAGGCCTGGGCGGTTTCGTTTCGTTAATTCATAATTCGTTAATAATTCGTTAATTTTTCCAATTACAAAACGATAACGAACCATTCTGGAGCAATCATTAAAAAAAACGAATTTTTAAACATGTTTTGCAAATGCTTCGTATTTCGTTATTGTATTCGTTTCGTTATTGTTCAGAGGTCATTTCGTTATTATTTCCGCATGTCTGGGCCAGTTTTATGGTTTAATTAGTGAAAAAAAAATTATAATATCACACCAACAGTCAAGAACAGAGGGAGAGGGAAGCTTCAGAAGTTTTTGGAGGTTTTTTAGCGTATTTCGTGGTCGCGTCCGCCATTAACGAATCGATTCGTTATTGTTTCGGAAATCGATTCGTTATTTTTTTACCATTTACGAAATTTTGTAAATATCGAACTTTTTAAAAGGAAAATTTTGTAATTATTTTAAATATCGAAACAAAAAAAACCCCCAAATACAAATCGATTTTAGAAACAAATTTTTGCGTTGTTACCCAGGCCTAGTAACCATTATTAATTACAAATGTTATTTGTTGCACTGTTTGTTATTTTCCCATTATTCCTAGAGGAGGACAAGAAAAAGTCATAAAATTAGGTAAAACTAAGAATTACACTAGCAATAACTGAAACTATATTTCAAGAGTAAATAAAAAGTAACTAGAAAAAAATTTAGATCATTGATATCATCATCATCATTCCATGCACTGCCATTAATCTCACTTATATCGACAAGAATAAGCCTATTAAAACAATAGAACTTCCCTTTTTTGTTGTCTAGGGTTGTTAGATTAAATATACCTTCCATACCTTTAATAGTTGCATGGAACAGACATTTTCAGATGTTACTTGTTTATAATTTATCTGATCACCTTAGTACCAATGGCCATTAGCAAATAGTTCATTGAATCTATTCCTTTTTTATATGCCAATATTTTCTAAAAGTTGCCAGAAAATCAGTTGTTACCTCTAAGCCCTAAAACTGAGTGACTTTCCTCCATGGAAACCTAGTCTTTAGGCACATAGGCACAAGTCATCCATATGAATGAGGGTTCCCAGGACTTTGTTAGTATTATAGGACTCAGGATGCATCTATATTGTAGTATTAATGCATTTGACATCACTTTAACTGTCAAACTTTCATCCTATTGAATTGAGGAGTTTGTATTTTCTTGAGACACCAGAACTGCCTGGTAGATTACATGAAGGCCCTTGATGTGGATAATCCATAGGCAAATCATGAGGCAGCAGGGTAAATCTATCGCCCAGCACCCTGAATCGCCCACATCACCTGCTTGCCCATCACATGCTGGAAAGCATACCTTTCTAGTTTATTCCCGCAATGTCCCCAGAATTTCCAATCTGAACATGGGTAGTCTCCTGTGTTCCCCAACCTAGAACGGTTCACCAACACAGCCAGCACATTGCCCCACCAGAAGTAGTTGTACATCATGTGATGGGATTCAGAGGGCTCCATTCTGGTTGCATTGTTCAAAGACAGGGAAATTTGGCAAAGTGATTAGGTCCTTTGAGTCTTTCACTCTCTCTCAACCTATCTCCTGTTCTCAGGGCAAATTGGATGAGAAGAGAGCCATACACGACAAATATTAATGCAAACATTTAAAAATCCTCGGCAAATATGTCTGCAATGCTGGTTGAAACAAGAGAAAACCATTCCCAGGGGCTCTTAAAACTCAGGAGATGCAATCTGACAATTCAATATAAGAAGATACCATTTTCTGTTACTATGCTCAGATTTTGGAACCTAACAATATTAAACATGTTCACTCAGTGGTGAATTTTTATAATTGTTCACCCTGGATTTAATGGTCTTGTGTCCCATTGATTTAGACGTTTATGTGTAGTAAGCTCTACTTATACTGGCCTATGACTGACAGAAAGAATATCTATCTATCTCCAGGAAATTTCACAATATGTGTAGTAACAAAGTTGTGAAGCACACAACTAACATTTCTCTTTTCTCCTAGACATGTCATTTCATTACTTAGAACTGATTACATTCCAGAAATGTCTGAGCAGAAAACAAACAAAAGACAGCTTGTGAATCCTGATTAAAAAGGAAAGAAGCGCTCAGAGAATTTGCATTTGAAATTTGCTCAAATCTCTACACCAGAATGAACACAAGAATACAATAAAACTGGCTTCTGCTACAAATTACATTTACTTGGGAATAAACATCACTTTGATGATATAGAAAATAAGAAGAAGAGGGAAGAAAAAGAGGAGAAAAAAGAAGAAGGGGGATGAGAAGGCTTTAGAATAATTCTCATGTGAGCCCAATTGTTGGCAATAACTGACAATGAAAAATTTTGCTTTGAAATTATGGACATAGTTACATCAGTATGAGTACATTTAACTCAATATATCTGTGTCAACATAAAAGCTAAAGCCAAGACTGTGGTACTCTGAGCTGTTGAGTCTTTACAGGCCTGTAAGCCCCATATAACATCATCATCTGCATGGACGCGCAAAAGCACATCTGTGCCTCCTTACAACTGAATGTTGCTATCTGAATGCAAGTAGATTGGATGGATGGATAACGAATTCATTCATAACAGATGAAGCTGGCTTGTACCAATAGGAGACAGTGGTTGTCCAATATTGTCTCTCTTCAGAGGTCTTTTCTAGCCCTTTTGCCTACAATTACCGCTATATAAACTTTATAATTCTTTTTCCACTACTTTTTCTATGCTATTTTGGGTAGCATAACCTAGAGGTCTTATGAACAATACCAGAAATATTTCGGTTTATGGAGAGTTTTACCTGCTTTAAAATTGGACTATTCAATTCAAAGTAGTCAATGACTTGTCTCCCATTCATTTTATTAGGATATATAGTATTCATGCAAAACATGTTGTACAGTAAAAGAATGTATAGGAATGGTGACATATGTACAAATAACAATAAAATATGCTTTTTTTGGAATTCCCATTTAAAGCCAGGGATGGGATACTGATCTGAGAAAAGCTCAGATGAAGTCTCCACTTGGCTGTAAAGCTTATAGTGGCCAATTGCTATACCTTAGCCTAATTGCCCTTATGATGCTCTTATGAGTATAAAATGAAATATGGACCTGCATGACATACTGCTCTCTTTGGAAGAAATATCGAGTACAAAAGTCATAAAAAAGTAAAATAAGGACCACGGCAATGAAGACTGAAATACCAATTGATGTATTATGTTAGTCAGTCCATTCTTTTCATAATCATGCAATGGTAGCAAGGGAACTCATATAAAATTGAACTCATATAAAATATAAAATTGACTTTGAGCACCTGGTTTCTCAAAAGTACTACTTCTTTTATCACAATTCCCTTTGTTACCCCTACCCAAATGCCAGCATAATGATGCTGGCATAATGTCTGGATTCTGATCTAAGTGTTTCAGATAGGGAAGTTAATGGTTCAAATCTAGCATCCTCCACTAACATAGGGGTGTCAAACTTCTCCCTATCACCACCAGACCTTATGTCCATGAAGCAGCAACAAAAACTTAAGAGTTACTAAAATGCAGGAAGTCTCTGAAGACATGTTAGGAATACCTCGAATAGGTTCCATAATTAGGATGTGCAAAACACCCAAAAACTATACTCTTTTTGGTTCCATTTTTGGCTGCCCCTCACCCCCATTCCATTTTCTGGGAAATTCCTAAAATCATTTTCATTCTGGTAAGATTCAGTCCATTTGTGCCAATAGAGAAACTATGGAGGGTCATTTCTCTATCATTCTAAAGGTCATCATGATTAAACTTGCCTCACCTGAAGGTCACATTTACAACTGCAAGCCTGACAAGTTTCAGAACATTTCACCAATCCATTGAGTTTGGGGATTTTTTTTAAAGTTTTTACTATAACATTTTTTTAAAAAACCCACAAGAGAATTCTGGGAATTGAAGTCCCAACCACTGCATGCCACAAGAGGGGAGGAGAATTGACACAGTCAACCAGGCCTGTGATTGGCTGAGAAAGAAATCTGAAAAACACAAAAAGAGAAAACTTCAACTTTCCTCATGCCCAGGGAGGGAGTGCAGAGGCTACTTCAATGCCTGTGCCATGCAAAGTGCTGCTGGTAAAGCGAGTTCCCAGAAAGGCCCTCTCTGGAGAAAAGTACTAGGGAAGACTTTTCTGCCTTTTTCTTGCTTTCTCTCTCTCTCTCTTTTCTGGCCTTATTTGCCTCAAGGGGGTGCTCTGCCAGTGGAGGGGGAGGGCTTCTCTAGAAGAAAGAATAGTAGGTGCCCACTCTTGCCTGATTTGTGAGGCCACCCACACATCATTCCAGTTAAGGCTTTGACTGGATCTATTTTCAGTGATCTGGCTGCTGAATGGCCAAATTTTCCCAAATCCGAAAACACCAAATGGAATTCTACACACCCCTATAACATAATATTGCAACCTTCCTGGACCTTCTGTCTTGAATCTCTTTAAGATGGTCCTTGATCTCAGCCACAAAAGAAAATCAAATTTAGATTAGAAAGAGAAATATCCAAATTGATATATATCCACAAACTCTGGTTCATTGGTAGTAGTTTATAAAGACAATGTGTTCCTGGAACACTGTTCTTATTGGATCATTACATCACATCTCAGCTATTAACTGGGATTGTTATGTGTGCCTTATTAAGATGTCAGTGCACTATTTCAAGAATTACCTTCACTAATTCTATTTAATTATTTATTTACTGTATATATACCCCACTCTTCTCACCCCTGAAGGGGGACTCAAATAACAATATCAATAAAACAATATTATAAAACTGTAAAAACATACTTATCAATGAAAGTAGTCTTTCAAATGATTAAAACATATTATAACATATCAAATTTACATTGCACTGAAGCATGATTGCATGTCTCACAGTCCAGTGGTTTCAATGGCCAAAACCCTGATACATAGCAGCTCAACACCCTTGAAACATTGTCACACACAGCCCACCTCCACCTAAAATTAGTCCAATCCATCCCACATCCAATTGTCCTTCAGGAATGCCCATCTTTCATCCTGATGAAAGATTTCCAAAAAGGCATCCATCTGGTCCAGTCTATTTAGCCCACACCAGTCCATTTGATCCTGGGATGGCGGGAGGCAAGGGGGTGGCTTACACCCCCTTGTTCAAACACTGAGTGATGGTAAGCCACAGTATCTCCTTCAAAAATGACAGTGACAATGGTGGTAGTGTTGAGACTCAGCATTCTGGCACCATACCTACTACTAGTAGTAGGAGAAGAAGAAGAAGTGATGCAGAAGCAGAGGAGAATCAGCGTCAGCTGAAACGTATTCGTGACATCTTTCTGGCTTCCAGTGATTCGGAAGACTTTGCAGGATTTGGCCCAGAGGAAGCTATGGAAGTAGATTACAGGGGAGTAAAGAGAGTGGCCAGTGAGTCTGGCAGTGATAGTGACACTATGTCTAAGAGGCTTAAAGACACAGCAGATAATTCCAGTGCCAGTGAGGATGAGATGGAGGAGGCTTTAGACTGGACTCTGGTTCAGAACATTAGAGACATTTGCAATCAAACAACCTCCAGCGATGATTTTGAGGGTTTTCAGGATAACTGGAATGAGGGATCTTCTTGGCAGGATCAGGCATTAGAACAAAGGTGGCAAACTTGGCGTGTCTTAGATGCTTCAGCTGCGCAAGGAGAATCAGATGAGTCTAATGAATCCCAATCTTCTGATAGTGAATAAAATGTGCACATTGGGAACTGTTTCTTTGCAGATGACAAAGTGTTGTTATGTGTTGTTATTCTGCCTAACCTTGCTTGGATTCCCAGTATCCTGTTTCCCTGCCGTGTTCCTTCGGACCTTGGAATCTTCGTTCGTGAGTGTTACGCCTGGCTACCTGACCTTGGAATTGACTGGACTACGTATTTGCCTATCGGACCTTGCTCTGAACCTTGTATTTCTTAGAGACTATTTTGCTTTGCATTTTGCTACAAGCTTTTGTATCTCCTGTTTATTTTTGGCTGCTATTCAAGCCTGCTAGATATCCGGATTATCTACTGTCTATGTTCTTGCCTGAAAACACATTTTGAACTGCCTTCACTACTGTTAAAGTGTCTCATTAAGTTTGTTATTCATTAAAAGACTATTATTTTACATCTCAATTTCTGTTTGAGACAATCTGTGTTCCTTGGGTCACGACAGATAGAACAAGCCAGTGGTGGAACACAGAAGCCAAGGGGAGTGATGGTGGAGGAGACCCTAAGACTACCAGTCTGGTTTGAATACTGCAGCAGTGACGCCAGAGGGGTCAATGATGGAAAAGGCCCAACATTAGAGGTAGCCCAATGCGGCCACTCACCAGAGGCTACTCTCTCAGCTGTTGGTTAATTCTTACCGTTCTTCTAGCTGATCACTCCATCACCACACATGCACATTTTTAGTTTATATTACATTCCATTTCCTTCTTCCACTCCTTACCCACTAGTGTTTGTATGTATGTGTGTGTGTGTGTATACTCTGTGTGTGTATCCATCCTTTGAGACTTTATTTCATGCATCTAATGAAGCAGACTGCTCAATATTTCTTTTTATTCAATCTCAGAGATACTATATGACTACATTACAAAATGGGAAAGTAATGAATCCACCTATAGATTAGAGAGACAATCTGGACAACAGAGTGATAGAAATGCAATCGATGAATGATAAACACTGCAATTATGTATGTGAAGTGCCTCAAGCCCTCTATCTATAAATGATAAGTACTAGTATTGTTTCATAAACACAAGCAATATCAAGTTAATTGCCAAAACAATATCTATGAATATTTCTTACAGATGTGGTAGCATTTGAATACACTTTATTATAGTACTTTCAGAACAATATTGCACCTAGGTTTGTGGGTGCAGAGACTTTCTTTTAGAAATGACATTTTATTGCTGCATGTCATATAGTGTACAAACTGTGAGTTGATGTGTCTGAAATCCTAGGGATGGTTTGGACATTTTGACTATTTTGTGGTCACCTGCTATGACAAATTATGTGTATGATGGTGTAGTGATATATATTTACCCACAACCTCCACTTCCTTCATGGTACTTTGGTCCTGGGCTGACTGAGTTCAATCACACCTTTGGGTGTATTGCCACATTTAACCTACACTTTAGAGACAACAGAGGTTATGAACATTTCCACTATAGTGTTAAGCAGAGTTCAGAGATAATGACATACTGGATTTTTATTTTTCTCAGTCAATCTGTCAAACAGAAATGTTCCACAGCCATTAGCTATATACTTTTTATTATGTTGTGATAAATGCTTATTTTCTGAATTAAAATATATTTTATATATTCATTTTATTTCTACTTCGCCTTTCTTTCCATGGGGACAAGTCGGCTCACAATTACATGGCACAGCCCAATTTAAATTTTAAAATGGCAAATACAAAAATTAAAAACAATTCAAAAAGAATTAAATATTATGTCATGGATATAAATTGAAACACAGTTAAGATTATGATAAAATACCTGTACAATTTAAATTGCATTTAAAACTAAATGTCCTCCCCAACTCCCCCTTGAAAGTAAACAAAACAAATATTTAACCAAAATATACATTACTTTACTTACTTAGGTGATCCCTTGTTGGACGAGTAGGATAGTCTTCGATGATCTGTATTCTTGTGGATCCATAGGTGGCTGTGGAGCCCTATTTTTGACCTGCATCTTCTCCCACAGTGAGCACATTGGTTTCCAGGTGGAAGGCGGTCTCGGTCAGGGTTGGCTTGACATGCCTTCCTCTTGGCATGTTTCTCTCTTTCACCCTCCATTCATGCCTCTTCAAATTCTGCAGCACTGCTGGTCACAGCTGACCTCCAGCTGGAGCTCTCAAGGGCCAGGGCTTCCCAGTTCTCAGTGTCTATGCCAGAGATTCTAAGGTTGGCTTTGAGCCCATATTTAAATCTCTTTTCCTGTCCACCAACATTCCATTTTCCATTCTTGAGTTTGGAGTAGAGCAACTGCTTTGGGAGACGGTGGTCGGGCATCTGGACAACGTGGCCAGTCCAGCGGAGTTGATGGTGGAGGATCATCGCTTCAATGCTGGTGGTCTTTGCTTCTTCCAGCACGCTGACGTTTGTCCACTTGTCTTCCCAAGAGATTTACAGGATTTTCCGGAGGCAGCGCTGATGGAATCGTTCCAGGAGTTGCATGTGACGTCGGTAGACAATCCACATTTCGCAGACATAAAGCAGGGTTGGGAGGACAATAGCTTTATAGACAAGCACCTTGGTATCCCTAAGGATGTCTCGGTCCTCAAACACTCTCTGCTTCATTCGGAAAAATGCTGCACTCGCAGAGCTCATGCAGTGTTGTATTTCAGTGTCGATGTTGACTTTGGTGGAGAGGTGGCTGCCAAGGTAGTGGAAATGGTCAACATTTTCTAATGTTACACCATTAAGCTGTATCTCTGGCATTGGAAAGCGGTTGGCTGGTGACTGCTGGAACAGCACTTTGGTTTTCTTGATGTTCAATGACAGGCCGAGCTTCTCGTATGCTTCTGTGAAGGTGTTTAGAGTGGCTTGTAGATCTTCTTCTGTATGCACACAGATGACATTGTCATCAACATACTGGAGTTCTATAACAGATGTTGTTATAACCTTTGTTTTGGCTTTCAGTCTGCTGAGGTTAAATAGCTTGCCATCTGTCCGATAGATGATTTTCACTCCGGTGGGAAGCTTCCCATCTAGGGCTGGGCGGTTTCGTTTCGCTAATTCGTAATTCGTTAAAAATTCATTATTATTTTTTTTATAATGAAGCGATAACGAACCATTCTGGAGCAACTTAAAAACGAAACGAAATTTTAAATTCGTTTCGTAAATGCTTTGGATTCGTTATGTATTCATTTCGTTATCGGTTTGAGGTTGTTTCGTTATTATTTCCGCATGTCTGGGGCAAGTTTTATAGTTGTTTTTTGTTTAATTAGTGAAAAAAAATATAATATCACACCAACAGTCAACAACAGAGGGAGAGGGAAGCTTCAGAAGTTCCCCCTGTCCCATTTGGAGGTTTTTTAGCGTATTGCGCAGTCGCGTCCGCCATTATCGAGTCGATTCGTTATTGTTTCGTATTTGTTTCGTTAATGTTTCGAAACAAATTTCGTAAATATCAAACTTTTTAAAAGAAAAATTTCGGAATTCTTTTAAATATCGAAACGTAAAAAACCCCAAAAAACGAATCGATTTTAGAAACAATTTTTTCCGTTGTTACCCAGGCCTATTCCCATCATCAAGGTGAAGTATCATAGCGATGAAGATGGAGAATAAAGTTGGGGCAATAACACATCCCTGTTTGATGCCTGATTCCACCTTAAATGGGTCACTTTGGGAGCCACTGTTGTCCAAGACTGTTGTCATCATGGAGGAGCCGCAGGATGTTCACAAATTTATTAGGGCACCCGATTTTTTGGAGGATGGTAGTAAATTGAGTTTTATTATTTTAAAACAGGGAAGTCATCTTCTATGTAGAAGGCAAACTTTGTGTTCAGAATCATTGGGCAAAGAAATCAAACATTAAAATGCCCAATATTGTAATTGTATTGTAGAGATCTCAAATGTGATAATATCTCATATTCTGTGCATGATTCTAGTTGATCCTCCTTAACATATTGTCACAGTAGAACTGAAAAAGGTCACAAAACATTTTCAAGATTCAGAATAATTCCATTTTGTGGTAAACTACAAAATTGGAGATCTTGTTCCCTTTATAGAAACCTAAGAAAATGAGGCAGCACATGTATTTTTACATTGAACGGAGAAAACAGATGGGCAGAGTTTTCTCCTTCTCTTATAATAGTAGGGTACAAGGTCATCCAATGAAACTGAATGACAGGAGATTTAGGACCCTTTCTGAAGTAAAAAATATGTTGTCTTGGCATTTTCCTTTTCCAAATTGCTCCCCTTCTCTCCTAATACTGGGATGCCTCTAAGTAATCACTATATTCAGATGCAACCTCCAGATTAGAAGGGAAGTGCACCAATCCCAGCAGGAGGTTGCGGCATGCAACAGCTAAGAGACTAACAAAGGAAAACACCAAAAAAAGAAACATAACATTGTATTCTCCAGTTTTACAGATTCTTCCTACAGTGAAAGCTTGAGGCGCCTCATTTTGCAGGTACAATCAACCACCAGGCTCCTTATGTGTACTGTGACCCTGCAGTTATGTAGTTTTTGTCTATGCATACAAATCTGTAAGTAGAGAGAACAAGATTTTCTATAGAGTCTAGAGGAGAACAAATGGCACAAACAAGCCCAGGATCTGTCAGTCAAAACCTTTCAATTGGAAAGAGAGAGGAAAGAGAAAGATACAGACAGACAGAGAGACACTCTTATGTGAAAATGTTGCAGGTGCTTACAAGTTTGTGTTAAAAACATTGCTCAAGTGAAAGTGAATGCACCTGATGAACATTTTCAACTGAATACTAGGAAGCTATCAATCTCTGAAATGTATATATTTCCCATTCAGATTTGGAAATGTCCTGCACATAAAACTTCTCACAATAGCAGAATTCACACTGGATATGATATCACAATTCTTTAAGCCTTTTTACTCTAGGGGAAAAGGTGATACTTTTAGCAGGGAAAGGCAACAGGATGTGAAGAGAAATCATCTTTCCAATTCATAGTTTTTAGACGTGGAGAGTGTCACTGGTTAAAAAAAGGTAGGGAACCACTGTCATAAGCTATACAATTTCCATGGTGAAATAAAGAAAGTTATCCCTCCCAGGAGGAGAAATTGCTGAAATCAGTCTTCTGGGTAGCCTGGGATTTTGAAGACCCAATCCTGGGTAATGTGAGATTTTGAACTCCTGCAAATTTGAACTATCCCCCACTTTAAAAAAAATAAGACTGGGTGGGAACTGCACTCACATGTGTGATAACTCAGGAAATAAGACCATGTGAGGAGTTCTGAGAAATTATATGATTTGTTTTTAAATGCAATGGAACAATGTGACAGCAAGAAGATGTTTCCACCTGCTTTCCCACTCTCATGGGATGATGTCCTTAGGGTTGGCTTCTCTTTGGTACTCATCCAGTAAGTAGGTCGACATACTGTTCTTTTTTATTTGCTTTGAAACATTCTCCATTGCACTCATCTCTGTTTTGAAATGTTCATGGGAAAATATCACATATAATATTATTCTAGGTGCATTACAAGAAGGGTCACCAGCCAGATAGATTGCCTCAGAGTGTGCAAGCCTCTTGCCATTTAAAGTCCTTTCTTTTGACTCTAGTTCATTGCTTTCCAGTTTGACAGAGTGAAAGGGGAGACTGGTGACTTCAGAGTTGCTCAGATGGCAATTTAAATATACATATTCTGGGGATATGGTTCCGCACTTTGAACTGGCCCTTTTAAGGTTCAGATTCAGATTTGTAGCACTGCCTTAACCTGACATCAGACCAAACAACTTTCACTAGTGAGAGTTTCTTTTTTATTTTTTCCACCTCATGAATGGCTGAAAAGGACAGTTAAAAACATTGGCACAGAACTAGAATATAATGGTTCCAACAGTCCTGCAAACTGTCAGAATAATTATCTCAAGTCATATAACGTTCCATAGTGTTTTCTGTAAGCCTGAACTGCATTTTCCCCTTTAGGTTTTGATACTTTATCACATTCCTGACAACACATTTGGTACATTCTTAAATTTGCTTGAATAAGATCCGTGCAACATATTTGGCAAACTCTGGCTAAAGTTATTCAATAGGCATCCTTATATCAGAAGGTGAGAGACTTCTACCTTGGTCCATATATCAAATTTATTGGGAATCTCACGTCAGAAAAACATATTTTATGTGCAGCCAAGATCCAGAAATAAAATATAAACAGCTCTGTATTTAAGCAAAACAATACGTTTGAGAACCACATATGTGGGGCTCATTGGTGTAAATTGTAGGGATGATTAGTATATATTATGTATACATTCAGTTTTAACATATTTCTTTACCGTATTGTTATAAGTGTTTTATTTAATTTACTACATAGAATGTAATCAAGTTTTAACAAGCCTTGTTGTTTGGTTTGGTATTGTGATATGATCTAAGGGCTAATCAATAACATTCATTATTATTAAACATCCTAATGCAATAGTTGTCCAGTGTTTCTAATTGATAAAATAGTGGAACTTGCAAAATGCATGCAGCAATCAGAAATTCCACAGTTGAGGGGTCACCACTGAGAAGGCCCTGTCTCTCGTCTCTGCCAGCCGTGCCTGCGAAGAATGCAAGACCAAAAACAGGAACTCCCCAGCCAATCTTAAGCTGAACATCATCTGCATATAAATGACATCTCACTCCAAAACTCCGGAGCGACAGAGTTGGATGTCATCTGCATACAGGTGACACCACACCCCAAAACTCCGGATGATCTCCCCCAGCGGCTTCATGTTGATGTTAAACAACTTGGGGGATAGTACTGATCCCTGGGGGACCCCACAAGTCAATGGTTGTGACATTGAGCAGGTGTTCCCCAGCAACACCTTCTGGGAACGGTCCTCAAGGAAGGGCCAGAGCCACTGCAAAACAATACCTCCAAGACCCATATCTGTGAGGCATTCCAGAAGGATGCAAGAAATATAAAGTTGGGGTGTTATATGATTTCTTGGTTGTATGGCCATGTTCTAGTAGCATTTTTCCTGATGTTTTGACTGAATCTGTGACTGGCATCTTCAGAAAATCTGATGATGCTAAAGCAAGTGGATTATATAAACCTGGGTAAGGTCCAGGGTGGGAGAAAGAATCAATGTCTGTTAACCAAATATTAAGGGTACAATTAGCAAGCCTGATTTGCAAGTGTTTGAGTGGGATCCATTCATCAGCATGTGATTAACTGAGAAGATTGCATAGTCAATAGTGAGGGCATCTGCCTGGAAGTAGCCAGGTCTTTCTTCCTCTGGATTGTTTATTGCCTAGAGCCATCCTTTGTATGGGTGGTGTTCACTAGTCCTTGATTGCTTTTTGCCTGGGGGTTTTCTGTGTCTGAGTGGTGTTCATTAGTTACTATCTTGATTTTGGTGTTTCTCAATACTGGTAACCAAAATCTGTTCATTTTCGTGGGTTTCTCCCTTTCTGTTGAAATTGTCCATGTGCTTGTGGATTTCAGTGGCTTCTCTGTGTAGTTTGACAAAGTACCAGTAGTTGTCCAAGTCCCCCTTGCAAAACTGTCTCAGAAGACACCCTCACAGAATCCCACAACAGCTTCCGCCCTCCAGAGGAACAGTGGATATGATCTTCAGTGTACGACAACTCCAAGAAAAATGCAGGGAACAAAATCAGCCTCTGTACATGGCATTCATTGTCCTTGCAAAAGCATTTGACACAATGAATTGCAGTGCTCGCTAGACCATCCTCCAAAAAATCAGGTGCCCTGACAAATTTGTGAACATCCTGCATGTAGTGCTGAAGGCTTTCATGGTCCAAATCACTGGGTTGTTGTAGGTTTTTCGAGCTGTATGGTCATGTCCTAGAAGCATTCTCTCCTGATGTTTCACCTGCATCTATGGCAGGCATCCTCAGAGATTGTGAGGATTGTTGGAAACTAGTAAAATTGGGTTTATATATCTGTGGAAGGTCCAGGGTGGAAGAAAGAACTCTTATCTGTTGGAGCTAGGTTTGTGCCAACTTAATTAGATAGTGGATATATTCCGCGCCTTCTTGGAAGGTGCATGATAAATCCACTATTTCCGGTGTCTGGACTACAGCCCAAACACCATTCTCACAGTTTATCAGTCTAAATAAGCTCAGTAAACTGTGGTAATTCCACCCCCTCCCCCAAACCACTTTAAAAGGTGAAATAAACTTGCCCAGCCTTCATTAGACTCTCGCTGGAGATCTCCCGGCATATAAAAAGTATGTGCCAGGAGAGTGGGGGGGGGGGGGTCGCTCCTCTCCCCCGCTCCTGGTACATCATTTTTATGCACCGGGAGAGTTCCAGCGAGATTCTAATGAAGGCTGGGTAAGTTCATTTCACTTTTTAAAGCAGTTTGGGGGCTTTAGGGGAGGGGAGTAGGTTCCCCAGATGTTTTGCCAAGTCAGTCCTGGCAGAACATCTGGACACCTACCCCAGAAATAACACACTTTTTGGGGTGGGTGTAGACAGTCTCCCACAAACATCCACCTTTTTTAACATGCTTGTGGATTAAAAGGCTGTCTGGATCTGCCCAGGGATAGATTCCTGTAGTAATTAATAAACACTACCCAGACACAGGAAGCCCCCAGGAAACAAGCAATCAAGGGCTTGCAAACACCACTCAGACAAGGGATGCCTCTAGGCCAGTATTTCCCAAACTGTGCTTCTCCAGGTTTTTTGGATTTCAGCTCCCCAAAAATCCCCAGCCAGCTTACCAGCTATTAGAAATTGTGGGAGCTGAAGCCCAAAACATTTGGAGGAGCACAGTTTGAGAAATGCTGCTTTCGCCTTCCCCATCACATGGTGAGGACAGGAAAAGGTGAGTTAGCACACTGTCCCCATCATCTGGGTGAAAGAGTGGCAATGCATGTTGCAATATTACCCTCTCTCCCCCCCCCCCATCATATGGAGGAAAGGGCAAAACAATTTGAATACCTTTGCCCTCTGTCATCGCAGAGGAAGTGTCTTGGGATGCTTCCACTCCACTTTGGGAGGAATGAGGCAGGGCCAAGCCATCATCGTCTGATGGCACCTGGCAGGCCCCATCCTGAAGGGGTGATAAAAAGCCCCATGTGAAGAGGTCACTTAACACCCTCAGCTATTTCATCTGGAATAAAAAAAATCTCTTGATCAGTTACAGATTTAAGTAATTTTCAGCACTCTAAACAAAGATTTTCATGTCACAAGTTTTGCTCTAAGAATCAGACCGGCCCACAGCTACTTTAATATGCTGTAGCATCTGTGGAAAGTTGCCTGTGGAAAGTTAATAAGGAAAGCATGAAGGATCTGAATGTTTACTGCTCTTTGGCTCCAAAATCTGTATCCTGAAGTATATTGTTTATTATAGGGATCTGAAAGACTTTACAGGGTTTCCTTGAGGCAGAATATAGAATGCAACACCTTTTCCTGCTACTCTGCAAGCTTTGGTTCATTGCTGAACTCTCTTCTATCAGTGTTTGCCCTGATAGGGATAATTTTTTTACAGAACTTGAAATTTCTGACAAGGACCTTCTCTACACCAATCCTGTTTAGTTCTGCCCCCTTTGTTCCCAGTGGTAGATTCCCACTTATCTAAAGTGTTACTGCTTCCTCTTGTATTCGTCTTTTGCTATTCTCAGTTGATTCCCTAGTTTCTATGGTAACATAACATCACTCTTAATGAAACTTTTAATATAAAACTACCGAAAGGCAGGACGTTTTCACATACATACTCTCATACCTGAAAGCAAAATGTGAAGGACAAATAATGAGAAAATTATCCTTGCTCCTCTGTGTGGGTATGAAGAAAGTTCTTTAGGAACCTGAATTGAAGTAATGTGATTAAGGAAGATAATAGGAAAATGTTCCTGCATGCTGTTAAAATTAATTCCTCCAGCTTGTTATTCTTCTTGGATTTCTACCATGGGAGTACATGATACAAATTCAGTTGGGAAAGTTGCTTGCAGCACAGGACAAGACGTTTGCCTAATCTTCAAAATGTGTGTGGCTTATTATAATTCAAGAGTTACTTCTTTGCATGGGTGCATGAATCCCAATTGTGTTATGTAGATGTTAAACAACACTGGGGGCAGTACTGAGCCCTGTGGAACCCCACAAGACAGTGGCTGTGAGACCAAGCAGGTGTCCCCCAGCAGCACCTTCTGTGATCGGCCCTCCATGAAGGACCAGGGCCACTGTTAAACAGTACCTCCAAGACCCATTCCCACAAGGCATCCCAGAAGGATATTGTTGTTTACCCTAAAGAGATATCATTATATTAGTTTCTCAGGCCAGAGTGGATATGCATTGTAGTATTTTTTTTCCACTCCAGGGCATTATTTATTTATTTATTTATTTATTTCTCGCATTTCTATCCCGTCCTTCTCAACCCCCGAAGAGGGACTCAGGATGGCTTACAATGGGCCCCATTCAGAAGCCATTACATAACAAATTAAAAAATTAAAACCACAATTAGACATAAAAGTATAATTAACAATACATAAGTCATCGTTAAAACAGTCTCATCAGCCATATCGTCATTCCAGTCACATTCCCTTAAAGTGCTATTCGCATCTATTGTCCAAAAGCCTGGTCCCAAAACCATGCCTTTAGTTTGTTTCGAAAAACTAGGAAAGAGGTGGCCAATCTTACCTTAGTTGGGAGTGTGTTCCATAGGCGGGGGGCCATCCCCGAGAAGGCCCTGTCTCTTGTCCCCACCAGGCTCATTTGTGCTGTTGATGGGAGTGAGAGCAGGGCCTCACTCCCTGGATGATCTTAGGTTTCAAGGTGGGACATAGGGGTGGGTGTTTTTGGACAAGTAAACTGGGCCAGAATCATATAGAGCTTTATAGGTCAAAACCAGCACTTAATTTCATACCTTAAAGAAAACTACTTGAGGCCTTATCAGTATTGTTGAGCTGTAACTTCCATCTGTATTGCCTTCTTGATGTGAACCTTCTATTGTCCCTAAACAAACTAGAAAATAACTTATGAGTAAAAGATGCATTTGGGGCTATACCCATAACTCTTCTCTGATGGATATGTTGATTAGAGCTATTGTGAAGTAAAGGCTTAAAACATTGGAAGATCATAACTGCACATCCCCAACTTAGACCATGATAAGAGAAGATGGATATTTCAGTTCAACAATATCAGTAAGATCTTGAATTGACTACTACTGATCTAGATGGCTACTCTGATGAACCTCTGTTGTTGCTGTTGTCACTGCTGCTGTTGTTTGAGCCAATATAATCACAATATGGCTTCTCTAAAAGAGAAGCAAAGTTAGGATCCATTCTAATTGTCATTTTAAAAATGTATTGGACATAACATTTTCAGGTATACATATTTTTTTTAAAAAAAATCCCAAATGACTACCCTTTTCACTTCATATAAGATTCCAAGATATAAAATAATTTTCATGAATGCTGAAGACAGAGCATTTGGTTTGAATGGGGAAATATATTTCTGGTGCTATTTGCTCAACAGAAGTAAGAACAGGGGAAGTATAGCAAATATGAAAAGTGGAAAGGGTCACTACAAAAATGATTCAGTTAAGCCACTGTGACTCCTTAATCCACATGAAAGATTAAATTGCCATATGTGATAGAATATAAAAGACTGAGGAAGGTGGCTTTTCTAGAGGTCAAGAGAGAGAGAGAAATCCACAAGCAGAGGAGGAAAGAGTCACATATAGTCAATAAGCTTGGTGATGAACCTTCAGGTATTACTTTTGGAAGAACTTAATCAGAGGTATTAGACAAGTCAATAATAGAAGACACATTGGAAGGACTGAGTTCTCAAGATGATGTGTGTGGAGATTTTAAGACCAACTTTTCTATTACTTTTATTCTATATTGAGTACATAACCTGTAGTCAAAAAGAAATTAACCTCAAGGGCATCTCTTGAGTTAAACTGGAGACTGAAGGTTACCCTCTGGTAACACAAAATCTTTTATGTGTCATTCTCAAAAGCCCCAAGTGTTGACTTTGAAACAGAACATTATCGCTTTCCTGTGCTGGATAAGTTATATATGATGCAATATAAAGGGAACGAGGTAGAAAATAATGTACAGCATGGTCTAAAGGGCCAAAAAGAAATAGCAAAACTGTTTTCTTTGTATAAACATGGATACATGGTCTGCCCCAAAGTAATGAGAATTGTATTTTTGCACATCAGAGAAGGGCCAGGAAACAAAAGCGGGGGTTGAGGCAAGTGGAGGAGGAACTCAGGCATACAGTTTGACCATCCCCAGTCATGTTCATGCCTTTGTAGCAGTTAGTTCATTAGCAAACTGTGTAGTAGTTTTTGTGTCTTGTCACCAGTTGAAATACAGAGGTGTCTGAGGCCTGTTCTACACTGCCATATAATGCAGTATGAAAGCTGATAACCTGGTTTTATATGACAGTGTAAAGGGGGGGGGGGGGGGGGAGGCTGAAGCAGCATCAAGGTCTGTGTGGAACTGGAAAAAAAATTGTTTCCAAAATGCTGTAATTGTTTAGAACAGTTTATGGAGATGCTGTTTTGTCTTCAGCCCAAATCTCCACTTGGAAAGGATGAAGAGAAGACCATTGAGAATGAACAGTGCATAGGGTGTACTTCAATTTCAAGAACTAAGAACAAGGTGGCTCATGTGATGGTTTTTTTTAAAAAGCAACCTAAATTTAATTTGTGAGGTTAATTGCAGTGGAGGTAGGGCTACCAAAAACAGATGTCCACCGAATCATTACAGAAGAGTTAAACATGGAAAAAAAATGTTCCAAACTGGACCCAAAGAAATATTGTGATGGAACATATGATGAACATATGTTGCCTATTTGGGAGTTCTTGGTTCATGTAAACGGTTCCGTCCCAAGATACCTAACTGACCGCATCTCGGCCTATGAGCCCACGAGGACTTTGAGATCTTCCCGGGAGGCCCTGCTCTCGATCCCGCCTGCGTCACAGGCACGGCTGGCGGGGATGAGAGATAGGGCCTTCTCGGTGGTGGCTCCTCGGCTGTGGAACACCCTTCCCGTGGACACCAGGCTAGCTCCCTCCCTGTTGATATTCCGCAGGAAGTTAAAGACCTGGCTGTTTAAGAAGGCATTTGATCAAGAAGTGCAATGACTGGTAATTTGACCATAGGAATGGAACAACGGAAATGATATCGGATTGTGGGTTTGACGATGAGACGACTCGGAATGGCTTTTGTAATAATGTTGATGTTTTGATGAGATGTTTTTCTGATAATGATGAATTGTGGATTATTTTACACTATGTTTTGTAATTTGCACTTGTTTTCTATGTTGTACACCGCAATGAGTCGCCCTTGGGCTGAGAATTGCGGTATATAAACGCAGTAAATAAATAAATAAATAAATAATAAATGTGACAAGTAAACATGACTTTCTGCGGTGAGTTGTAACCAGAGATGAAACTTAGGTTTTCAAATACAATCCCTCAACCAAAAAGACAGAATTCAGAGTGGTACACTTCCTAGTCACCATGTCCAATGAAGGCCAAATGAGCACATCAAGAACAAAATCCAGGCTCATCATTTTTTTTTTTAATTTCAAGGGAATAGGACCAGATGTATGTTGTATGTTGTATGTTGTGTTTGCACTGTCTGTTTTTGATAAGGCCAACTGGCTAATCAATAAAAAATGTTGTTAATTTCAAGGGAGTTGTTTACAAAGAGTTTGTACCACCCAGACAGACTGAAATCAAACATTTTACCTACAGGTCTTGAGAACTCTGAGAAACAGATTTGTGCTCATCTTCTATCAAATTGCAAGCAGAAGGTTTATTTACCACAACAATGCCCCAAGTCACAAATTGTTCACTGCAAAGGATTTTTTTTGGCATTAAAAAAAATCTCACAGCACTTTCCTTCCTACCTGATTTGGTTTCATATTATTTCTTTCCCAAAACTCAAAGGACATCATTCCAGGATACTCTAAAACATCCAGGCAACTTTGATGAGGGATTTGAACATCTGAAGTGGATACTTGTTCTACAGCTATGAAGAGTGGCAGCAATGCTGGAATCACAAGAAGCATATTCGGAAGAGGATAGACTATAATTGCATATGTGTTCAATAAAAAACATCATTCCCATTACTTTTGGGAGAGACAACACATGTGAACACACAGAAACATAACCTCAACAATTATATGAAAGTCCCTTGCTCCTTCAAAGCTGCTTTGCCAGTCACATGACACAGATTGAGGAGGAGGGATGGACTATCTGCAGATAGGCTCCATTGCACCCACTTTAGTTGGCAGTAGTGAGGTGGGAGAGGATGGGAGTGATAGCTATCCCATGTTCCTGGAAAAACCATGAGCCCAGGGAGCCTTTGTTGGCTGCTGACATATCCACTAGCTGTTCCATTCTGGAAGAAGCAAAAACCACCAGCACTGAAGTGATGATCTTCCACCATCAACTTCGCTGGACTATCCACGTTGTTTGTATGCCCAGTCACCATCTCCCAAAGGTGTTACTATACTCTCAACTCAAGGAATGAAAATTGAATGTTGGTGGACAGGGACAAAGATTTAAAGCTGGACTTAAAGCTAACCTCAGAAATTGTGGCAGAGACACTAAGAAGTGGGAGGCCCTGGCCCTCAAGCATTTTTATTGGAGGTCAGTGGTTACTAACAGTGCTGTGGAATTCAAAAAGGTATGTATGGAGGGTGAAGAGGAGAAACATGTCAAGAGGCAGACACATAAATCCAACCCTTGCCAGGACTGCTTTACATCTGTAGATTGATGTCCCCACTGTGAAAGAACATACAGATCAAGAACAGGCCTCTACAGTCACTTACGGACCCACTACCACAACCTTAGACTTGGAAGACAATCATACTCGGCCATGTTTCATAGCCTATGATGAATATGTGGTTGTCTGCACTGCCAGAACACATGGGAAAGCCTGAATCTTGGTGCAAGAGCCTGGCTTTCTCTTGTGTGCGTGTGATTATTTTTTTAACATAGGGTGACTTCTACTAGGTTAAAACATTTGTAGCATTTGTAGCAACCTGCAGGCTGATCTGCACTCACATACATGGGTCCTTAGCCATATAATCAGAAAAAATAACTAAGTAAAGTATTTCCAGTTATTACATTTTATATCCCTCAGTCAATGAAAGTGTAATTCTTTGGTGAATCACTTGTTGCAGAAATATGAACATTGGCAGTTGTGGGATGATCAGTTTATATGAGAGTAAGAAAGTGGAAGAAATATCATAATATTTGGGTTGGACATAGTCTAGCTGTCATTTAGAGTGAAGAGAGAGGATGGTTCCACACTGCGGTAAAGTCTGCTTTGACCCAGGTTTAATAAATCCAGGTTGGGGCAGACTGTAGTCTGCACAGCAGCTGCAAAAGCCCGCACTTTTGTGACTGGGTGTCCAGATGCATTCCAAGAGAACATCTGGACACTCTAACCTCCTCACCAAAAACCCCTTTTAAAAATAAAAGAGCTTACCCAGTGTCGGCAGCCATTAATGTGATGCTGGAGGTCTCTTGGCATGTAGGAATGACACATCAGGAGAAAGGGGGGGGGGGGAGTGGAACAATTTTCCTCCTCCCTCCCTTTCTCCTGACATGTCATTCGTAAATGCCAGGAGAGCTCTGGCACCACGTTAATGGAGGCCAAGTAAGTTATTTTATTTTTAAAAGGGGTTTTGGGGGGGTTGGGAAGGGGCTTAGAGTCCTCTCGTGTTTCTCAGGTCTGATTCAGCTTGGAAAATGTGAGATAGGTGTATAGGACTAGGACTTCTGAAAAGGCAGTCCATACTCCGCCCACAGTGAGAAAGATGCAAGTCTTTCAAGAAGACCCACTTCTTTCCCGCTAACAAATAATATCACCACAAAGTGGGGTTTTCTTGCTTTGTGGTGAAAGTATTTGGGATTTTGTGGGGCATTGCTTGGACACCCCCCATGAATACTCTGGAGCTTGTGCACTTTTAACCCTGTGTGCATGCATCCAGAGAGAAACAGACACACAGAGATATGGAGGGAGATGGTTAAGAGAGATGGTCAAAAGAGTGGTACTGAGAGACATAAATTGGTGGCTTTAATTGCTTTATCCAAAGGAGAGATGTGAGTGGCAAGCAGATGTGAAAAGACAGGAAGGAGTGAAATTGGCCTTTTCATTTGAAAAACTATATGAGTGTGTTTTTGTATTTTAAAAATATATACATAAAAAACAAAGAGATTTATTTGAAATCATCCAGACTATTTCATTGTCATCACAAACTCACCCCTAGTGTGTGTGAGAAAATGGGCAAGTGATAGGACCAAATGATATAAGAAAAAAAATCATTGTTGTGGTTATCGTTATTGTTCAAATGGCCCGCAAATGGAGAATGAAATTCTATGATACAACACATCCAGATATGATGTATTTCTCCATCATTAAAGTTAATGGAGCAGAAAATAAAGTCCAAGCCTAAGTCTAAATTTGAGTCAGTCTGCATGTTAGCCATGCAAAACATGGAGCTCTGATGGCCACAAATAAAAAGATGGGTAAAAGAGGCATGATGACATGTACTGTCATATGATGAAACCTGAAAAGCACATTTACCCCATCACAAAGGAATGAAGATAGGGTAGATTAATTTGCCGGCATCCAGGGGAGGCCAATACGCATTGCTATATCTATGAGGTGAGAAGGCGTGGCCTCTCTAGGTGATTTAAAGCAGCCACACATTATTATCTCCCTTTTTGAAGATGGGCCACCTCCCACCTACCTCCTTTTGCAGTGTAGCAATGCATAGTCAGTCACCTTAGGGGCTGGATAGGAATCCCCCCCCCTTTTATTTATTTGTTTGTTTGTTTGCTATCACTACACTGTCATGGGGATTTGGTAAAACTGGCTTAAGGTGGTCTCAAATAATTAGGTTTCTCCTGGCAGGTAGTGGGGGAAGCTATGATTTGGTGCTCCCCTAGTGGCACCATTTGGTGTTGTATGGGAATTTTGAACCCTGTGAAGCATTTGCTCGGTTCTTTGCAGACAAAGTCACTTTGATCTGTTCTGACCTGAACATCATGTTAACAGCAGTCTCTGAGGATGTAACATGAGCATCTGCTTATCCGATTTTGTTGGATTCATTTCAATTGGTGAAACCCAAGAATGTGGACAAAATACTTGGAGAGGTGAAAGTGACCACATGCATCCTAGAACCCTGCCCATCCTGGCTTTTAAAGGAAACCAGAGTGGGATTGGCCAAGTGGGTGAAGGCGGTGGTTAATGCCTCCCTTCAGGGAGCATACAATTCCTCTGTTGTGCCAGCTCTGCTGGCTGCCAGTTTGCTACCAAGCACAATTCAAAATGTTGGCTTTAGCCTATAAAGCCCTAAACAGTAGGGCTGGGCAACCACAAAAAAATTTGTTTCTAAACTCGATTCGTTTTTTGGGGTTTTTTGCGTTTCGATATTTAAAAGAATTCTGAAATTTTTCTTTAAAAAAGTTCAATATTTACGAAATTTCGTAAATTACGAAACAATTATGAAATGATTTCGAAACGAATACGAATCGATTCGTTAATGGCGGGCGCGACCGCTAAATACGCTAAAAAACCTCCATATGGGACAGGGGGAACTTTTGAAGCTTCCCTCTCCCTCTGTTGTTGACTGTTGGTGTGATATTTATAATTTTTTTTCACTGATTAAACAAACAACAGCTATAAAACTTGCCCCAGACATGCGGAAATAATAACGAAACGATTTCAAAACGATTTCGAAACGAATACAAAGCAATTACGAAACGAATTGAAAAATTTGTTTCGGTTTTTAGATGCTCCTGAATGGTTCAAAATCGCTTCGTTATAAAAAAAAATAACGAATTTTTAACTAATTACGAAATTACGAAACGAAACTGCCCAGCCCTACTAAACAGTTCTGACCCAGTTTATCTGTCCGAACATATCTCTCCTTATGAACCATCAAGGAATTTAAGATCATCTGGGGAGGCCCTGCTCTCCATCCCACCTTCCTCGCAGGAGTATTTGGCAGGGACGAAAGGCAGGATCTTCTCAGTGGTGGCCCCTCAGCTGTGAACCTCCCTTCCTAGGGATATTAGATTGGCCCGCTCCCTCCTGACTTTTTGGAAAAGAGTAAAAACCTGACTCTTTGGAAATGCAGTGTGACAGATAAACACAGTACGATGAAATAACAAACACGGAATGGCTTAGGAGATGCGAATGGATAAGGAACTGGAAGACATTGATGATTATAGTTTTAATGGTTTTATTTATTTATGCTATTTCTATCCAGCCCATATCAGCCCGAAACTCAGGGTTTTATATGGATTTTCTTTTTGTTATATTAAACATTTTAAAATTATATGTATATATGTATGATGTGGCATCAAATTGTTGCCAATCTGTATGCCACCTTGAGTTGCCTTCGGGATGAGAAAGGTGGGATAAAAATGCTGTAAATAAATAAATAAATAACACCTCCCCTTCCTTTTGTGGGTCAAGCGATTTGGGGAGTGGGAGATTAATATCCTGTCATTGGGGCTGGTCTTTCGGTTCTCAGCTCTAGTTAGACGTCAAAAGCAATTTTGGGTGGCTTATAGCCCTTGATTCTAGAATAAGAACTGGCCTTTGAGCAACCATGTAAATCTGGGATTGCTTTTAGGGATTTTGGTGTTCTGCCCAAGGGAAGGTTGGGTGCTTTAGTTAAGGATGACAAACTGCCCCAATTGCTGCTGTATCAGATCACTCATCCAAATAGTTTTGGCTGTCTTTAAGAAACAGCATAAATGGGTAACTAATTAATAAAAGTTGCCCTTTATTCAATCCACTACTGTTGTTTGGTTTCTTTATTTTTCTGGTTTGTCAGTATAACGAAATTTAGTGTTGACCTTTCTGACTTTGGCAGGGGGGAAGACTTTACAATCCCACCTCTGCCACCAATGTAATATAATTTAGACTATACGTGACGTAACTCGCCGCTGGACACCACTGTAAAATAATTAGCGGCTGACCATAGGTTGAATATAGTAATGACCGATGATATTGGTAGATATGGCTGCCACCACCTCAGCTTTATTGGTCTGAGGAACCAAAGGTGTGAATGTGTTGTAGGTAAGGTGTGTTTGCCCTAGGTTCTTCTATAACTGCTTTACTGGTTGACTGGACTCTAAAAGGATTTGACAGACTGAGGCTGACACCAGTTAAAAGTGAACTAGAAAAGCTTTATTAAACTTCAAGAGTATTTCGACTCATGAAATGAGTGGTACAGAAACTTGATTCAGTTGTAGAGACTTAGTTGGGTGAAACAGTTAGTTCTACTGACAATAAAGCTTTCAAAACCGTGAGTTTCCTTAAACAGACTGCTCTATTCTTAGAAACAGTATCACTTAGAGAACAGACTCCTATCTGTCTCACACACAGGGCAATAAGCTCTCTTTTACTTTCCCTCAGTATAAGAAGACAAGACTCTCTTTTACTGGTCCTCTCAACACAGTAAAAACCTAGCCCTTGTCTCAACCTTATTCCCTATTCCTTAAGGCTCACTTTAAAGCTTTCTTTCCCTGTCAGAACTCTATTTAGCTTCCTCTCCTAAAAAATCCCTTCCTTCTGTGTCTGATGTCAAGACACTTCTCTCCCTGTCAAAAGCTGACAGCCTCTTTCCCTCTCTCAACTGACTCCTCCCCTAATTGCGCTGACCAATCAGGAGTCGGCTTGACTCCTCCTCCTGCTTCTGCCTGTCTTTCAAGATGACAGCTACTGATACTCAGGCTTCGGCCTGGTCGCCTAAAAGGTAGATTTCACTACAGTCAGCAATAAGGAATCCAAACTTCAAGGGAGGGAAAAGAACCATCAGACAATCTGTAAAGAATCTGTGATTTTCTACAATAAGCAAATGTAATTTTATTCTGTCAGGTGAATTGTGGGATTTGGTAGAGCCTGAATATGTTCTTTCTGATACAACCATCTGGACAATTTAGTTCTCTATAAGTAGCATATGTACCTTATTTTTCTATCCACTTTGCTGTAATGACATACCCTCATGGGTGTGTACTTGTATCTTATTATCAAATCATTGTCTGAATGCACATATGCAAACCATTATATTTTTAGAAAGGTTGTTATTTAACTACCACTTATGTTCACACTGTAATCTGACTGACAGCAGTTTTGGAAGCAGATTCAATAATAAATTGAATAAATATCATCTTTATTGGAATGTTTAATATCAAGTTTGCAAAATTACTTTAAATAGTAATTAGTTATTGTTGTCATTCAGCACTTGTAGTTTATTTTATTTATTTATTTATTTCTCACACTTCTACCCCGCCCTTCTCAACCCCCGAGGGGGGACTTAGGGCAGCTTACAAAAAGGCACAATTCGATGCCGGCACAACAACAAGGTAAAAAATAAAACATATAAACAGTAATTAAAACAATTAAAACAATCCATTATACATCACAATCCCTAAAAACAATCTAGTGCTCAACGTTTACCAGCTCATAGTCCGTAAATTCAAATTCCACATTGTCCGATCCATCAATTCTAGTCATCGCTTGTCCCTTATCTATCCGCCAGATTACCCGAAGGCCTGGTCCCAAATCCATGTTTTTAATTTCCTTCTAAAGGAGAGGAGGGATGTTGATGACCTGATTTCCCTGGGGAGAGAGTTCCCCAGGTGAGGGGCCACCACCGAGAAGGCCCTGCTCCTCGTCCCCACCAATCTCACATGTGATAGAGGTGGGTTCGAGAGCAGTGCCTCCACAGAAGATCTTAAACTCCAAGGGGGGACATAGAAGGAGATGCGTTCGGACAGATATGCTGAGCCAGAACCATATAGGGTTTTGTAGGTCAAAACCAGCACTTTGAATTGTGCTCGGAATTGGATCGGCAGCCAGTGGAGCTGACCTAACAGAGGAGTGGTATGCTCCCTGTATGATGCTCCGGTGAGTAATCTAGCTGCTGCCCGCTGGACTAATTGAAGTTTCTGAACAGTCTTCAAAGGCAACCCCACGTAGAGTGTGTTGCAGTAATCTATTCGGGATGTAACGTTACATATTATATGTATCTCTTATAGAACTATATTTAAATATGTGTGTTTATAGAATTTTTGGAATGCTTGTGTGTTTTGACTGTACTACAACCCTCCTCATGCCACGAGAGAGGTGAGTAAGAAATGAAATAATATCAACAATAATAAAGTTCTTTGAATTTTGAATTATTGCAGATTTTTTAATATCTGTATTTGCACACATTGTAAATGAGATGTCTGGACCCAAATTCAAATCTGAAGTTCATGTATGTTTCATATGCATTCTATACACATATTTTGAAGGTAATTTTTTACATACTTAAAAAAATGTGCATAAAATTATACAGTTGTGCTAAAGATGGTATTAATTTCTGCCTTCATCCATGGACTTCAAAAACAAATTCAAACACCCTGCATGTGATTTTTGCAACTTTGTTTTGTACTAGCAGACTAACCTTTTCATGTTTTCTTTCCAAATATGCATTTCATTTTAGAAAAGAAAAGAAAAATTGTTTTGTGTACAACAGTATGAACAAAATTGCAAGGAAAAAAACAGCATGTGCACTCTTTTTAAATGCTTGTTTTCATGGGTCCATAAATTTTTCAAAATGCATGTCGAAGAACAAGACAAAGAATGTTGTTTCACATCTCTAACTCTTGCCAGCATTTTTTGTTTTGTTTGTTTGTTCCAATTTATGACTCGATTCTGTAGGGAACAAAAAAAGGTTCTTACCCCAAGGGAAAAGCCCCATAGCATTATGTTTAATCTAAATGGTTACCTTATCAGCATGGGCCCCAAATAGACCGTTTTGGTAACCTTTTCTGCATTATGAAAATGATAAACAGTGATGAGGGATTTTTTTTGTTACATACAGGAAGTGGGGAAATAAAAGAAGGAAGGTCCTTTAAAAGAAAGTCTAGGGAGTAAGAAAGGCTAAAAAGAAACAGGACATATTTCCAAAGATGAGTCTCAGAAGACTAACACTTGCTTTCCAAGTCTGCCAGTCATCTTCCGCCTTTACCCTGTGAACGAAGATAAAACTAGCTCAGGAAAGAAAAGCCAAAGAAAAATTCAGCCATTTAATCTTCTTAGGCTGATTATTGCAAGCTGTGATAATTCTCTCCACTATGTGCTTTTAGTACTTTCATATGACAAGGCTTAGGCAGTGTTTCGTATTTTAGTTCAAATAAATGCTGACACTTGTAAAGCTTTCTTTTTGATTGGCATTGCGGTTTGCATTTCCCGTTCTGCAACAGACAATTTGTAAAGATGATGCTTGGGTGAAAACTATGGGCAAGATCTATCTCCTCTAGTCCCGCATTCTGGCCACACAAAAGAATCACTATTGTAGATACCATGCAACATTTTGTTATTAAAATATGTTGTTCATTGAGGTCATACTTTAAGGCTGTTCAGACATTTCTGCTAGTCCAGAAAAAAGACTCACCATCACCACCCCTGTATTTCATATTTTTAAATAATTTTATTGGAATTTCAAGCGAATCCTTGCTTACATGTGTTTGTTGAGATTCTACTTGATCACACATAGCACAAGATTTCAATATGTTGGATCTCCTGTGTCTGCCCTGTTACCAGCCTAGGGCTTGCCATGTAACTCTGACATCCCAACAGTCATTTTCCATGGCTAGTGGAGAGGGGTTGGAGAAATAGCCTTCCCACCAAGATCAGATCGATTCCTCCTGAGGTCTCAACAGCTGATGTCATTGGTTTGTGTTTGACTGTGGGAACAAAATCACATCTTCAAATGTCACCTGCTCACCACTATCTACATAATTAATAGGCCTGGGCGGTTTCGTTCGTTAATTTTGTAATTCGTTAAATATTCGTTAATTTTAGCAATTACAAAACGATTAAAAAACTTATTTTTAAACCCGGAAGTGTTTTTAAATATCGAAACGGCAGGCGCCAAAAAATTTTGTATTTCCGTCCATTTCGGAAATACGTAAGATGGCCTGGCGATGCTTGCTGGGAGCTCTCCTCTCTCTCCTCTCTTAGCCAGTCAGAGGCAGAGCCTGAAAGAGGAGGAGGAGGAGGAGGAGGAGGAGAGGGCGGGGAAGGCGCCGGCTGAGCAAGCGAGCGAGAGGGCGAGTGAGAGGGCGAGCGAGAGGGCGAGTGACCCTCAGCGGGAAGGCGGCCCGTCCCTCCTTCCTCACCTTTGCGGTAGGTGTGCTTCATTCTCCCAATTCCTTAGCGGAGGGCTGTGCTTTGTTCTCCCAATTCCTTAGTGGAGGGCTGGGCTAGATGGCCTTTGGGGAGCCCTTCTCCCAATTTCGCATTGCTTCAGAGGAGCCGGGCCCGACTCGGCGGCAGCGCTTGAGGGCCCGCCAGAGTGAGTGCCTGCCTTCCCTCCTTAATAATAATTTCTCCTCCCTATTCTACTAAATTAATAATTAAATTAAAAAAATATTGAAAAAATATTGAATTTTTTTTTGTAAATATTAACGAAATTTCGTAAATACCGAACTTTTTTAAGGGAAAATTTTGTAATTATTTTAAATATTGAAACAAAAAAAAACCCCCAAATACAAATCGATTTTAGAAACAAATTTTTGCGTTGTTACCCAGGCCTAATAATTAATGATGGGGTGGGGTAGGTTAATGGACAAACAAACGGGCAGTTCCACATGAACATGATAATCCAGTTTGGAAGTGGATTAAAACAAACTGGGTTTGTGCCAGCACCAACATGCCAGAAGCTGATTCAAGGCTGGGACAGTGGCCACAGTAGCTGCTGACTGCAGATTAGAACTGAACCGAGTAACCACAGTATCTATAGCTAGACAGTAGACTTGAGCCCGGATTCATTTTTAGCCTTTCTTCAGCCAATCCGGCTTCTCTGTTTTGTTTGGGTGCTGGAAATGGCAAGAGCCCAGCGGTCACGGATTCTCATCCAAAAAGGGACTTTGAGATAGCCGATCACAGCTCCTCCTCCCCTATTCAGCATCACAGTTGAATCTTTTTGGTTTTCCTTTATTTTCGTGATTTTCTTTTCTGGGAGTTGGGGGTGTTGGGGACTTGAGAGACAGTGGGTGGGGTGCAGGTGCATATGTTTGGCTTGGAGAGTCACCCTTAGCTTCTTTTTCTCCTTCCTTTCCTCTCCTTCAGAAAATACTTCTAAAAGATAAATATTAATAATAATAGTTATCCCAGCAAACAAAAGAGAAACCTACCTCTCTTCTAGAGTAGAAAGAGCTTTAAGGAAGCAAAACCACAAGCAGAAGGAGATTGCAAGCAGTAGATAAAACAGAGAGGATTTTAAGGTAGTCCAGGGAGCATAGCTCCATTGAGCTCTAGGTCATGGCTCTGCCTTCACTGGGCCTCCTTAAAATGCCTTGGAAAAGTCTGTGGCATGCTGCTGGCTGGGAGAGAACGTGTGCATGCCTGCCTCTTCTCTAGAGTAGAAACAGCTTTAAGAAGCATTAAACATGGTCTCCTTTACAAACAGAAGGGAAAGGATCCAGAAAGACTGGTATCTTAACTCTGATGCTTTTTTTAAAAAATCCAGGTCTTAATCAAGGATATGATAGGGGAGCCTGTGGGAAGCCCACCCATAATGGGCTAGATACGGTGCTTTCTTAACTCCATTGCTGACACCCAGGCTCCCTTGAAGGGAAGAAAGAAAAAGCTCACAGGAGAAAGGGGAGCCTTGTAAGTTCCCCATTGTCACCAATAGGCTGAAAAGAGCAGCTTTTTTCAGATGCAGAATGAAAGCGCCCATTTGGCAGCACCCCTGTTTTTGGGAAGCATGCAAAAATGGCTATGGGAGACAGATATGGATAGCGACTCACCTGAAATGCACAAGTCTACTAGGCAGTCATTGAAAAATGCAGGAGTTCCCTAGTTACAATTTTAGTAGTCTGCTGGAAGGAATTTATAGGATATGTGTGTAAGAGTAAAGAAATGATGGAAAGAAAGAAAAAAATATGTGTGTAAGGTGGAAAGATATTCAGTAAAATTTCAGTAAAAGTTGACCTTAATTCTTCTCTCAATCATTTGAGCTTTTACAAGGGAATTGTTAATTCAATATAGTACTGAGATTGAAAGGAGGAAACAAGAGAAAATTCAGTTCAAAATGAATGAGATAAAAATAGGAAGAATGAGTCTCATGCAATTGACAATCAAATTGAAGCTCTGCAGCAACAGTTATCAATGATACCAGTAGAGGAAAAAAATTTATCTTATTGAATAAATAAGAATTAGAAAAAAAGTTTTTTATATAACAAAACAAAAACGCATTTGCTTATAAGCTGGGAAGTGTAAAGAAATGATGGAAAGAAAGAAAAAATATTTAGAAGCTGCAAGAGGGTAATATGACAATAACTGATAACAAGAAAGTGCAGAAAATATTTCATTGTTTTCATTTTCACTTTATAAAAAACAAGAAAGTTCCAGGGGGCAATTGAAGAATTATATGTCTAGACAAAATTTGTGAAAGATTACAGAGAAACCGAAATGAGCTACAAATTCTCCTATAACAATAAGATAAATTTCTAAAGCTGTTAAGAAGATGATTTCATGAAAGTCAGGGCCTGATGGGCTTTGAAGAGAAGCTTTTACAACAATGGACAAGAAAAAGAGACAAATGTAACTTTGGTACTGAAAGAAAGCCAGGCTTTGACACTAGCAAAAATTATATATCTACATTATTGTTGAACAATGATAGTAATTTTTTCATAATGAAAATAGCTTATAAATTGAGACCACTAAATTGAGACCAAGTTCAGTTTGGATTTTTACTAAATAGGCAACTGAGAAATAATATTAGAAATGTATGAAATATATGGGAATATTTAGAAAAAAGAATGAGAAACAGACCACATTGTTTTGTTTTATTTGGAGTTTTTTTGGATGCAGAACAAAGAAGTGTCTTTTGGTGACAACTTTATCAAATGCCTTAGACTCACTGATAAATTCTATGCAGAAAGTATCAAAATTTGATTTTTTTCTGTTTCTGGTTTGAAAGTGTTGTTTTCTGTTTAATTGTGTCGTATTTACTTTGAAAGTAGTTGTTATACTCCAGAAACTTCATTTTTTGTGGTTATCACAAACTATGTTGAATTGGTTGAGATATTTTTGCCCTATTTTGCCGCTTTTATACATGGCTTGGATTGGCTTGCAGTGCACTATCATATGATGCATGGCAGGCCATGTCCACATTCCTCCCAAAGTGGAGTGGAAGTGCCAAAAGGTGCTTCCTCCACTATTACGGGGAGGAAGGTGTGGTTTGGATAGCTCTGTTGGAGTTACCAACACTTTCCTTCTGTTTTGCTATGTGATGGCAGAAAGGGCAGTGGAGCAACTTGTGTTGCCACGCATTGCAGCCCTTTCTGTCATCTGATGTGGAGAGGAGGGAGGGCATGCAGAGCAGCATGAGCCATCCTGTGTGCCTTCCCTTTAGTGGTGCAATGCCATGGCATGAAAGGGCCATGTGAAGAGGTCCTATGAGAGATTCATTGAAATACTATAGCAAAATGTGCTGCAGGATGTCCTGCAAAAACAAAATTTTTGCAGTTTTATAAAAAATTTCCATGTTGTTATGATAGAATCAATTCAGAAATGATATTTAAAACCCAGGAACAAAATTATGTTACATAGTGTAATAGTGGTGAGTTAGTCAACCTATGAGAAATACCAGAAATCCTGACGGCCACCTAAGATATTTGGTTCAACATCTTGGCTTATCCCAAATGGAAGGTCATTCTGAGGATTCTCCATTCCAAACCACAAAGGTTTTCAAAAGTCAGAAAACCCTCATTCTAACCCCAAGGGCCCTCTTCTACAGTCCCCTGAGCTATAAAATAAAGAGAGACTGTTAAATATATCCACTCTTCACCTACAAAGGGCAGTGTCATGGTACCTACCTACCAGGACTATTTCACTTTTAACATATGTGACAACCTGTTTTAAATAACATAACTTGGAAGCTGGAGAGTCCTACCTGATCCTAGTTTGTACTCAAACAATCCATTGGATGGCAGGGTGGGACGCACATCCTGCAAAGTAAGATGAGAAGTGACTGCTTGTCCTTAAATAGACTCTAATTCTTCCCCTTGCCATGTGACTGGAAAGCCAGCTAGCCCTAACTAATATAGGCCTCCATCCCACAGGCAACATTTCATGGCTTTGTTGGCTTTGGATAGGGTTTGTATGATTTTGATTCCTCGGTTGTGTGAAGCTGCACTTCCAGATGGGTGCAGCTTCACACAACTTTGCCCTCCCTCTGTGTCACTTCTCTCCTCTGCATTTGTTTCTTTTTATTTTAAGGTGCTTGACAATTGTGAAGTATCTGCTTAGATCAGTAGAAGAAAAATTGACTTTATCATACAAAGGAAACTCCTGAAACTGTGGGATGATGAGGGATTGTTGATGGGTGGATCATCAATTGGTATTGCATGATGTGATGTGATCATCCTCCTACTGTGCCATTTCATCTCATCTGTGCAATAAAGTTCTGAGAATAAAAGGCTTGTATACATCTCTGAGAAATTACAGTACGGTATGCTGATAATCAGGGGAAGGGGACAGGAGGAGGTTCGTGACTTGAATGCTATTTTGCAGATATTCTCCTTTTGTCTGATTGGAACAGTTTGCTTTGAACTGTAACTAAAAAAGCAATGGCCATATATCTCATACCCTTGAACATCCTGAAATGCAATCGTGTTTTAGAACTGTCTATTAAATGACTTAGATGAGACAATCTTATTTCTTTTTATAAAAGCAGATGAAGACAGAGCAGAGAAAGGGAATCAGATAAGTCAAACAAAATTGGCAGAAATGGTCTAGAGGTTGACTTCACATTTCTAAAGATACCATAAAAATGAGCCTTCTATTTTAAAAGATGGCTTCAACGGATGTCATGAACTTTTTCAAAAGCAGTTTTATTAACTTCAATTTCCTTCAAATGTGATAGTTCATTAGCAGCATCATAGAAAATACAATGAGCAGTATAAAAAGTGCAGGTTTCTAGCACATGTTACCAGGATTTGTCATGCTATTGTGTTACCATGGAGTCAATTTATGTATATACATCACATATAGTGGACATTTACTGAAAAAGGAGAACCAATTCCTTTCTGAAAATAAGCCAATAACTTTTTAATGACAAAAGCAATAAGAAAAAGCTCCTAAATGGTCCATTTGAATCACATTTATTTTCTTATTTAAATAAATAAGTAAAATTGACTTGAAGAAACAATGTGTATGCTAGGAATGGAAAAATTGGTGTTAAAGAAGAATCTACCATAGGTTCTTGTTCTGCAAATTAACCCAAGGCTATATACCATAAAATGTATGCTTTTAGGATAGATAAGGATCTTTGGAAAGAGAGAAGATTTAAAATATACAATTCAAGATAATTAAGAAATGTGGAAAGTTTAATTTGTCCCTGTGTTGGCTTAGTTAACAAAGTAGCATTCTCCAAGATAAATCTATCCAGATCCACAGGTTTGAATGCTTCAATTATAACAGTGAAGGGTTGCATCTCTCTGTATCCAAATATATTCATGTTCCACATTGTTTCTTGTGAAAAATAATGGACATGGACAACACTAAATGTGTTGAAAAGATTTTTCCCTATTTTAAAAAACTGAATGTGAATAAAAGCAAAATTGGCAAATTTTACCTCCCTAATTATACTTTCTCTTTTTTTTGTATACTAGCTTATATACCCAGCATTACCTGTTTATTTAATGCTCTTTATTAGAAATGCTAATTGATACTAATTGTCCCATTAGAAAATGTATACTAGGGCAAAGCTGAATACTTTAAGTAGTTATTAATAAATGGCTGTCTTGACTGAATTGCAGTCTCTCAGCCTTGAATCACACTCTCAGCCTCAGAAAAAAATGCAGTCAATTCCCCTTTAATTTTTTAAGAATCTTGCTTTGAGAAAGCAACATTATTTTAATCTTCAATTGCACTCTCAGCATCAGATGAAGTTTTGTCACCTTCCCCACTTTTCTTTTTCCCTTTCCCTCATACACTTTCCCACTCTCTTTTCTTCTCTTCTTCCCTTGTTTTCCTCATACACCTTCTCCCATGTCTTTTCTTCTTTCCTTTCTCTTCTTTCCTTTCTCTTCCTTTCTTTTACTTCCTTTCCTTTGTTCATCCTTTTGCCTTTTGTTTCCCATCTCTTTGTTCCCCTTTTTAATTCTCTTCCTTCATTCCTTTACCTCTTCTCTTTTCCTTTCTTCATCTGGCCTCTTATTGGACCACACAGTATGTCAGCAAGGCACTAGCACAAACACGATGCACGATGGAGGACCTTCTTGCAGCAACACCAGAGGCACTCCAAGTGGCCAGATATTGGTCAAAGGACATTTAATCAGCTACCAAGTTTGCAAAATTTGTGTTTTTTTGTTTTTGTTTTGTTTTTTATCTGTTTGCCTGTTTTGTTCTGTTAGAAATGAAATACAATGTTCTGGTTGTGGATGACACGATAAATAAATAAATAAATACTAGGACAAACACACCTTTCAAAATATAAATATTCATTAAATTGCTTCTTTTCTTTTCTTGGGTGGATACCACTGCCCTGGACTTCATGCTGTGTTTTTGTCTCATGATGCAGCTGTTTTGTGTTTTCCTGTAGGTAATCATTTCTATATACTGCCCTCTTGTGGTTGCATGTGAGTACTCAATACTTAACTAAAGGTTATTTTTTTCTATCTATACTCTGCTATTCCTTTACTTTTTGGGGTGCTCACAACAAAATAAGGTAGGTTTTGCAGTTGAAATCCTGTGATGATTTGAAATTGGGTAATGGATATGTGTTCCATGTTTGGTCCAGATCCATCAAGCCACGTTGGAGCCTTTGTGGTACCAACCAACCAACCAACTAACCAACCTACATGCATACTTTGACTGTTATTTATCTTACCAAGAGGGTGGATCAGGTTAATGCATTAATGCCATAAATCTCATTAATGCCATAAGAATAATCATAAGTTATGCTAAAGGCATGATGAGGATGAGGGTGAGGATGATGATAAAGATGAGGAGGAGGAGGAGGAGGAGGAGGATGGTGTTCAGGTTTAGGTGTAGACCAGTTATCATAGAATCACAAAGCTGAGAAAAACTACAAGGGCCATTCCGTACAACCTCATGCCATGCAGGAATGCCCAATCAAAGCACTTTTGACAGATGGCCATCCGCATTAAAAACCTCCAGAAAAGGAGACTCTACTACATTCTGTGTATTTCACTATCAAATAGTTCTTACCACTTGGAAATGATTCCTAATGTATGATGGAGGGATATGCATATAAGGTTTTGACAGAGGAATAAACATATAAAGAAAAACTCCTAATTTTCTCTCTTTCTTTGTCAGTCTCTCTCACTTTCATACACACAAACTGTTTTTTTCAATTGCCTTGTCCAATTCATTGTATGTTAATTACTGCTATGGGATCATAAAGTATAGAAGAAAAGTGCCTCTTTTTTGTGCCTCTGGCCAATAGATGTGTCTAAAGTAACGTCAGTGAAGTGTAAGCAGCAGTCTCTAAAATGACACATTGTACTCTCTGTCACTAACAGTTTTCTTAAAGCAATCACACAGTCTGAGAGAACGTCTAATATAATTTAATGTACTGTATCACTGACAAAATTTCAGTGACTTTCCATTAAAAAGAGGGTGCACACTAGGGATCAGCAAAAGGAAGGAAAAGGATCTAGCATACTCTCCTAAGGAATATCAGCTTTCCCAATTGTCAGAGGTGAGAAATATAAATATATAGCAAAAACTGCCACAGCAACAGTTAGTCCACAATCCCATCTTCAAAACATGTTTTCCAGCAGGGAAATGTAAGCAATCAGTTTTAAATGGCCCAAAGACATATTTTGACAGCGTTATATACTTGAGTCAGATGCAAAATTAATTAATTCCTTCAATGCTAGCCAACCAAATTTGCATCTCAGGAAACTAAATGAGGTAATTAAATGTCCAAATTCATCACCTAACTAACAAAATAAACAAATGAAAGTGTAAAAATTGGACATCTTTAAGACAGTGCATACAGTGCATTAAAATGTGCAAAAAATGCTTGATTCCACTGGAAAATCATCAGGGAAAAGATTACTTTTGGCAAAAAAACAAAAAATATGGTTATGTACTTATTTCTTATTTAAAAGGTTGATTTTCAAAAATGTGAATAAAATTTCATATAGACCAAAAACAAGCAAGATGTAGCAATGAGTCAGAACAAATGTGTCAGTATAACAAAAATCCATGTCTGATTTACCTATCCCTACTTTTTACCCTTCTCCTTGATTCAGAAGCTAATGTTGTCTATTGTCTTATAGACACAATCTCACAATATAAACTGGTGAAAATGACTTCACTGGTTTATTTTTAAAGAGTGTCCTTTCTGTTCACAAAAGACAATTAAATGACAATATGCTCTGTAATCAGAAAGACTCAATTGATTCTCAAGAATTCTTCATTACAATGTTTTGAATAAGTCATTATCTCTACATTGCATGTTAGATATTTTTTCAAATACAAGTACAAAACTTTATTACAGTCACTGACCAGCACAAAGTGGGGCACAAGCGTCCTGGGAGGGGAAGGACAACTCCCCAGTAAAGCAATTATTTAAAAGTAGATTAGAAAACAGTTTAAAATCACATTTTAAAGCACAGGATATTGTAACAGATAGGGACCGAAGGGGGGAGAGATTGATAGGAGTGTTCAAAAACACTGGTGGGGGGCACTAAAGGGAAAGGGAGGGGCACATTGCAAGTCTAGTAGTATTTCAGCTGTAACATGTTACTCTAACAACATTCTCAAAAGGGTGTTGCTTTGTGGGGTCAATCATCATCTATCTAATTTTAAAGTTCTTCTGAATTTATGACTTGGAAGCAACGAAACACCTACTTTTGTTCTCACACATTTGCTATTAATCTTTTTGTTCAAAACATGTCTCAGCTTTACTTATCAATAGTCTTATCTCCAAAAATGCAAGGTGGCTGCATCTAACAAATATGCACCTCTCAAATATGGAGCTTTTCAGCTAATCAGCATTTAAATGGGTTAGCTCAACACTGTAATTTTTTTAGGCCCACTACATTCACTCTAACCAGGATCAGCACTCAACCTCATGTAATACAGATGGAATCTGTAATTAATGATATCCTGATGTATTTTCCCTTACTTCAAAGTAATTTGCAGGGAGTTACTAGTTTGATTGGAGGTGCAGCAGTGAAAGCAGAGGTTATCATCTTTCTCTTTTCATTTAATCATGCTTGAGGCAAACCCTCCATACTACCTTTGCCATTGTAACAGTGGTCACAGAAAATATAACCACGTAGCTGGTGCACTCATAGGATAAGTTTACTGATGAACATAACTGTCTAATAAAAGAGAAAAGAGCATTAGCATCATACTGGCAAGACCTAACTATCAGAGTTGACTTGTAAATTGAATTTTAAGATAACCTGTAAATCAACGGTATGGAGAACCTACTCAAAAAAGTCATCCTCAGAAACTTGTGAAGCAAACAGGGATGCCAAAAGAGAGGACAAATTATTTTAATCTGATACCTGTTGTCAACCAGTGAATAAGGTTAGACTAGTAATGCAGAGTGTGTTTTGTTTTCTTCTTGTTGAAAAATGGGTTCACCCACATACCAAAATGTACAAACTATGAATGGAGGTAGAAATGATCAAATATAGTTTCAAAATATGCACTGTTTAATGTATTGCAGCCCTAGTTGAAGAACCAGTTTTCCAGCTTTTTGTGTGTAAACAGTTGCATTGCAGGGGCCATTGGAATAAAAACATGGTTACTTGTACTCCTTCAATATTATGTGAGATTTGGTCCACTGTTACAATTGTTTTATTGACTTATGCAATGCCTGATCTCCCAGGGGAACTAAATGGAAGCAGTACATTAAACAGTTTCACCCATAGTACAAACATGTATCACATTTAAAAATCACAGAAAATTCAAAGGAGGGGGGGGGGGGGGACTGATAAAGAAACAGTAAAGTCTGGATTTTTTTTTTTGGAAAAAAATGTTTTCACCCCTTTTTTACACCCAGAAAAAGGTGATTATAGATATTCCAGGTAGGGATTTTAGCTAATTTATAATAAATACCTGAACAAAAATATGAAAAGTAATTGAAGACAATATTTTTTATCTCCTAACCTTATCCAGTTTAGCCATCAGTATCTTCATCAATTCCAAATTTCTCCAAACATTAAACTAAACGAGCTATTGCATTATCAGGATATTGTTAAAATTAATTTTCAAGAAAATGTAGTTCTAAATGAGAGTTCTTAGTGAGTTAAAATATAATCCATCTACAGTAGTAAAGCTGCAGCCACAGTAAAATACTTGGTTAAAAAAGAGGGGGGGAAAAGGAAGCCATTTTATCACTTCAATTACCTTTTATTCCCAATTATACTTTATATATTTAAGGCCTGGGAAATGTTTAGAATTAAAAACTGCTGTGTATATATGGATGTGGAAGTATGATAAGAAAAGCAAAAATGGGTTGTAGGTTTTTCTGGGCTATATGGCCATGTTCTGGAGGCAATTTTTCTCCTGACGTTTCGCCTGCATCTATGGCAAGCAACCTCAGAGGTAGTGAGGATGCTTGCCATAGATGCAGGCGAAACGTCAGGAGAAAAATTGCCTCCAGAACATGGCCATATAGCCCGGAAAAACCTACAACAACCCAGTGATCCCGGCCATGAAAGCCTTCGACAATACAAAAGCAAAAATATCAGAAAATGCCCTCCTTTGTTTTTGTTTCTTCAATGGCAATGTGTAAAATTTTTGTTACATGATTAAGGCTGCCAGGTTATATACCAGAATGGGGAACATATCACTCTCCGCCTATTTTGGGAGCTCCTATAAGCCCTAGTGAGAAGGGTTAGTGATGTAGGATGATAGGTCTTCTGGTACAAGAACATTAGAATCATAGAGTCATAAAGTTGGAAGTCCAACCCCCTGTCAAGAAGTAGGAAAATTGCATTCAAAGCATCCCTGACAGATGGTCATCCAGCCTCTGTTTAAAGGCCTCCAAAGAAAGAGCCTCCACCACAATCTGGGGCAGAGAGTTCCATCTCACAGTTGGGAAGTCATTCCTCGTGTTCAGGTGAAATCTCCTTTCCTATAGTTTGAAGCCATTGTTCCGTATGCTACTCTCCAGGGCAGCAGAAAGCAGGCTTGCTCCCTCCTCCCTACAACTTCCCCTCATATAATTATACATGGCCATCATTTCTCCTCTCAACCTTCTCTTCTGTAGGTTAAACATGTACAACTCTTTAAGGTCTTGTTCTTGATCATTTTAGTTGTCCTCCTCTGGATGCATTCCAGCTTGTCAACATCTCCCTTCAGTTGCGAAGCCCAGAATTGTGCACAGTATTCCAGGTTGTGATCTGACCGAGGCAGAATAGAGGAGTAGCATGACTTCCTTGAATCTTGACACTACATTTATGCAGGCCAAAATCCCATTGGCTTTTTTAGCTGTTGCATCATATTTAAATTGTTGACCACAAGGACTCCAAGATCTTTTCCACACGTTAGGATGACTAACTCTTCTAGCATCACTGTTAAAGACAACAACACATTACATTTTTTAAAAAGAACTTCATAAGAGAATGCATAGAGGTTCTATCTCAAGCAAGATCATTGTATATAAATAGGAAATATATGGCTCTTCTTCCCACTGGCTCCTTACCCTAGCTCAGTGATCAGCAACCTTTTGAACTTGGTGTGTCAAAATACACCAAAAAACAGAGCATAGTTTGGGTGGGGTGTCACTTCGAGAAAATAATAATAATTTTGCAATATTTCTAATGGCGGGAAATGGAACCCATAGCACAGGCTCTCACCTCTCCCAGCCTCCCTCTCACTTATCTCAGTAATGATGGTCAATTAGAAATCCATGACACCCCAAAACAGTAGATTGGATGGTGGTTGCTGTGGTTATGTGGTTCTTTGTAATGGCGATCACAGGGCCCCCGGGCATTCCACTGCTCCCTGCTACATTGGCTGGAAGTAAGGTCAAAGATCCCCTAATGGCTGAACTGGAAGTCCCAAAACTAGAAGCTCTGTGCTGGAGTTCTGTTGTTTTGGCCTTAAGACCTCCAGCAAAGAGTATCTACACTACACTACAGCAAATGTTTCATCCTAGGCTACTGCACCTGACGGTGTAGGAGCTGAGGATGAAGTGTCCTTCTTTGCATGTGGCCCCATACTTCTCTGTATGCTGCCATGTGTCATCAAAAATGGCTACACGTGTCAGTCCTGACACGCATGTCATAAGTTGGCCATCAGGGCCCTAGCTCATGAATTGAGGTTTTTTTTTATTTTAAAAGAAATAGAAAAAGCTATCTCTAGCACTTAGGGCTCTTTCTTTTAAAATCATGGACAATCTGTAGCTAGGAGATTTCAGATTTCACAGTCCTGTCCCCATCGCTACTTGCTGATCACCATGGGACTTATGCTGGTTTTGCTTTGCTTGGAAGACAATTGCACATTAATTTGTTTTAAGGGTGGGGATTGGTGCACAGCAACCAACATACAGTCTTCACAGAAAGAGGTTATTTTTCAATGACATGAATACCATGGTGATTGGTGGCCTCTTATCTATTGCAGCCTTCAATTTCCCTCACAGCCAATGTAACATGCACTAAGTTATCATCCACCTGTTCTACCACAGATGACTTTTTTGGATCATTCTTCTGTGATCTTGCCGTCATGGGTGACTCTCCCAATAGTTTCACTCACAGCTTCACCAGAATGCAAAAGCCCACTCACCACAACAAGGTGATAATCCAGCATGTGAGCTGCTTTAAAATATCCCCATCCATAATGAAGGAAAGCAAATAGTGGCAAAGGAAAGATTTTAAACCAAGGCTCCACATTCCTTGGCATTCCAGTCCTAATCAGGTTCCTTGTTGCACTTTTTAAAGTAGATGGGAAGATGTATCTTTAATGAAAAATGTGCTTTGACCAGAACATGACTCAAAAATGTGCTGTGTTCCAAAGGGACATGCAAGATTATGCTGACAATTGTATTTTTAAGCAGTAGCATTGTAACATATTCTTTAGGTTTTCTCTTTATTTTTTTAGATTGCGTCATAAGAATTGGTTCTAAGGAATCTTGTGTGTGTGAGAGAGTGTGATCTTTGTATAAATGAAAAAAGAATGTTTTCCATGGGGACCAGGGACACATATTTTCAGGTGGTCTGAAATTCTGTGTTTTGCAAAGCACTAGAGATATTATACTGTATTATACCATGGCTACTTTAAAGAAACAATAACAAATAACTCTCAGATATTGATTCAAAGCTTGGTGTATGTGATTATGTCTTATTTTCTTCAGAGTTTCATAACACATTTAACTGGCAATCAAGATGTATGAATTCATGAAGCATCACAATATGCTACTAGGAATTCCTTTTTTCTGCTATTCTAAAATGGATTTGTATTATATATTCCTTGAGTAAACCTCACATATACAGTGGCTGTGATCTAACATGGTGGCATAGCATAAATCCACATATTGATTGTGCTATGTTCCTCTTGTAATGAAGTAGAAGGCACTACATGTTCCGTTTGTTTAATTGTAATGCTGCAGAACCAAATGTACAAGCAAATCTGAAATAAGTATACCAATGAATGCACATCCAAAGACACATGTGAATGGACAGTGAGCTGCATTTTTCTGCTGTGAAAAAAAATCTCTTCCATTTCTCTTTGGGATCTAAATGTGCAATTAACCACACTAAGAAAAAGGGGGAAAGTCAGGTCAAGGACAAGCTGATTTTGAAGCAAAAACAATTATTTCTTTATTAAGAAGGCAGAAAAAAATAGCAACAGATGCACAATGGAACAGTCTATGTTCAACACAAACTGTATCCCACCCACCCCCATCACCAAAACCAAAACAAAACAGGTGCTACAAACCTTGACCACTCTATGAGATTATCGGAGAGGTGCATATAAGCTTAATTGGTTACAGACATATATCTATACAGACCACATAAGTCGGTGTGATGGCTGGATGGATCTGGGTTAAGCAAACTCAGGGAAAACCTGAATTCTGAGACATAATACAGATTGCCCCCCAAGTTAGGGGTTTTCAGGACATCTGTTTTACAGCCATCCCCCACACCCAGTCAGTCTGAGGATGTGGAATGGCAGCCACCAGCTATCTCTTCTCCCAATGTTGTACCTCTTCCCAGTTGCAAAACACCCACCTAGCTCACCCAGGGCTTTCTGACAGCCTCCTTAGTAGCTGGCACTGGCTTATGTCATTCAGAGTGCCCTCAAAAGGCAGATAGATGGAATATTAGGTGAAGTTTTGGGACATGGGAGGAGGAGGCTAGCATATAGGGTCTCTGTCCAGTAGCATCAGACCATGTTTGGCATGGCTAGGCAGTGGGGACTGTCAGGGATTTCTTGATACTGACGGAGAATACTCTGAGCTATTCCACTCAGCTTTTATGCAAATTTAAATCACTCTCTAGTGCAGTGGTTCTCAACCTTTCTAATGCTGTGACCTCTAAATACAGTTCCTCATGTTGTGGAGAACCTCAACCATAAAATTATTTTCATTGCTACTTATTAAATGTAATTTTGCTTCTGTTGTGAATCATAATATAAACATCTGATATGGAGGATGTATTTTCATTGTTACAAATTGAACATAACTAAAGCATAGTGATTCATTGCAAAAACAATATGTTTGGGGGAACATGGACAATGAATGATGGGATTTGTAGTACCTTCAATCGATTCAGCATTGACTTCTACAGACCACTGAGACCTGCCCTGAATGGCAGTCTTAGACCAAACATGGCACACAGAACCCACATGACCAACAGAAAATACTGGAGGGGTTTGGGATAATTTGACAGTGATTTGGGGGAGATGTAGTTTGCCTACATCCGGAGAGCACTGTGAACCCAAACAACTATAGATCTGGACCCAATTTGACACAAAAATCTGATATGCCAAAATTTGAATACCGGTGGGTTGGGATGGGGGATTATTTTGTCATTTGGGAGTTGTAGTTGCTGGGATTTATAGTTAACGTACCATCAAAGGGCATTCTGAACTCGACCGATGATGGAATTGGACCCAACATGGCACACAGAACTCCCATGATCAACAGAAAATACTGTAAGTATGAAACATACATGGATGTAATTAGACATTCTCATTGTGATGTGAAGCTTTCTTTCTCTTTTCTGCCTTATTGAAAAAAAAATGATATTCTAGTCAAGTTTTTATGAAAATGCCAACTACAAACATAAACCAGAAACCAAATGTATATATTAAAGCATTATACGAAACACCAGTATGACAAGCATAATATTTGAAAATAAAAATGGTGTCTATAACTTTTCAAAAATAAATTACCTAAATTTCCTGATGAATTTGTTGTTTTCACCTTCAATGTTCATTCCCACAACTGAAAAAAATACAAGTCTTCTTTAAGTCTTTTTGTTTGTTTTCCTCTAAAATGGTCTCTAATGATAAAAGACATATTTCGGTCAAATGCTAGACATTTTTATTGATAAAAAAATGGAATCCTGTTGGAACATGGCACTGGTGTAATTCTTCATTGTATTCTTTGCATCTCATTTATTCAGGACCTCGCCCTGATATCAAGGTCACTCACTCAAGGTTTTCTTTATGGATGTTTAAGCAGATGCCTAACTGAAAAACTGCTGCTACTTTATGTCATTCAATTTTTTCTCACTAAGATGAATGTCTAATTCTACCTAATGTTAAAATCCTGAAGCAAACAATACTGTTCTTAAGTTCGGTATGTACCAAGCATCAGCAATGATAGCAGGAGCTCATGTCCTAAAACTCTACTAAAATTCATCAGTAGTGCTGTTATTGCTACCATCTACATACTTTGCATGATTGCATTTTTTACTAGTGGGTAGGATAAAGAAAAAAGCGCAAAAGTTAGGCTGCAGCTAAACATTAAAAAAAACCCAAAATTACGGCAACAAGAATGAATGACAACTGGGAAATAGAGGGAGAAAACATGAAGGCAGTGACAGACTTTGTATTTCTTGATGCAAAGATTACTGCAAATGCAGACTGCAGCCAGGAAATCAGGAGACACTTACTTCTTGGGAGGAGAGCAATGTCCAATCTCGATAAAATAAGGAAGGCTGAGTGAAGGAAGAACTGTGGTGTTGGAGAAAAATTCTGAGAATGCCTTGGACCGCTAGAAGATCCAACCAGTCCATACTTCAGGAAATAAAGCCCGACTGCTCACTGGAGAGAAGGATAGCAGAGGCAAAGATTAAGTACTTTGGCCACATCATGAGAAGAAAGGAAAGTTTAGTCAAGACAATTATGCTGGGGAAAATGGAAGGAAAAAGGAAAAGGGGCCAACCAAGGGCAAGGTGGATGGGTGGCATCCTTGAAGTGACTGGATTGACCTTGGAGCTGGGGGTAGTGATGGCTGACAGGGAGTTCTGGCTGGTCCATGAGGTCACAAAGAGTCAGAAATGACTGAATGAATGAACAACAGGATAAATAAATTACTTAGAAATGTTCATTACTTTCATATAGTGTGTGTGTTATTGAGAAATTTGATCCAAAATTATGAATTATTGGAAAATACAGCCAGCCATTTGATCATTTTTAATTGCCCTAAAAAGTAGCCTTTCAATGGAAATTCCTCAGAATGTGAACTCATCCGCTGTTGCCTCACTCTCACCCAGATAAAATTGTCATAATAACCACAAAATGAATTAAGAATTCATTTAAGAAGAATTTCTTCTTAATTCATTTTGTGGTGATTATGACAATTTTATCTGGGTGAGAGTGAAGCAACAGCGGATGAGTTCACGTTCTGAGGAATTTCCATTGAAGAGGGGCATACAATGAATTTGAGTCAGAGCCTTTGGGTTTCCCTTTATATATCTGGCATGATATGAGGGTTGAATGAAAAGTAATGCCTCCACCTTTGTAATTCCTCAACAGATGGCAGTACTGGTATGCGACAGGTACTGCTTATTCAGTAGACTCTCCTCTACATTTCCATTTTGGTAGGAAGCCTTAGCATTGAACAGTTGTGTTGTTAAAGTGCAAAGTATAGAACCCTGCGCAGACAGGCGGTCAATGCAACTTTAGCAATGCACAGTCATTTAATTCTTCACAGCAGAAGGTGTCACCCCAAAGGAGATTTATCAGAGAATGCAAGCTGTTTATGGTGATTGTGTTGATGTGAGTACTGTGTGTCATTGGGTGAGTAAGTTTAAAGATGTTGAGGTAGGAACATCTGACTTGCATGACAAACAATGAGTTGGATATCCTGTGACAGCAACCACCGAGTTTCACAAGCAAAAGGTTGACAGATTGATTCAGGATGATGTCGTATCACACAGAGAGAAATTTCAAGCCTAATTGGCATTTCACAAGAACATGTGGGTTTGCTTGGCTATTGGAAGATCTGTGCACAATGGGTACCCAGGATGTGAGAACTATGAGACACTGGTTGCAGAAACAGAGTGTCGATTTCTTCCGTGATGGCTTCAGAAAACTTGTTCATTTTTGGCAGAAATGTATCCAATTGTCTGGTGATTATGTGGAAAAGTGAATAGTGGTCATTAAAGAGCACATTCTAAGGATTATTTCTGCTTTTGATTTAGTAAAATATTCCCATCCAAACCCAAGTAACGAAGGTGGAAGCATTACTTATCATTCAACCCTCGTATGATCTAGGCTTCTGAGATGTTCCCCTTTCCTAAACCTCTATATTGGCTCCCTGTGCAGGAGTCTATTGAAGAACCAACTTCCAAGAGCACCTTATTGTGTGTTAAGATTCACCCTACTGTGTCCACTGGAGCCGGACCATTAAGCCCATCATGAACCCATTGGAAATTGTCATACCACATCCCTTTCTGGCCATGCCCCTCTCAGAGGTGTACTAATAAACAGACTAACTCTTCATAATAAACCAATGACAGTGTTTTAAAAGAGCCAACCAGCAATGACATCCAACAGAGTATTGGACCACTGTGGACATGGATCCTAGCTGGACAGTTTCTGAACCAATCAGGAGCTGGTACGGGTTTCTTGAATAGCTGCCAAATGAAATAAAAAAAAATACTGTGTATTTGAAGTTGTGGTATGTCAGTACTTTGGAATGCTGTCGCCACTGATATTCTCTTTGGTCATTGAAACTAAACATTTGTGTTTGATTTGGCCTTCTAGGAAGCTAAACACTCCATGCCTCCAAATCCACAGTTTTAGTAGAGCAGAAATTGCTCAACAAATGTTTTTGCATATGTGTGGTGCAACAGAGAAAACTTGCAACAATGTGAACTCATACGATTTACAGTAATTTTCATTTCTTTAAAAGTGCTAAAGTTATTTTAAAATTAAAACCAGTATGATTAGAAAGATGGGTCTTTTATTGTAAGAACATTATCCATAGAGACTAATTACTTTGTCGGGTTTTCTTTCTTTTAATCTTCAGCATCAGAGAATGCTTATTATAATTAGAATAAGGGGGGAGCACCAAATTGACCCCCCCCCTTTCATAAACACAACATACGAAGAAGGTTGGCACATTCAAATTAAAGCAGAGAGAAGTGGGTCTCAAGTCCTTAAGTTTCAGAGGTGAAAACATGTGGTTCTTAAGACTAATTAAACATTTTGGGAGTTTTGAACTGTTTGTCTTCAAAAGTGGGTATTTTAATTGAAGAAACTGATGTTATAAAACTTGAAATATGAAAAACAAAAGTTCCCTTGGGAAGATAGGGTGGGTTATAAATAAAGCTTTTATTGTTGTTATTATTGTTGTTATTATTGTTGTTATTATTATTATTATTATTATTATTATTATTACTTTACTGATACAAAAACACATTGTGATACTGCAAATGAGAGATATATGCTAGATTTCATATCACAAAATCACAAGTTGAACACTTCCAAAGCAATGGGTGCCACTTTGTCATGGTGGGGGACTTAACTGCTCCAAGGATGCTGCGAGCTGTGCTGGTGGTAGTGTAACTACCAGCAGGTCCAACCAAGTCAGAGAGGCCTCAGGTGAGATTTTATTAGTAAGTTCAGAAAAGAGACAATGAGACAGAGCCAAAAGTTATAACTATCTATCTGTCCATTTGGCTGATTGGTTGGTTTACTTTCCTGTATTCTCTCCAAGAAACTTGATGCTGACTATAGTTCTCCTCCCCATTTTTGACCTCACAACCAACTTGTGAAGTAGGTCAGTCTGAGAAAGATATAGTTGTCGACAGGTGATATATGTTATTCTTGATGCTTCTACACTAAATAATTCTTTAAAAGTAAGAAAGGGGGTGTGTGTGTGTGGGGGGGGGGGGAACAAATCAGACAAGTTGATTTTTTGAGGCTGTGTATGTGGGCCTTAGGATGCCTATTCAGATCAGAAACCAAAGATGAAGACAAATCATCAGCGAAGAGAAGAAAATATTATGTTTTTGAGAGCACGCTCTTTTTTATTATATAATAAGTTGGATATAATTATTTTAGAACTAGTTGGATATAACTGCCATCTATTTCAGTCTGTGAGCCAGTATATCTATTCAGCCATGGGAATCCACTAGGTGACCTTGGAAGAGGACACTCTCTCAGCCTCAAAGGAAGGCAATGGCTAATCCCATCTGAACAAATTTGCCAAGAAGAACTAGTGAAAAATTCATATTAGGGTTTTCATAAATCAGAAATGGCGTGAAGGCACACAACAAGACTTGCAAGAATAACAATATTAAATCTTTCAGTTAAACCCCACAAAGGGCCCATGGGGTCTCTTAACTTTTACCATCCATTTTACCCTACTTTTCTTCCCCATTTTCAAAATTCTCAGAGTCTCAGTAGCAATGCTTTATTCTTTTCATGTTTTCCCATCATTTTCCCCTCCTAACTTAGCAGCAGTACTATATTAAGCTGGCATCTGTTACTTGAGTAATAGCAAAAACAAAATCAACAAAAGATCAAAGCAAACAAAAAATCTCTTATCAATTTTTGAAGTGTGTAGCATAATGAGACAATCTTTTTTTGTTTCAAAAATGCTCCATTTTGCCATTAGGTCTTTTTATCCTGAAACTGGGCAATGCCACTTGGATGAAAGCAAAAAACAGAATGCAAAATTTGAAGACATGTAACATGTTCTTCTGATAATGTATCACTGAGTCACCCCCTTTTTTTCTTCCTGCTCCCCATTTGAAATCTTTATTTTTACATTGGCACTGCAAGTTGTGCAGCAGGAAGGGAAAAAAACCCTATGTCAAATGTTGAGGTTTCTAATAAGATGTCCCCAATTATGGTGGCCTCGGGCACAAAGAAATACTCCTGCAGTTTTATGATATATTATATTACTCTGTCCTTGTCTGAAGTTATTCCTTTTATTCTCATTTAACATGGTAATTTACCCATAAGAGCAAATGTCTACTTTCCCCTATGCACTAATTTGTATAATTGGTCATCTCCAATATTTTTGCATATAAAACTCTTGGTGCTGAAACCATATGGACACTGATTCATTATATTTCCAATTAACACAAATCCTGTGTATAGTTAACAAGGACAATACTTGATCAAGTGGAAATTCACATTGTAAAGTGTGTGTAAGATGGTTAAGAAGTTAGTTATCCGTGTAAAATATTTTGCGAATACTTCTTCTCTAAGTGGTTTTCACCTTACATGTGATAGAAATCTCCTCTTTTCTTGACATTTCCAGAAAGTGGATGGATAGTTATTCTTTTTTTATCAGCTCCACACTAATGTACCATGTAAGCATTGGTTATAGCAGCTCTTTCTTATAATCATATTCAAGAAGAACATGAGCTACAAACACATTGTGCATGTTTTGCTGGGGGGGGGGGGCTTTCATGCTTTTGATGCTTATCGAAGTGTTCAAATTTATTTGCCCAATTTCTGAAATGCCATATCAGGGCCTGATCCATGTTAGGTGTATAATAATAATAATAATAATAATAATAATAATAATAATAATAATAATAATCTTTATTTATACCCTGTCACCATCTCCCATTTTATTTATTTATTTATTTATTATTTAAACTTATATGCCGCCACTCCCCTGGGGCTCGGAGCGGCTTACAAGAATAGCTAAAATCTAACAAAGTTTAAAAGCAATTTAAAACAATTTAAAAACAACAGTATCAAACATTAAAAGCCTGTCGGAACAGGTATGTCTTACATGCCCTGCGGAAAGCTGGTAAGTCCCGCAGGGCACGAATTTCAGGTGGCAGAGCATTCCAGACTGATGGCGCCACTGCTGTGAAGGCTCTGCGTCTGGTTGCCGCTAGACGCAAGGTCTTGACACTGGGGACTTCCAATAGATCTTGGTCCTCAGAGCGGAGGGATCTCTGGGGTTGGTAGGGGGTGAGACGATCCCTCAGATACATTGGCCCCAGACCATGCAAGGCCTTAAAGGTGAGTACCATCACTCTGAAAGTGATCCGGTGCTCAATTGGTAACCAATGCAGCTGTAGTAAGATTGGTGTTATGTGGCATCTCATCGGAATTCCCGCAAGAAGCCGAGCAGCTGCGTTTTGTACCAACTTGAGCTTCCGAATCACCGACAGAGGGAGGCCAATGTAGAGGGTGTTACAGTAGTCCAGCCTTGAGATGACCGTGGCCTGGATCACCGTAGCTAGGTCGTCCCTGGACAGGTAGGGGGCCAGCTGTCTAGCCTGCCGCAGGTGAAAGAAGGCGGTTTTGCTCACGGCGGAGACCTGGGCCTCCATTGTCAGCAGAGGGTCCAAAAGGACTCCCAGACTCTTTACCAATGATGATGGGCGTAACGCCTCGCCATCCAGGGTGGGCAGATGGATGTCCCCACTGCCCGGTCCACCCAGCCATAGGATCTCCGTCTTTGCTGGATTCACCCTCAACCTGCTGGCACGCAGCCATCCAGTAACGGCCTCGAGGCACTGATGGAAACAATCGAGTACAGAGTCCGGTTGGCCTTCCATCTTCAGCACCAGCTGAGTGTCATCGGCATACTGATAACACTCAAGCCCAAAACCTCGAACCAGCTGAGCAAGTGGTTGCACATTGAGACTTGGGGCAGCTCACAAAGCACACAATGATGTCATACAACATAAAATACCATATATCAACATTAAAACCAATAACACATTTAAAACCAGACATATAAAGTTAACAAGAACAATAAAATCAATAAAATATGGCAATAGCGTACTTGTCTTTTTCATCCTGTTCCCACATTCAAAATGAAATTTCCTTGTTGTGAACTTTTAGCACAACACTGCTTATCAAGGACGTTGTAAGAATGCAGTTTCAAAGGATCAAACTCAATTCTCCCTTATTTATCTATCAGAGTGACAATGTTTTATAAAGGATTGATACTTTTATAAAAGTGGCCAGTACAGCACAATGCTATGTAAGAGATTCTCATTTGGGGGTAGCATTCTGCCCATGGGCTCCCTGCAGCAAATAAATGTGAATGTTACCCTATCTTCATAGAACTCTACATGGATTCATTGTTTTATGTCCTTTGTATCCCAGCCATAGCCACTACGCTACACTGCTTACAATGATAAAGACCAAAACATAAACAACACAGCATGTTCACCCTGTCTGGAACTCTAATTTTCCACACAGTTGTCCTTGACCTAGTCTACCCATACTGGGAAGTATAGTTTGAAAGTCTTCTCTTTAATGAAACAACGTCTCTGAAGTAATTTCAAAGTGAAAAGAAGAAAGTAATAAGCACAGTGGTTGGTATATTGGAGACTGTTGGAATAAGTGTTCAAAGCAAAACTCTCTTATCTAAATGAAGAGAAATGAGGAAAAAGCAGTAAAGAGAGAAACACCATAATGCAGCTAGATCTATTTTGACTCAGCTTATTTTCTCCATCAGTGAGAAAGGGCAGCTTCGCCATCAATCATGGTCAGATCATATTTTTTTTAACCCCTCTGTTAAAGAGACAACTTGCTGGGCAGGTTACTAAATAGATGCTATGCTTCACCAATGTCATTTAGGAGAAGAACCAACATACTCAGTATGACTTTCGCAATGCAGCAATTTGATGCTAAGAGAGTGTAGCAGTGCCCAATAAAGCTTGTAGCTCCAATCAAAGAACAAAAAAAGCAATCAACAAAAGCCAACAACAGCCGGCTGTAATAAAACAACCTCAACTTATGGATAGGGAAAGGGAGTAAGTAAAAAGAAAAGAGAAAAAGAAAAAAACAAGCTCATTTAGAAGCAGAAATTTCACTACCTATAATATTTTGCTTAGAGCGATACAGAGTTTGGACAGAATTCTCAACTGAGTTTGGATTGTGATTTGATGTGCTGAATATGGAATATGTGGAATATAAACTCATGAAATGTTTGGAGGAACTGTATATATGTGACTTTCAGGACCCATCACAAAAACATGAATATGGAACACAGAAGATCAATAAGGCAATGGGGACACAGTGGCAAACCAAAATAAGAAAGAGATATGCAAAATGATTGAAATCTTCCTTCCTTCCTTCCTTCCTTCCTTCCTTCCTTCCTTCCTTCCTTCCTTCCTTTTCCCAGGATTTAATTCTGTCTCTAGAAGCAAATAAATAAATAAATGGTGATTTCCCCTTCCTTCAGAGAATCCTGTACTGTATTACAAGTTTGCCTTGTTGGATTTGAAAAACATGATAATGATCAATATTTTGTTAAATTTCTGATCACTTTAATCTAGAGATTCACAAAAATAGCTCTTATGATCAGCATTAAATTGAAAGGGAAACAATTCCTAACCGTGGTAAAAGAAAAAAACTGTTCAAGCAGTAGAGAGTATCTTGCATTTGGGCTCATTATCAATACCTGTAATATGTGGGCAGTTGAAGGGGGCCACGAATGCTTAAGGTTTTAACCTATCTGTCCCACTAGCAGTGCTGGAAGAAGCAAAGACCACCAGCATTGAAGAGATGCTCCTACACCAACTTCATTGGACTGGTCACGTTGTCCAAATGCCCGATCACCATCTCCCAAAGCAATTACTATACTCTCAACTCAAGAACGGAAAATGTAATACTGGTGGATAGGAAAAGAGATTTAAAGATGGGCTTAAACCAATCTTAAAATCTGTGGCATTGACGTGGAAAACTGGGAAGCCCTAGTACTCTAACTGGAACTCAGCTGTGACCAGCAGTTCTGCAGAATTTGAAGATGTACGAATGGAGGACAAAAGGGAGAAATGTACCAAGAGAAAGGCACATCAAATCAACCCTGACTGGGACTGCCTTCCATCTGAAAACCAATGTCCTTACTGCGGGAGAACATATGGATCAAGAATAGGGCTCTACAGCCACCTATGGACCCACTGCCAAGATACTACACTAAGAGGGATCGCCTAAGTAAGTAAGTAAGTAAGTAAGTGGGTGCTACTCACCATGTTAAGTATCACCAGTGCTTTGGAATGACAAAATTTGGAGCAGAAATAATGTACAGAGCTGGAGGGTCTTATTTGTGCTACATGGAAGTCTATCATAGGATGTAGAGTGTGTTTATTGCAGTTGCTGTTGGACTACAATAGACATATGATGGGAGTTTCATTCCAACAATGTTTAGAGGGTTACATATTCAAGCACTGCCCTTAGTATGTATGTCAATGTAACTTCCAGAAATCTGAAATATTCTTCTAGTGCTGTGGTGGAAAACTGTGGGGTGCATTAGCTCTTCAGGTGACCAGGGTAAGCCACAACCATTTTGCAAAGCACACAAAAACCAAACCAAACCAAACAAAAAAAAAAAAACAGAAACATGCTGCCATCACTAAATAATAATAATAATAATAATAATAATAATAATAATAATAATGCTGCAATGCAACCTGAGCCCTGCCACATGCACGATGGAGGACCTTCTTGCGGCAACACCAGAGGCACTCCAAGTGGCCAGATACTGGTCAAAGGACATTTAATCAGCTACCAAGTTTGCAAAATTTGTGGGTTTTTTATCTGTTTGTTTGTTTTGTTCTGTAAATGTAATACAATGTTCTGGTTGCGGATGACACGATAAATAAATAAAAACAAATCACTAAATATCCTCTGAGAAACATGGAGGGCATAGAAAATATATCCATATGTCTTTCTGGGACATTTTAGACCCAAGAGCAACCTTGCTATATACCTTTTGATTTTAAAAAGCCATCTCCTACATTTAAATTGACTGGGGATATTGGTCAAAATATGACAGAAAAACAACCAGTGGCCATTTAGGGGTTAACAATTTTGACCCATTGCGATATACATAGAGATGACACAAATTGTGGAAATGCCTTCCACATCCCTTACAGGGCAATCTGGGACATCCTGAAATAACAAAAAAGATCCTGGCAGCCCTGGAGCCTGCAAGGAGGGGTCACCAAAAAGCCATCAGCTGCACTTCACCCATTTATCTTGTAGTGATAAAACTGAGTATTTTGTTCTTCATAAAATAGTCTCCCCTTTATGAGTCTCATTCTGAGGGCCCTTCCGTACAGCCCTATATCCCAGAATATCAAGGCAGAAAATCCCACATTATGTGCTTTGAACTGGATTATCTGAGGGTGCATCCAGACAGTCCCTTTATTACGGAAACCTCTGCAATAAAAAGGTTGCCCAGAACATCTTCTGGACAACCCGCAATTAATTTGCCACAAACCAGGAAAACCATTTCTTGTGGCGAATTAATTAGATAGTGGATTTATTCAGCACCTTCTTGAAAGGTGTGGGATAAACCCACTACTTCCGGTGTCTGGACTAAATTATTCTGGAAAACTGTGGGAACCCCACCCTCCTCCATCAAAGACCCAAACCCCTTTTAAAAGTAAAATAAACTTACTCTGTCTCCATTACATTTTTGCTGGAGTTCTCCTGGTGTGTAGAAATGATGCACCAGGAGAGCAGGGGGGAGGGACAATTTTCTATCCTCCCTCCCACTCTCCTGGCATGTCATTTCTACAAAACTGTAATGGAGGCCGGGTAAGTTTATTTTACTTTTAAAAGGGGTTTGGGGGAGCGAGGTAGAGACTCCAGATGTTATCCCAGGTCAGTCCCAGAAGAACATCTAGACACCCCCCCCCCCAGAAAGTGCATGCCCAGGAACATCTGTGTTTTTAAAATGTGGATGCTCCTGGGATAAAGGGCTGTGTGGAAGTGCCCAGAGTCCACATTCAGATAATGTGGGATTTTCTGCCTTGATATTCTGGGATATAGGGTTGTGTGGAAGGGCCCGGAGAATGCATTACAATTTCTTCTGCTAGCCTTTTGAACATACCTTTGTAAGTGGTGTGTGTGTTTTTTGTGTGTAATCTTTCTGTTACACATCCCTTCATCATTCTGTAGATTTCTGGCTACCCACACTCCCCGTTAAAAATACCCCTGTGAGAATAGCTTCCTTTTGACATCTTTCCCTGGACTGAAATGGAAATGTGGGGATTGAAGAGGCTGCCAACCAAAACAGAACTGAATGTACAATAAAATTCCAGGACTCTTTCATGCATTATTTGGCTATCTTGTGCCTTAGTGAGTTCCACCAGCTATTATTGGGGCTTCCAATTATTATTATTGGGGCTCCAGCCTTAGTAAAACCTTGCTAACCTATTCTCATAGATGAGAAAGAACTTTTAGGGACTCATGCAATCAAGTATAGATTAGTAGCTTGTTCCTTTCTCTTTTCCTATTCTAAGATGAATTTCCTGAGACAATATTTTTATTAAAAAACTTACAAGTGCATTCCAAGTAATTACTCTTGTTTCTATCAAAAGCTCAAATAACTACACTTTGCTTAATATAGATATAAAATATTCATACATTAATAGAACTGTGTTGGATTCTGTGTCGAATAAAATACTTCTGGACTTTCCAGGGTTTTTAAATACAACTGCACTTTCCATTTTACCACACTGAGAAATTTCCCAGTCGTAGGCCTCTTTTCAAGCATGGAGGGATGTGATGAATTGCCGACCTTTAGACCAGAATAAGCTCAGGAATTAGACCCAGGGTGTTGGTTTTTTTTTTTTTTGGCATCCATTTTGTATGGTGCCTGGAGGCAGCCATCTTAGGTTAGTAATTTCCTAGTGGAGGCGGAGCTTAGAAGCATCCTGGGGGGATTGGCTGGGAGAAAGTGGGTGGAGCTTGGTTGAAGTTTAGGAAAAAAAGAGCTTAGAGGAGAGGGTTTTAAATTCTGACCGTCAGTCAGGTTCTGAGTGTTGAAGAAGTTAGTCAGGGTCTGGTGTTTGAAGGAGAGAGTTAGGAAAAAGGAGAGTGGAAGTTAGTGAAGCAAAAGAAGTTAGATAGAGTTCAGAAAGCTATTAAGGAAGAATAGCTGGTATAGTGATTACAAACAGATCCCAGAAAAAGGACTGTTTTTGAAGTTAAAGTATTCTAGCCAGGAGAAAGACTGCTAGTTTCCTGAGGGAGTTAAGAGTTTTATTGGAAACCAAGTACTGAACTGTTTTAAAGAAACCAAATAAGCTTAATCTCATTCTTGCAACCGATACGCTTAAGTGTCTGTTTTTGAAAACTACCAAATAAACATATTTGTTCTTTGTTAACAAACATTTGCCTCAGTGTGCATCTGTGGGAAGAAGTATCCAAAACAAGTTAGGGAAACAGAGTTTCCAGATTGGTGACAACTACTACTCAGAAGAAGTTCAATAATATCCACCTCAGTGTTCTATGCCCTGAGTTCAAATTCAGCACAATCCAGCTCACTTCCAACACACTGGTCAAATAATAACTAAAACCCCCTTTTGCCTTTGGTGGTAGCCTGATTCAATAGTACAAGCTCCTAAGAATATCATTAATAGGTGGCAGCAGCCTGAAAATTATTTTGCCTTTATCAAATCCAAGTTAATTGCCCAAAGTCTTTATATATATTGGTGGCCAGCATTCTGGACAGTTAGGGAAAAATATCTTTCTTCAAAGGGGGCACTAAGCTCATCACATGAGTTAAACAACTTCTGGCTGTCATGAATAGCTCTTCGTGGTTGAAAAGAGGCAGAAGTGTCCTTAAAGGAAGGAACTCCAGCAATCAACCTCATCACACTGAGAATTTTTCCCCTTATAGGACACTCCAGCCTCTTTTCAAGCATGGAGATGCACATAGCTCATCACAAATTCTGGAGTTGAAAAGAAGCAGAAATGCCCCAAAAGGAGGGAATTCTGAACATGGGCCTACCTCTTATCACGCTTTACTCCCGTGTTTACAACTGAAAAACAGGTGTGATGGGAACCATCAAAAGTTTCATGTCCTGTTTCATTGCCCAGTCAACAGCAGTCTCTTGTATCCCATAGGATTTGATGCAGAACCCTAGGATCCCTTGGAAAGAAATGGTTTTAACTTGGATCACTGTCTCTTGTATCCTCTGGGATTTGGAGCAGAACAATTTTATTCCATGGAAAGAAGTAGTTTTAAACTGGAGTCAATCTCCTTTAATGTAAGAGGCTTTTGGCAGGGCAAGGGATCTCTTGGTTTTGGGATGTTATTGTTTCTCCTGATTAAAAAAAATTAATACTGATCTTGTGATGAATGTAAGATGAATGTATTGCCAGTTCTTAATTTTCCCTGTGTGAGTGTGATGAGAAGGCAGAACATGGAATGGGACTACTGATGATATAAGAGGGGTGATTCTCTACTTTTAAAGGGAAGGTCACCCATGCTTTCCTCTTTCAATGTGATAAGGTGATTCTCAGCAATAATGGTAAACTTGTAAGCTTAACATTTTGATTCTTAAGAAATAATCTGGCAACATAAAACTTATGGTATTTGCTGCTATAATATATTCTTTCAATGCCCTGTTTTGCGGAGAGAGAGCCAATTCATGTCCTCTTCATCACATTGGTCCCATATCATTCAAGTGACACTTGTACTGAAATGAGCCTAAAAATATGTTATGGAATAAAGGAAGAGAACCAGTTATTGCTGTTGCAGTAGCTGCTGTAATTTCTGGAGGGTACCTTAGGGTGCATTTACACTGTAGAATTATTTCAGTTTGACACCATTTTAACTGCCATGACTCAATGCTATGGAATCATGGGGTACCAGCATTCTTTCACAGAGAAAGCTTGTAAACCTTTGGTGAAGGCATCTCCTAAGAAGGTCCCTGGACAAGCTTGAATGTACCCTGACATCTGTCTTCATCTTTCTACAGTTGGCGAATCATTTCTTTCTTATCATAATGGAACCTATTTACTATTTCCTGAAAAACAATTACATTTTGCAGCAAAAAGCTTCACAGATAATGCTGCCTTAACAAATTTGATTTTTACATCTTAAAGCCAGAATTATTCTTTAATTAGAAGCTAGAAGGCAGTGAATTTCAAGTTCATGGAGCATGGATTATGTGCATTTTGCTGCACCATTTAATAATGACAGCCATAAGCTGACATGGTTTGTTTAAGTTGCTGCTTCCAGATGGCCTCTGTATATCACATTTTATTCACTCTGCCTTGATGCAGGAGCAGGCAGAGACAGCAGTACAGAAAATCTCTTTGAAAGGAAAGGTCATATTTGTCTGTACTTATGACAAATAGGCTTTATTTCATCTCTCAACTTTGTCATTGCTTTTTTCACAACAATTTCCTTTCCTACTCTTTGGAATGTAGTACTAAGGATTATGTTATCCCCAGTCAGTAATAGTTAGCCATAATTGCATTTTTTATAAGATAGCGTAACACCTAAAATTAATATTTAGCTTTCCTAATATGAAGTCTTTATTTGTTTTGTTCTATGACAAATCAATATACTAGTTGAATTCTGGAGAGTATGCACAAAATGAGAGGCAGTTCTGAAATGCCATTTTGCTTTTCAGATATAGAAAATGCCTATTGCTTTTCTGGGCAACTCTACATAGAAAATTTATTCCAGGGCTGGTGTGGCATGGCAAATGCTGAATCATCCCTCGAAAGGATTTGACTGGTAGATCGACCCACACACCAGCTGCTGTGTAGGTGGTAGAAAGTCTAGGCTGCCATGACAATAAGGAAGCATTGAACCTGGTTCAGCATGATCAGGCAGTCATAGTTGACCCTGGTTCTTATTGTGACAGCTTACTGGTAGCACATGGGGTGCAGACCCCTAATTAGTAAGAACATTAGCCCTAGCCTTGTCTTACTCAACTGCTGAGTATGCCTGCCCTGTTTGACATAGGTCTGTCCATGCTAAACAGGTGATGAAACATGCAGGATGTCTTAAACCTACACCTGTTGATAAACTCTACAAGCCCCCCCCCCCCGATGTGCGATGGGAAGTTGCTGCTAAATGTGAGAAAATAAGGTTGATGTTTTTGATGTTTTATCATCCTTGTGGGAGGCTTCTCTCATGTCCCTGTGTAGGGAGCTGGAGCTGACAAAGGGAGCTCATCTGCACTTTTCCCAGATTTGAACCTGCAACCTGTCGGTTGGGTTTAGCCCACTGCACCACCTATCACATAAATCATAGAATCATAGAATCATAGAATCAAAGAGTTGGAAGAGACCTCATGGGCCATCCAGTCCAACCCCCTGCCAAGAAGCAGGAATATTGCATTCAAATCACCCCTGACAAATGGCCATCCAGCCTCTGCTTAAAAGCTTCCAAAGAAGGAGCCTCCACCACACTCCGGGGCAGAGAGTTGGCAAGGTAATTATTGTTGTTCAGTCTAATAAGTAGTTCAATAACAGTGTTGTTTTGAAACATCGAGGGAAGTATAAAAGCTTACAACAGAACAAGCAAAAAGTATGATATTTTCATTTTTATTCGTTTTATCATAGCACAAGAAAAATAGGGCAGGGGGTGCAAAAGTATGTCTTCAAGTCATATGAGCAATAGTATCTATTTTCCTTCATTAATTAAAATTAACTTCAAATCAGTCAACTAAAGATTTAGTTGATTAATCTGTCCATGAAAACCTGCAGATCCGCTTTAAAATTTGTGTAATTAACCACAAATAGATGGGTGTGTCTAATCACATTGAAAAATAGTAAAGTGAAATGCTTTTGCTGTTGCATAAACTGAGTGTACTTTAAATAAGTAGTATATATGATTGAATATAATACATATACTCTTGGAAAGGCAAATGTTATGCTAATTTGCTTAAAATGATGAAGACATTGTGAGTCTCCTTGATGGCACACATCACTTCTGTTTAACTTGTGTAAATGACAAGGTACTCAGATCTAAGAGGCAGGCTTTTTGAAATATGAGTAAGATCATACAGATTAAATTAAGGTTGAGGTGTCATATTGGCTAATAGAAGACTGATGAGCTGTAGACACACAAAGATATGAAGACATTTTGTGCTGCATGTAAGGTTGCTTATGAGGTATTGTCATACTATGGATCTACTTTTTTCATAAAAAAATAATACAACTACAATGCATATCTGTGAATTTTTATTTCTAAAAGTTAAAATCCCATTTATGGTTGCAAAAAGGGGCCTCACTGGATTACTGTTGATCTCCAAAGATACTGCTTTGTTCAGCGGAAAAAAGCAAGGACAAGAGTTACAACACATGGATGCAAATAACTGCCTCCAATGTTTCTTCTAATACAGTGGTTCTCAACCTGGGGTCCCCAGATGTTTTTGTTCTACAACTCCCAGAAATCCCAGCCAGTTTACCAGCTGTTAGGATTTCTGGGAGTTGAAGGCCAAAAACATCTGGGGACCCCAGGTTGAGAACCACTGTATAGAAAACTGTGGTGACAGAATGCCTTTTGGTTTGCAAACACAATGAAGTGATAGAAAAATGAGGTGATGGTTTCTGTAAAGTTTGTAGAGGAGGAGTGGGAGGATTCAACAGTGAGAAGACAGGACCCAACAGTGCCTAATTAAAAGCCTATTGTTACAAGTTATGTTCAATACATGTAACTTGCAAGCAAGTTGTTACCAGAGTCAACACCAAGAGGCAGGGTATGGAATGATTCAATAGATCCCTGGCCATCTCGGAAAAATCGCGCTTCATTTTGAATTTTCTTTTGAAAGAAGTAGTCTCATTGTTGCAATCAGGAGTGAGAAACTAACTTCTTTACTTATAATTAATTGGAGACCTTGAAAACTATCTCAGACTAGTACACCTTTATATTTTTGAGTTCTCTGAGATCAAATACTTTATTTGATTTGTCTTTTGCCCATGTGTGGCAACTCCATTGTTTCCATCAGAGGACCAGTTAAGGTACCAAAGGATGACAGGCAGAAGTCATGTTAGGGATGTCCAACCACGGAAAAATTTGTTTCTAAACTCGATTTGTTTTTAGGCGGTTTTTGCGTTTCGTTATTTAAAAGAATTCCGAAATTTTTCTTTAAAAAAGTTCGATATTTACGAAATTTTGGAAATTACGAAACAATTTTGAAACAATAACGAATCGATTCATTAATGGCGGACGCGATTGCGCAATACGCTAAAAAACCCTCCAAATGGGACAGGGGGAACTTCTGAAGCTTCCCTCTCCCTCTGTTGTTGACTGTTGGTGTGATAATTTATTTTTTATCACTGATAAAACAAACAACAACTATAAAACTTGCACCAGACATACGGAAATAATAACGAAATAATAACGAAACAATTACGAAACAATTACGAAACAATTACGAAATAAATTTTAAAAATTCGTTTCGATTTTAAGTTGCTCCTGAATGGTTCAATATCGCTTCATTATCAAAAAAAATAACGAATTAATAACGAATTACGAAATTAACGAATGAAACCGCCCAGCCCTAATGTTCACACCTGTTATTTGCACACATACCCCTTTTCTTCTAAACACAAAACACAAAATTTGTGATCATTAATTTAATCACATAGAGCTTTTGTTTTTGAACTTCCCATAGGATAACATTAAGGTCATATCTTACCCCATATGTTTCCTTTACTGTATGTGACAGCCAAATTAGAAGCAGGGTAAATATAGGCAGAGGGGCAAAACAAAGGCAGAATGAGTCTTTCCATTGATTCTAGAAACTTTCCAGGACACAGAAACACAGACAGATCTCTATAGAGAGAAGCAGAGAAGAAGTCTTCAGAAGAATCCCCAGTAAAGCAAAGTAGAAGATATTCAGTTCACATGGTACTCTTTATCCAGAACCTGCTTCCCTGCCTTATTTGGACTTTTCTTCACATAAGGGGCTGAAAAGATCTGTGTGTATATTAGTCTGAAGCCCTTTTAAGTTCAGCTGTACCATTCAAAGCCTCCTTCTATTGGTCAGGAGTAGGGTTTTAGGAATTTATCTTTATCCTCTGAGAAACAACTTGTATTGCATATAGAGTGGTCTGTTAGATTTATAGTGGTTTTTTGTTTTCTTAATAAAGAAATAATTGTTACAACAAAATCACCTGGACCTCAACTTCTTTTTTCTTTCTCAGAACCAGTCTGGATAACTGTCCATTAAAAATAAACTTTAACTAGCAAGATCATTTTGAGAGTTAGTATCTGGGCGAGCTCCCCCCCCCCCCCGCAACATAATATAAAAATAAAATAAATATAATCACTTTGAACTTCATGGAACATTGATTCAGTCTATAGAACTACATGGATCTAAAGCAGAGAAAGTGTCGTACTTATTGAGCTGAAATGTTCTAATATCTTTTCAGAACAAGTAGTAGAACTAGGCAACTAATTCGGCCCAGCCAAGCCCACAATTGACTCTCTAAAATAGGGCTGGGCAACCACGGAAAAATTTGTTTCTAAACTCGATTCGTTTTTTGGGGTTTTTTGCGTTTCGATATTTAAAAGAATTCCGAAATTTTTCTTTAAAAAAGTTCGATATTTACGAAATTTCGTAAAATTACGAAACGAATACGAAACGAATACGAATCGATTCGTTAATGGCGGGCGCGACCGCGCAATACGCTAAAAAACCTGGGACAGGGGAAACTTCTGAAGCTTCCCTCTCCCTCTGTTGTTGACTGTTGGTGTGATATTTATAATTTTTTTTCACTGATTAAACAAACAACAGCTATAAAACTTGCCCCAGACATGCGGAAATAATAACGAAACAATTTCGAAACGATTTCGAAACGAATACGAAACGAATACGAAGCAATTACGAAACGAATTAAAAAATTCGTTTCTTTTTTAGATGCTCCTGAATGGTTCGTTATCGCTTCGTAACCAAAAAAAATAACGAATTTTTAACGAATTACGAAATGAAACCACCCAGCCCTACTCTAAAACCTGTGACTGGCTAATAAATTTACTTGCAACCCTCCCCTGGATAATGGTGGGGGGAAAGATGGATTCTGAAGGCTTATAGAGTGCAAAAACAAACAAAGGAAATCAAAGAGTTTATCCCAGGAACACTGAGATCAGGACAAGTGGAAAAAATATATTCCCTCTGCCTGTACTCAGTCTTTAGTAATGTCAGCCTGAAACTATACTGATAATGTGAAATTATGCAAGCAAAAATGCATCTGTCAAGCAGGATCAACTAAATACAAATTAATGTCATTATAACATTTAGTCACAACATCATTAAGACATTCAAAACTCAAGTAACAAAAAGGCCATACATGCAAAGCCAAATATAGCTCCTCACTCCAAATCTGAGTCTTTTTGTCTGTTGCCTGACTCATGTGTCATATGGAAACACCCAAGTGTTATTAGTCTATTCAAGATCAAACATATTTTTCTACCTGATTGGCTATGATAAAAAAGTTTTCTTTCTTATTACTTTATATAAATCTAGTCAGAAAATTGTGAAATACTTCAAGGAATAATACAATATGACTCCTATATCTGTGATATGTTCCTGGACCTACCATGGAAATATGAAACTGCAGATAATTGGTATGAATGACTTCCAATAGAAATACATCATAGGGCCCTTCCACGCAGCCATATAACTCAGAATATCAAGGCAGAAACTCCTACAATATCTGTTTTGAACTGGGTTATCTGAGTCTACCATATATTCCAGCTCAAAGCAAAAAAAAATGTGGGATTTTATTCAGTTGCATGAAAGGGGTCATCGAATCACAGTGGAGGACATAAAATGACTAGAAAGAATACCCTTCAAGCATTTCTAGGTCACCCAATGCAAATTTATGGTCGTCTTCCATCAGAAGCATATAATGTTGTTATTGTTCATTCGTTCATTTTCCGACTCATGGACCAGCCCACGCCAGAGCTCCCTGTTGGCCGTCACCACCCCCAGCTCCTTCAAGGTCAAGCCAGTCACTTCAAGGATGCCATCCATCCATCTTGCCCTTGGTCGGCCCCTCTTCCTTTTAAATATAATAGAATTGTTTAAAAAGGACCTAGAATGTGTCCAGAGATGGCAGAGTGAGCCATAGTGATCAGTTGATCACACTGATGAAGGGCCTGAGGCATCTTATTTGATGAAAGAGAGTACTGCATTTATTCTTTGGGAGTGTGCAAGCTGTGGAGGAAATCCTCTTTCAAGAGCTGGCTTTTGATACATGTGGAAAAATGTGGTTTGGGAAGACAGTCAACCAGGTGGACCCCCTCAACTGATAGAAGAGTGAAAGAGGTGAGAAGAGTACCTGGTGAGAAATATGAGTGCTATCAAACAACTGTTTTCTGATTTTATCCCCAAATACTGCAACTCTTTTTGTAATTAGTTAAATAAGTTGTGGCCACCAGTTTGCTAAACCCAAATTAGAATACATCCAAACTGATTTAAAAGACCAGGAAATTTCAGGTTTCGTTCCTGTTCTTTCCAATTTTATTCTGGGGATTCATGCAAATGTATAATTTATTTTATTGATTATATTTTATTGTATGTATTTATAATGTGTTTTAACTGCGTTGTGCTCTGCTTCAAAATATTATTATCCAAGAATATGTTCTATCAGCTACCAATACAATCAATGCAATCAGAAACTTCATGTGCCACCTCCTCAATATAAAATATCAGAGAAGAGTTTGTGGTCTCAACTTCTGATTGTGGGTGTGAAATAAGAGACAAACATATTGCCTTCAAAAAAGGAAGAAAACAAATGCACATACCCATCAATTATTTATTACATAATAATTACTTCATTATACTGGATAATTGTGTGCCCTCCCCCTTTGGGCATGTAAAGCAAATATTTTGAGGAAAGCTAAAATAATTTTACATGTCCAAAAGAGGAGGGTACACAGCTATCCAGTATCTATCATGAAACAGCTGCTGATATGGTACATTTCATTATAAATCTTTAGCTCACATTCAAATATCCCTTTAGGTAAAATTCAGTTAATGCTATAGATTCTTCTTTTAATCCTTAAAATCCTGAGCAAACATTGTCACATCATCTCACTACAAATCTGTTTCAGCCACACACAACCACCTCCCTCTTTTTAAAATGATATTATTTCCCACTTAGGTTATGTTTTTCCCCTATCCAAATGCCCATAAATCTTCCTTATGAGCTTACAGAATTTCTTTTCCTCATATGGACTGTAAACCCATGCATTCCATATATTACATTATGGTAACATCAAGCCTCTAGCCAGCTTGCTCTCTGATAACTGACAGACAACAAATGTTTATTGACTTCATTATTCTACTGTTGCAGAACACAATATGTCACCTCAGCTATAAAATATGCTGTATACCTCATTAACGGTCATATTCTAATTTTGTTAAGGAGCATGCCTGCAATGTAAGTGCTGTAAACATGCACACACTTATAAAAAATGGAAGCTAATGAAACTGCACCACACACACACACACACCATATTCCCCTTCAGGATATCATGGGCATTCTAGGAAAGTTGAAGGCAGCAAATGAGGAACACACTCCAGAGACTGCATTTTTTCGTGTTTTACAATTACCACCTGACTTCACTCTTTTTTACTTTGTTATTCCAAACAGCTGCAACATGGAATATAAATATTCCTTGCTCTGGTCCAGATAACACCATTGAACCTTGGGAGGAATAGTCAACTTTTTTGACCTCAGGAATACCCACTTTTTCTTTACTAGGAGAACTGAGCCATCTACAATCAAAGCAAAGCTCTGTAGTAGTAAAGCTCAAGCATGCCCTCCAAAGCTGGATGATGTGGAAGTGGACAGAACATGATGGAATAGCAGTGATGGGTTCTTCTTATCCTCTGCCTTACCTTTCCCTTCATGGCAAGTTTCTGATTTCAGTTGAAAACCTGCACTGTTATATATGGGAATACCTTTTTCATAAAGAAAAGGTCTAAAGGGGCAGGAGAAGGGGAGCTTCAGCTAATGGTTCTGATGGTACTTAATTAGGCCCACAAGCCTGCTGTCTTCTCCAGGGTTACAGCACACTTTGTTCTTTTGAGGAAAATGTAGGATTTTCACACAGTAATGCACTAATAATAATAATAATAATAATAATAATAATAATCCTTTATTTATACCCCGCTAACATCTCCCGAAGGACTCAGTGCGGCTTACAAGAGGCCGAGGCCCAACACATCAATAAAACAACAGTATAACAATACGACAATAAATAAACTAAAAAAACAAGCAATAAACATTAAAACAATAGCAATAACATTAGACAATAATACCATGACACATTTAAAAACTAAGGCTGGGCCAACTATAATGATTAATTTAAAAAAAATGCTGGACATGACAGGTGAAATGAGTAGGTTTTTGGAGATAGGCGCGATGTGCAGACAATCTTAAATCTCTAGTAAAGTGCATTTGGGACATGATACTTGGAGTTTCCTATTCTGGGAAGGCACAGTGGAACAACCAGGTCTTCAAGCTCTTCCTAAAGACTGCCATTGTTGTCCAATGTTGTCTGATGTCCTTGTGGGGAGAGTTCCAGAGTCGGGGGGCCACCACGGAGAAGGCCCTGTCCCTCGTCCCCACCAATTGCGCTTGCGACGCAAGTGGGATCGTGAGCAGGGCCTCTCCAGATGATCAGAGAGATCGTGTGGGTTATATACGGAGATGCAGTCACGCAGGTAGACGGGTCCCAAACCATTTAGGGATTTGTAGGTAAGCACCTGCACCTTGAATTGGGACTGGAAAATGAACGGCAGCCAATGGAGCTCCTTGAACAGGAGGGTTGACCTCTCCCTGTAAGAAGCACTAGTTAACAACGTGGCCGCCGCCCGTTGGATCAGTTGGAATTTCCGGGCCATTTTCAAGGGCAGCCCCACGTAGAACGCATTACAGTAGTCAAATCTGGAGGTGACTAAGGCATGGACCACCCTGGCCAGATCCGCCTTCACGAGGTATGGTCGTGAATAGGCACTGCCTATTATGCCCTGGTGGATACTTGATGACTAGCCGTTTTATAGTCCCAGACAGAAAGCAAAACTAAGTTATTCATCAAGCCTTTAAAACAGTGGTTGTCAACCTGCGGGCCCCCGGGTGTTTTGGTCTACAACTCCCAGATAATCCCAGTCAATTTATCAGCTGTTAGGATTTCTGGGAGTAGAAGGCCAATACATCTTGGGACCCACAGGTTGAGAATCATTGCTTTAAACTAAGGTAAATGGGGTACCACTGCAAACCAATAGGACATGGCCATCCAGTCTCTACTTATTGACCTCCAGAGAATGAGATTCCTAAATGCTCTAAGGCTTTATATTCCACTGTTGGCCAGGAATTACCACCAGGAAGTACTTCTTAATGTTTAGGTGAAGTCTCTTTTCCTGTAATTTGAATCTATTGATCTGTGTACTAGTCTCCAGAGCTGCAGGAAACAGGCCTCTCTTCAACATGAAAACGAGAAATCTCATATAGACTAGAACTACACTTTAGAATTAATATGGTTTTTACCACTTTAACTGCCACCAGTTTAACTGCAATGGATGCACAGGAGTAGTAGTTTCAAAAAGTATTTAGCCTGACTCCATAGTGCTGAGCCATTTCAGTTATCCTGTTAAACTGCATTAATTATATGGTGTATATGCACTCTGTTTCATAGGTTGAAATCATGGTAGCTAGCTAGAGCTACAAGCAAATATACTATATTTACTCAAATCTAGTTCACATCTTCTTTTGGCTAAATTGTGTTGCCAAAATTAGGATGCACATTAGATTCTAGGAGGGAAGGGGAAAAAAGAGTAACGAGTCTTCACTTGAATACCTGGCCTTTCTTGACTGTGTGCCCCTCGCACCCCTGCCAAAGTATTCTGGTGGGAACAGCAGTGTTGGGCTTGAAGCTGCTGCTGTGGGGACCATCTTCGTAACTGGGGCTTCCCTGCTTTTTCCCACAGCTTCATCATTCTCACAACCCATTCACTCTGTCAGCTGGGTCTATGAACAGGGCACCTCCATGATGGAACTATCCCCCCAGCCCCCACCTCACCGATGGTGCACTAGACTCAAGTAAGTATAGTTAAATAAATAATATAAATGTGTATGTGTGTTCAAGTCACCTGGTGACTTATGGTCACCCCATGAATTTTGTTGGGCTTTTAAAAACAATATGGGGCCCCTTGGTGGTGCAGTGGTTTAAACACTGAGCTGCTGAACTTGCTGACCAAAAGGTTGGCAGTTCAAATCCAGGAAGTGGGGTGAGCTTCCACTGTTAGGCCTAGCTTCTGCCAACCTAGGGTGGATCTAGACAGCTCCTTTAATGCAGAAACTTCCACAATAAAAAGGGGGCTGTCCACGCTTTCTTGGAAGGCTCGGGATAAACCCACTACTTCCAGTGTCTGGACTGCAGTCCAGACAGTACTCCCACAGTTTTCTAGACTAAATTAGCCTGGAAAACTGTGGGAATACCAACCCCCTCCCCAGAAGCCCCCAAAACAGAGTAAGAAAAGAAAAGAACTCACTTGGGCTCCATGGGATGGCTGCCTGAGTTTCTCCTGATACATACAAATGACGTGCCAGGAGAACTCTGGCAGCCATCCCATGGAGCCCAAGTGAGTTCTGGGGAGGGGGTTACTGGAAGTCCCAGTAGAACATCTGGACATCCACTCAAGAAAGTGCATGCTTTCTGGGGTGTGTGTAGATGGGCCCCCAGGAAGTTCCCCATTTTTTAAGTGTTGATTCTCCTGGGATAAAGGTCTGTCTGGAACCGCCCCTGGCTGTTCCAGCTTCTGTGGGAAAGTATTGGTGCTGCATGCAGACATGCTGGCCACATGACCTTGGAGGTGTCTAAGGAGAACGCCAGCACTTCAACTTAGAAATTGAGATGAGGACCACCCCCCAGAGCCAAACACAACTGGACTCAGTGTCAGGGAAAACCTTTACCATTACTTTACTTTTTAAAGCAATATTGAGACCTGTTTAATGCTGTGTCTCTTTTGTTACCTCTTGCAGCTGGAAGTGAATTAGCTGCCCATTTCACTTGTCATCAGTACATTGTGTTCTCTCAAGTAACCCCCCCCCCCCCAAAAAAAACCCCTACTCCCATTCAATTTAGCCTCCGTGGCGCAATGGGTTAAAGCACTGAGCTGCTGATCTTGTTGATCGAAAGGTCGCAGGTTCGATTCCGGGGAGCGGCGTGAGCTTCCGCTGTCAGCCCTAGCTTCTGCCAACCTAGCAGTTCGAAAACATGCAAATGTGAGTAGATCAATAGGTACCGCTCCGACAGGAAGGTAACGGCACTCCATGCAGTCATGCTGGCCACATGACCTTGGAGGTGTCTACGGACAACGCTGGCTCTTCGGCTTAGAAATGGAGATGAGCACCACACCCCAGAGTCAGACATGACTGGACTTAATGTCAGGGGACTACCTTTACCTTTACCTTACTAAGTTTAACTGAAGAAACAACTGAGCATGGCTAGAGAAAAACTTTATGGGTTACATTAGTGAAAAATGGATTGAAATTTGTAATGACAAAGATTATGAAACAATTGTCACCAAAGTATGTAACTAGACATTTGCTCTGTCATTAGTAAGGTGGCTATTATTAAACACTGGTAGATTTGCATAAATGTTCACATTTGGTAAAAATGAATATGCGGAAAGCGAGATCAAGATGGCATAATTTTTATTTCCTGGGCAAATCGTATCTTGAGCATGTGGAGGTGAGGGGTGAAGAAAGTATACATGACCTCAGTTCCCCTTCCTCACATATTTATAAAATTTGCATAGATCAGAATCTTTTAGATATGTAAGAAAATGAAATATTCATATATATGCCACCCTGAACTTCATGCTGGAAAGACAGAGAGAGTCAGAGACCTTGCCAGAGACATTAAAAGAAGAACAAGGTGTTCAGGCTTTTTTAATGAGTTGCTGAAGTGCAGCAGAAATCTATGAGTCAACGACAGGGAAAGTAAAATGTAAATTAATAGATCATAGGAAAAGAGATAAATTAATAGACTTGTGCACAAATTTAAGCTGCATACGAGCTTGAATGCTTAAATTTCTTATATTCTTGTTATAACTTTATAATGATTTTCCAAAGATTTTGAATCCTCACACTGGTTTTATTTCTGTATTTATGTCGAAATTTTAGTTTTGGACAACAGAAGTAGGATTCTTTTGGAGCAGATCCAATATAAATTTGTATTCAGGGGGACACAGACAATATTTTGTAAAACTTCTCCCAAAGTACTCCATTATAAATAAAACATCAGGGTTGAAATAAGAATAACAGGGAATATTACTACTGTGCTACTACTTCTAGTATATTTTTATTTGTTATCCATCTTTCCTCATGGTTTGAGGCAGGACAGAAAACAGTTAAAATATGTCATCATAATAAAATGCATTAAATAAAATTCATATATTGAAATATTTTAATCAAATGGTTTCTACTTTATCACATTAGAGAAAAAAATCCACTTAAAATCCACTTTCTGCCTCCTGCAGAATTCTGGAGTTTGTAGTTTAGTAGGGTTGTTAAAGTCTCCTCCCTAAACTACAAACCCCAGAATTCTGCAGGAGGCAGAAACCAGATTTTAAGTAGATTTTTCTTTCTAGTGTGATGAAGCTTAAAGAAACATATTAAAATACATAGAAGAAATATTAAAATACAATAGACATAGAACGCAAATTTTAAATTAAAATCTACCAAAGAAATTGAGGACATGCTTCAATTTTATGGAATTTTGCATACTTACATTCTACTTAAATTAGGGCTATAGTTCTTGTATTTTCCCTCTAAGAAATGGGAGATAAAGGAATAGTACTCATTTGTTTCCATTGTCTAAGTGATATTCTAAGATTTGGATTTCTGATCTGACATTTGGATACAGACCTGTCAAAAGGAGGGTCTTCTCAATTGATCCCTGCAAGTTTGGCTATTTTTCAAATTGAAAGCTTCTCTAAATTATTATATTTAGGTCTAAATTAATTCATGTGATCAGGTACACATTATATATTGGAGATTAGATAGATTTTCCAATAAGCAGAATTCTCCCAAACTAGATTTTTCCATTTTTCACAATGACATTTTGGAACCTTAAGGAGGCCTGGAGAGAATTTACCCAAAAATCACAAAATGGCAACCTGTAGTGTAGAGATTTTTGGAGCATGATGTCACTCTTTCAAGACTGAAGAATCATAAACAATCTGGAAGGGTCTGATAGTCACCTAATAATATCTTTTCCCATGCTGGCCCTCAACATTAGGGGTACCATCTCCCTTACTATTGAAATGGTTCCAGGGGGGGAATATGTGATTACTTTATGGTGTTAAGACATTGAATAAACATTAGATCTTGGACTGAACTTTAACTGAGGTATCAAAGCTATTCCATGATTGAGTTAAACTCCTTGGATAGCTTTTTATGTTTGAACTAAACTTTGAATGAGTTTAGTCATTCCCTCACTGTACTTGAAACTACAAGCCACCACTGAGACTTGTAGATCCACCAAGGAATTCCAAAACTGGTTATGCTATCCAGATCATGAATGTTGCTGTGTGTCCCTAGTTTCATTGTAATTGTTTATAATTATTGAATCAAATAATTGGAAGTGATCAAAGGGCTATCTAGTCCAACTTTCCGCCATGCAGGAACACACAATCAAAACGCTTTCTCAGTTATCCCCCCACCTTTGTCATAGCTCCATAAATGGTTCGAGCTGCAGCACAATGTCAGTTTTCTTCCTTAGCCTTTTGGCGGTTTTGCTAGCAAAAGATTCCAAACAAATATCTTTATTCCTCAGCTCTGCTTAAGCACTACTCAAGCACTTGATTCATTTTTTTGATTCTTAAATTAGCATATCTATTTCTTCCCCTTTTGCTTTTCCCCACAATTTCTGACTAAAATATTTTCCTTCCTTTCTCCATTATGTCTTATCTGCAGTTCTAACTACAATAATTTTCTTTTCTTATAATGGCCTGTGTGATCAATGAAAAAAAAGGTTCAACACTAAATTATGGAGGTGGCAAATCATTTTTAAGTCTTTCTAAACTATAGTAAGGGGTCCGTATCATAATTATAACAATTTTTGTTACTTTTTCATTATGTAATTGTGCAAGGGGGAAGTTTCTGGGCTCCTTTCTTTTTCATTTTTAGAGCTATCAGGATAAAACTTGCTATGATGGTAGAACACATTTACCACTGTTCTCATGTTTCAGAATGTTTCACTCATCCACTTATTTTGTGGATATTTCTTACAAACAAATTATGAACAGCATTTTAAAAAATGAGAGCTATCTTTTTGAATTTATATTTTCAATGATTCAACATAACCAGGGCATCATTTCCCCCCACCCCCAAGTTTCAGAAAGATTTACACACCCACTGATTTTTGGGGGAATTTTAACCAACATGAACTTAACAGTACTATTTCACTGGAAGACTCCAGAGGCCATCCAGTCCAACTCTTTCTGACAGGCAGGAGAAACATAGTTAAAGCACCCCCAACCTGACCTACCTCACAGGGTTCACAGGTGCTACTTCTCCTGCAAAAGGGCTGGGTTTGGTTCCCTCAAAGGGCCCCTGAGGAGTATGGTGAGGACAAAATGGAAGGAGGGAAGGATGCCTGGCTGGATGGCCAGGCAAGAAAGAGACCCCTCTGGCACATTGCTGGCCCAAAGAGAGAGGCAGAGATCACACTCACATCAAGGCTTTAATGTGGGAATTGAGCAGGTCCTCGCCTGCCCAAACTTCATTTCCCAGAATTCTGCTTACCACCTTGTGCCACCTCCTCCTTCCTGAAAGTTTTGGTGGGGGAAAACCTGTGTTCATTCTCTAAAGGGATTTCAAGATAAAAGGGGATGATTGAGAATTGAATCAACCCTGTGAGGTAGGCAAAGTTGAGAGGCAGTAACTCCAAAGTTTACCTAGTAGGTTTCCTATTATTATTATTATTATTATTATTATTAATATTATTATTAATATTAATATTAATATTTCAAAGGCTTGGTGGGCATCTGTTTGGGGTGCTTTGACTGTGCTCTTCCTGCCTGGCAGAAAAGGGGTTCTACTGACATTTGAGATCTTCCAGTGAAATAGTACTATGACATTCATGTCATTAAATTTCCTTAAAATCAGTGGATGTACAAATCTTTCCTAAACTTGGTGGGGAATGAGGACCTGGTTATGTTCTATCATTGAAAATTCTGGGTTATATGGCTGGGTGGAAGGGCCCTCAGTGAAACTTGCATGTGTCACAACAGCCACCTCACACCCAGATAGCCCGAGGATGCAGTGTGATGGTCCTCTCCTGCCCCATCCTTGCTTCACCCCTCATTTTTCTTAGCCTCCTTCAGAAATCACTAGAAACAGAAATAAGAAAGGGGACCTCTGAGTATCAGGTAGGTTACATTGTTGTTATTATAACTACTAGCGACAGGCAAGAATATCATCCATCCATCTTTCCCTTGGTCTGCACCTCTTCCTTTTTCCTTTCATTTTCCCCAGCATCATTGTCTTTTCCTGACCTCCCATTATGTAGCCAAAGTACTTCATCTTTGCCTCTAATATTCTTCCCTCCAGTGAGCAGTCAGGCTTTATGTCCTGGAGTATGGACTGGTTTGATCTTCTTGTGATCCAAGGCACTCTCAGAATTTTCCTCTAACACCATAGTTCAAAAGCATCTATCTTCCTTCACTCAGCCTTCCTTATTGTCCAGCTCTTGCATTCATAGGCTGCTACAGGGAGTACAATTGCTTTAATCATGCTGATCTTCATTGCCAGTGGAATGTCTCTACTCTTCACTATTTTATCAAGATTGGCCATTGATCTCCTCCCAAGAAGTAAATGTCTTCTGATTTCTCGGCTGCAGTCTGCGTCTGCAGTAATCTTCACTTCTAGAAACACAAAGTCTGTCACTACCTCCATAGTTTCTCCCTCTATTTGCCAGTTATCAATCAGTCTGGTTGCCAGAATCTTGTTTTCTTTTAATGCTTACCTGCAACCCAGCTTTTGCACTTCCTTCTTTCACCTTGGTTAGAAGGTTCCTCAGCTCCTCCTCGCTTTCAGCCGTCAAAGTGGTATCATCTGCATATCAAAGGTTGTTAATGTTCCTTCCAGCAAATTTTAACTCTAGCTTTGGATTCCTCAAGCCCTGCATGTTGCATGATGTGTTTTGCATACAAATTGAATAGGTCGGAACAAGCCATGGTTAGCTTCCTGTTTATGTGTTTTCCAAAAATCAGGACAACTTACAAAGTGCTCTTGTTAGTCTCTCCTCTATTTCCTAAAGCAAGCTGGAAAAATGTTTTGGAACAATTATTTGCACAAGGCAAAATATGTTTCATATTGCAGATATGCTAATATATATAGAAAGTGAATATCCACCCCTCCTTTCTTAATTTGAGTTCTGCCCAACTCAGCTGACTACAGGTATCAAGCCAACCTCTATCAATAGGCTCTGTCAAATATATAAACTAAATATCTACCATAATTGCTACAAAAAAGTATGTTGGAATTACAAAAAGTAGACTTGCAACAAAATTATTTTCCTATTTCTGCCACATTTTGAAAAAATGGCCACAATTTGTGGTGGTTTTCATAAAATGCTGCTGTTTTCTGTCAAATGAATCCATCAACAACCCAGATTCATTTATTGTACCAGTCACTAACATATCTAAACAGCATTAACTTTTTTTGTCTAAGGAAGACAATTCCCAACAGTGTACTTTTACAGATGAGATTTAACATACATAAAAGGAATATTATAGAACAAATGGATCTGCATCATCCATAGGATTTCGACTGCCACTAACATGCTGCTTTGTATGTATGGTATTTACACACTGATACCAAAGAGGTATCATTACCTGGGCAGCACAACTCAGGAATATAACCTCCATATACAGAGCCACATAATGTGGCATAGGAAATGGGTTAATAGTAGGCCTGGGTAACAACGGAAAAATTTGTTTCTAAAATCGATTCGTTTTTTGGGGGGTTTTGCGTTTCGTTATTTAAAATAATTACAAAATTTTCCTTTTAAAAAGTTCGATATTTACAAAATTTCGTAAATGTGAAAAAAATTACAAAACATTAACGAATCGATTTCCGAAACAATAACGAATCGATTCGTTAATGGCGGACGCGACCGCGAAATACGCTAAAAAACCTCCAAAAACTTCTGAAGCTTCCCTCTCCCTCTGTTGTTGACTGTTGGTGTGATATTATAATTTTTTTTCACTAATTAAACAAAAAACTTGCCCCAGACATGCGGAAATAATAACGAAACGACCTCAAAACAATAACGAAACGAATACAATAACAAAATACGAAGCATTTACATAACGTGTTTAAAAATTCATTTTTTAAAAAAATTGCTCCAGAATGGTTCGTTATCGTTTTGTAATTAAAAAATATAACGAATTATTAACGAATTACGAATTAACGAAACAAAACCGCCCAGCCCTAGTTAATAGTTTTATTATTCAGGTTTATTCCATGTTTTAAAAAACATATTAACCAGGTTTGAAAAATACCGGCAAAAGTCCCAATTTTACTTGATGATTTGGACCTTTGCAGAGCTGATGGCAGTAGGGACTCAGGCATCCCAAAAAGGAGGGATGGCATTGTGAGAGTATGGTACTCTCGTGAGAGGTAGCACTAGCACAAGAATACCCGCCATCTTGCATATTTTTTTTGTTATTTTAATTTTATACCCGGGGTACTAGACAACCCCCAAAATTTTATAAGGTTTTAGATACCTAAAAAGTCGTCTAGTACCCCAGAATATACGGTAGTTAATTTTCTGTTCCATAGAATTCACATGTTAATGGATGCCTGCTCAAACAGATGTTGAATTTATAAACTGTATTGAATTCAATAAAGTGCATTGTAGGGAAGGCAGAAAGAATTTGATAGTAGTGATGCTTAGACAACCAACATCTGCAATATTATTTTATTGTTTTTGGAATTGAAATGCCAAACTCAATGCTTTTAAGACATACCTAAGCCATATATTTCAGTTTACTCAAAGGTCTGCACACTGTCTGTTCATATTTGTAGTTGATCCTGGGCTGTAGACTGTCTGATAGTGTGATGCAGCTGTCAAAATAAAGAAATGTAATTTAAAGTACTGCAAAGACATAAAACCTGTGACTTTAAAAAAGGCAATCGTGAAGAATTCAAAGCCAAATTATTTGGGGAGGGGGGGTAGGTATTTATTAAATAATATTGGACCAACATGTAGTTCTAACTCAAATTAGAATTGATCTGCATCGATGGGAACATAGTATGCCATTGATGCAGGGAGCATATGTATTGCCATATACATGCTATGGAATCCTGGGATTTGTCAGCCAGGAGTGTTGGTGTCTGATTAAACTACAAATCCTAGTAGCCATGGCAATATTAAAGCAATGTCAAACTGAAATAATTCTACAGTGTAGGTGCAGCCTTAGACTTCTTTTACTTGTCCACACATTTTCCTGCTCGCCAATTTGAACATTCGGTGATTTTGGTTACTTCAATGAAATATTGTATGGCTTTATGACTATTGCATTGATTTGTTGTGCATGTTGTGTGCCTTCAAGTCCTTTCCAACTATGGCAATGTTGATTTTATTTTTATTGTATTGTAGCTTTTTAATTTTGCAACATTGTGAACTGCTTTGAGATTCTTCAAGTGGCAAGCAATTATAAATGTCTGCAAAAATGTGACAGGCATACATCTTTGATATAGGTGTCAGACATGAGTAATATATTAAAGTGTTCACTGACAGACATCTATGAAGAAAAGATATTTAAAAACTAAACAGCAAAGTGAAACAGTTTTAATGTACAATCCTAAGCACAATAAGGCAGAAGTCCTACTGCACATGCATTTCTGAATAAACATGGAAATGCTTTTACTGTTAATGTATTACTTTTTATTTATTGTTGTGGTTGTCCTGCAATAATTCTGATTTTTTTCTCAATATTTCTTTGATCTCTGTGTGAGCCCTGCCAGTAGAAAACACGCAGCTAGCATCAATATGATAACATATTCCTTACTTGGGTTCGTTTATATCATGATACCTCTCAAAGTATAAAAGCCATTTCAGAGCAAAGCCAATGCAATTACCTCTGTTCAGTGTTTAAATGTATCCAAAGACCTCTTCACATGGGAGAGGTTTCAGCCCCGTTTTTCCTTTCGTCAATGAGGCCTGGATGGTGCCAATACTGGTCTGGTCTAGGGCTGGGCAGTTTCGTTCGTTAATTTTGTAATTCGTTATTAATTCTTTTTTTTATAACGAAGCGATATTGAACCATTCAGGAGCAACTAAAAAATGAAACGAATTTTTCCAATTCATTTCGTAATTGTTTCGAAATTGTTTCATATTTTTTTCAAAATTGTTTCGTTATTATTTCATTATTATTTCCGTATGTCTGGTGCAAGTTTTATAGTCGTTGTTTGTTTTATCAGTGATAAAAAAATTATCACACCAACAGTCAACAACAGAGGGAGAGGGAAGCTTCAGAAGTTCCCCCTGTCCCATTTGGAGGGTTTTTTAGCGTATTGCGCAATCGCGTCAGCCATTAACGAATCGATTCGTTATTGTTTCAAAATTGTTTCGTAATTTCCGAAATTTCGTAAATATCGAACTTTTTAAAAGAAAAATTTCAGAATTCTTTTAAATAACGAAACGCAAAAACCCCCTAAAAATGAATCGAATTTAGAAACAAATTTTTCCGTGGTTGGACAGCCCTAGTCTGGTCCACCCACATTCCATCCAAAGTGGATGGGAAGCATCACAAGACACTTCTTCCTTCACCATGGAGAAGAAATTCTTTTTTGGGTAGCTCCAGTAGAGCTATCCACAATTTCCATTCCTTTTCCCCCATATAATGAGGGAAGGGTGACAGGGAAACATGTGTTGCCATGCGTTGGGCCCCTTTGTCCCATCTGATGAGGACAGGGACAGGACGTCAACATACCTTGTCTCATCCCCACCCAAGGAGGAATGGTGCACATGGTGCCATGAGATGCCTCATGCTCCTTGTCTTTTGCTGGCAACTGCCGGTGAAATGGCACAACCCCAGCAGCCATATGAAGAGGTCTTATGACTCCATATTTGTACTGAATATAGAGTAGTGATTAGAAAGCCACAATATCTGAGGGTGCATCTATACTGTAGAATTAATGCAGTTTGACACCACTTTAATTGCCATGGCTCAATACTCTAGAGCCATGAGAGTTGTAATTTTGTGTGGCAACAACACTATTTGGAATAGACAGCTACAGACCTTGTAAATATACCACTCCCATGACCCCACATCATTGAGCTATAGCAATTAAAGTGGTATCAAATTGCATTATTTTTACAGGGTAGAGGCACCCTGAACCACCTTTCTATATTTTCCACAGTTCTTTAGATACATTACAAATTAACATTAAATGCAAAATTCTTTAGATGGGTTATGAGAATCACAGTCTTAGGAACAAATAGAAGAATAAATCTACTCTGGATATACTCAAGTATCTTCAATCTTTTACTGAAGGAATTACGCTAAGGCCCCTTCTACACTGTCCTTATATTCCAGGATCTGATCACAGATTATCTATTTATCCCAGATTATATGGTTGTGGAGACTCATATAATATAGTTCAAACAGATAACCTGGGATCAGATCCTGGGATATATGGACAGTGTAGAAGGTGCCTAAGTAATAAGGAAATTTTAAATATTGATCAATTCTTTAAATATTGATCAAGTCTGTGGTGAGAAGCATACTAATAATGTTTACAGAGGTGGTAAGACCTTGCTTAATCAACAGCAAAGGGATGCCTTATAGTGTCATCATTAATCTGTACCTTCCTGATATTACCCAGCTGAGGATGGGTCTGTACAATTCACAGAGGCCCCCTGTTACCCACATTAAGACAGAACCCATCACTGCCTTTAGCCACCCTCTGGCCCCAAACTCCTCCGGCCCCAAACCCTACTGAGGCATCTTCAGCTACCATCAGGCTCCAAACATGAACAATCTATTCATCAAACAGGACCTCCCAATTCCCAATCTTCACCTTTCCATCTCTCCTCCCCAGCAAGGCCAGTTGTATCAGCTCCTGAGCTCTCTGGATTTAGACATGCCAAACCCAGCTACCCAAGCTGCAGTGATGGACTTTCTCAACAATGTTTCATAACCAACCATTAAGATACAGACACAGAGAATAGAGTTAAACAGGGCCCACTTTATCAGGCCTTCCTCATACTATGCCTTCTCATATCAGGCCTTCCTCATACTGTGAGTCCTACCTTACAGAGAAGCCTACTTACACAGACTAACAAGTTCACTCGCTGTAGCAAACTCACATGGACAGACTTCAGCCTCCTCACTCTCCTCGGGGCGATGCTAGCTTTGGTCCACTAACTCTAACAGGCTTCGGCCTACTAACATTTTCAGTGCTTGATTCACACTTTTATAAAAAAAAACCTATTTAATATTTCTGACAATTTGCTCCCAACTTGCAAAACTTTGCAAAAAAAAAAAGGAGCAGATTCAGGCCCCCTCCCCCAGGTTAGTCCCAAAGGCAGACTCTTTCACAGAGACACATACACTAAATTACAGGAATTAAAGAGACCATTCCAGAAGCCTACTTTCTACTAGAAGGCTGCCGAGGTGTACAATCAACTCCTATATCCCCCTACCTGCCACAGACAACCTAGTTGTAGACCTTTAGCCAATTATCAGTGTCCCTCAGGTACAGTATGGTATAGACATATTGACTACTGACCATTGCAGAGATGAGAGGGAAGTATCAGACCCAGTTGAGTCATCCTGTATCAGACGCAGTTAAGTCATCCTGTTCTACTTACTGTGGTGGCTAGCAGGTATAACATGGGTCCTGCCAGTTTCTTCTTACCTGGAATGATGTCAGCTGGGGGCCCAGAATGACAACGGAAGGTGGAGAGGAAGAATCACTTCTTATCCTCCTTCCCTTCTTCAATTGACTCGTCAATTCAGCTTGTGTCATTCTAGTCAATGTAGTTACCAGTAGTGAGTTCCAGTCTTTGTCCTTGGTCTGCCCAACCTGGGGAACATGGAGTGGCCATGTAAACAGTTTTGACCAATTCCATCTTTGAACCAGCCCAAAGTCATAGCTTGCTTTAGATTTCGGAGGAGTATTAATGCAGCTCAAGGCCTTGTTAACCAGCTTTGTCCCGTGAAAACCTAGATCAGTTCCATGCATCATTTACTCATCATGAAGCTGATTCACTGCCTTTCACCCAAAGTGGTCAGTATAGATGTGCCCTATGTAATCTACAGCTTTGCCCCCTAAACATGCTGCATCTTGACACTTACCACCACATACCTTTACCACTGGTCTCAGTTCACAGAGATCGTCAAAGTGCTCCCTTACTCACAGACCTGTCTTGGGTATGAAGTTTCTGTAGAACTGGCATGTTGAAATCTATCATGAATATCTACCAGGAATGAAGGAAGGAATCAAAAAAATGCATTCGGAATAGACTGTAACTTATTTGGGAGAAAGTCTGTGGTGAGAAGCATACTAATAATGTTTACAGAGGTGGTATTTTTCTGCCAGAGAAAGATGGGAAATGTTATTCAGTCACCATAGCTCTAAGGATCAAGTAAGTATGTTGCCAAATCAATGTTTCTCCACTCAATGAAAAATATGCCTCCTCCTCTGCTTCCTCCTTCTCTTTTTGTCTTCAAAAATCCCCTACAAGTGTTGGGGAGTTATTTTGACATATTCTTAACCTCTGGACTATTTTAGAACTTGGGGATCCATTTTGTTTCCACCTAATTGACTTCTGATTCCTTTCCAATTGGGGAAAAATCATTTTTGACCTAAAATGTGCATATATATCAAACTTCCCACTTCCTGTGGACATGTGGAGTGAAAACAAAATTTAAATAAATATAAAATGGGACTGTGTCAGAACCCAGATGCCTTAAAGAGCCAGACACAGGAGTATGTTCAAAACAATAGCTTATTAAAGTAAAGTAAACAGGACTCAGAGACACTTGCTTCAGTGCCTCTGGTCAAAACTCAAAGATTGTAGCAATTTCTAGCTTGTAAAACAAACTCAGAAAATAATCCGGATTAAACTGGCAAAAACCTAGAATTAAACAAGAGTTCTTCAAAAACACACCAAAATCACACAATTCAATGAAAACAAACAAACAAAGAGCCGTGAAGAGAAGCCATAGTCCAAATGCAGTCCAAGGTCGAAGAAATCCCAGTTGAAGGTTCCAAAGTCCACAAGGCAGCATTGTCGTCAAAAGCAGTCCGAAGTCAAAGAGAGGGGAAATCCGCACTTATGAGAATCCAAGCTGGTTGGTACACAAAGCAAAGCAGCAACCTGCAGATCCAGGACCCAAGCCCAACAGGAAAGCGGCAGCAACAAGACCCAAGGCACAAAACCAACACTGCCTACTGCAAAGTTCTATCATTCCAGCGCCTACATTTATCTTACAGCTCATCATCTGATGATGAGCTGCCCTCCACCCCATCCTCATCACTCTCAGCTGGCTTAGCTTCCACAGCTGAGCACCAATGCCCATCCCTCCAATTCTTCCACCTCTTGTCAAGACTTAGGTCTCCCCATGATTCCACAGTATCACCAGATTGCCAATCCCCACCACCAGAAAACCCCTCAAAAGTGTCACTAGACCTTGATTGAGTACACACATTCTGAACCTCCTGTACCTTGATCCAATCCAGTGGCTCCTCTTCATCCCCATCACTCTCAGACCCACCATTCCCACAAAAACCCATGAAATCCTCTTCCTCTGTGGGAGCAGTAAGTATGTCCTGGATCTTCTTTCTCTGATGCTCCTCATCTGATTCCTGCTCTCAAGTAATTCTCTTAATCCCTCTATTCCCATCTGTATCTCCTTCCTCCTCCTCACTAATTTCACTCTCGGAGAAACCCTCAAAAGACTCTTCATCAGTGGGTGACATAAGTATCTCCCGGATCCTCTTCCTTTGCTGTTCCTCGTCTAACACCTGGGAGCCTTGTTTCCCTCCTCTACCACTCCTACTACCAGTTGCAGCGTTGCCAGCAGAATCTACTAGAACAGACTGTGTCATTTCAAAATGTACCTCCTAAATATTGGCAGCTGTCCACCTCTGTACTAGATCATTGCAGCATGCGTTGCTTTACTTTTAGAACTCCAATTATAACACAGGTGTAGTATTGAATCCCCGAAATATTACTGTTAAATTTAGGGCACATTCTCATCAGTTGTCTTAGATTCCATTCTGGCAGAAAGGTGGGATACAGATTAAATAAATGAATGTTTGGATAAACATGTTCACACTTAATGTGATGTAATTGTGTGAAAAATGAAAGAATAAATGAAGTGACGAGTTCTTGAGAATACCAAATATAAACTCCTCAGAATTTTCCAACGTTTCCTGTGCAATACACCAAAGAATTACATTTTAGGCATGCTGAGGTAACTGCAAAATTCTCTCTAAGGTGTCTGTTGGCAGGTGCCAATTTTAATAGCCAAGACATTAATTAAGCTGGAAAAAAATCCAGAACCAAGTTAAGATGCCTATTATAACAACTGCCACTAAGATTTAACAATTGCTAGTAAGCAGAAAATTGCAGCCCTGTCTAAATAGCATTGGGGGAAATCGCTTTCAGGCATCAGTGTGGGCCCAGACAAGATCTAATACAATAAACTTAGAAATGTCAGTTGAAGAGAGCTATGAATTTTAAGAACAAATGTTATATTTACCATTTTATAACAATAATTCTAGAAGTACTATCAACACAGGTCAACCAGCTACCTTTTTTTTAGTACTTTGCTTCATACTTTTGGCATTGATATCTTGCTCACAGACTCATTTTATAATTCATAACAAAAGTTTTCCTAACTAATGGGGATGGATTCAGATTATCCTGCAGTGTTGTCATCTGTCATAAAAATGTATTCACATTTACTAAATCCTTTTGACATCAATAGTATACAGCTAGAACTGAATGCCCATTGTTCTTAAGCCATGATTGATTTTATGCTCTATAAATATATTGTGTATCTACATTGCACAAATACAATTTTAATTTTCAGTACTCCATTATTTTGAAAATTAGAATTTGTAGTTCAATGAGGTACTTAGAATTCTCTTTTAAAAGGATCTGGTGGATTTATGTGAGGTACAGTACAATACAAAATTTTATTACAGTTCATGACCAGGACAAAGTGGAGCACAAGCACCATGGGAAGGGGAAACACAGTTCTCTAACAAAGCAGTTATCATAAAACAGATTAGAAAACAGTTTAAAAACACAGGTTAATATAGCAGGTATGGAACCCGGGCCGGGGGGGGGGGAGACTGATAGGAGAGGTCAAAGCACTGGGGGCACTAAAGGGGATGGGGGGGCACATTACAAGTCTAGTAGCAATTCAGCTGTAACAGGTTGCTCTAACTACATTCCTGACAGGGTGTTGCCTTGCAGAATCAATCATCATCTATCTAATTTTAAGTGCTGCAGCACAAAACTTAGCAACACTGTAAGTGCTAGAGTCCAAAAGCAGCAGGGTGGAGTAATATTTTTCACTGTGCCCTGTGTATTTTAGAAGCCATGGTGTAATGAGATTTGTTCTAAGGTCTCTGTAGAACATGCATTGAAGGAGCACGTGCTTGGTTGTTTCTATGTGTCTGCACTCACAGAGGCATAATCTTTCCTTGAAGAGAGTGTTCTGATACCTCGCCTCCAATACAGCCAATGAAAGAGCATGGCATCTTGCCAGGGTAAAAACCTTTGGTGTTTGGGCATCTCTAGGTATGTTAGATATGACATGGGGATGGTGAGGTAGCTATTAGCTTCACTAACAATAAAGACTGGGGAGAAGGTTAAGTCCAATTGGCGCTCTATGTCCAGGAACCATTGCTTAATGAGATTCTTGACTTGGTCTCATCTCATGTTTAGCAATTGTACTTTTGAGAAACCTAGTGTTGCGATCTTTACTGTCCCTGTTTTAGTCCATGTGGACTGGAGGCCATCCCTCATGGTTAGAGGGACAAGACCGCATGGGGAGAAGGAGAAGTGTAGCTGGTAGTTGAGAATGGCCGTCTCTACTCTCACCTCCACTTTCATGAAGCCTGTCTCCAATCACAGGCCAGCATTAGAAACACATCTGGGAGCCTGTAGAGCTAATCTTAGAAATTTTGATTGAACTTACTCTTTGACATGGGGAAAATGTTATTGCACTTTGTTGTTTATATTCTCTGTAGTGGCAGACACTGAGCTCCTCGTCATCACTAAGCACCAGGCATGTAGATGGGGAGGGGGGGCTCGAGGGGCTTCAGCCCCCCCCCCGAAATTCTCATGGTGGTCCACGAGAAGACCTTACTGGTGCATTATTTAAACTGTTATGTTTATTCATATCATGATCTGATCACCATACTCAATATATCCCGTATAATAGTCCAGTCTAGATGTAACTAAGGCATGGACCACCATGGTCAAGTCAGATTTCATGAGGTATGGTCGCAGTTTACGCACGAGTTTTAATTGTACGAAGGTTCTCAAGCATCAGTGCTGAGTCCAGGAGAACCCCCAAACTGCAGACCTAAGGTGTGACCTGCTACAGCTCTATTCTGCCTTGGTTAGACCACACCTGGACTACTGTGTCCAATTCTGGGCACCACAATTGAAGGGAGATGTTGACAAGCTGGAATGTGTTCAGAGGAGGGCGACTAAAATGATTAAGGGTCTGGAGAACAAGCCCTATGAGGAGGTATTTAAAGAGCTGGGCATTTTTAGCCTACAGAAGAAAAGGCTGAGAGGAGACATAAATAAATTTAATCAAATTGCCTAAGAAATTGCTTTGTTTTTTAGTGAAAGGCAAAACAAAAAAGGCAAACAAAAAGCACTGAGAGCTGTGAGAATACATCCCACCAGTGGACTGGAACACAATCTGTCTCTCTCAAAAGCCAAAACGCAATAGAAAAATTGATGAACTTGCTCCAGTATATATAGACCCAAATGGCTTAAGACACATCACGGCTTTCTTCTGTTCTGATTGGCCCAACAGGCAGGGCTCACAGGGAAACCCCATGTGAGTATGTGGTTGCCTCTCCAAGCTTTGCATGTTTCTGAAATGAATGCAAAAGAAGCCGTGATGAGCAGCTGCATGGTCTGTTGCAGCTGAAAAAAATATGGTGGCAGTGCCCATGCTGTTACAGCTGTCTGAAAGAGCCGAAAGAGCAGGAGTCGGGTTTTTAAAACAGATCCATGCACAGCCCTATTTCATGATAGACTTTAATGGGGGGAGGGATCTGGAATCATCATTGTGCAGTGCCTCTATTGCCATAAAAACAAACTTCTACCAATGGGTGGAACTGCTTGCTGTGAAGGTAGGGGTTGAGGTTGGGTTAGAAGACAATATGTAGCCTTGTGACCCACAACAAAGCTGTAAAGTAGGATATTGGGCAATGTTGACAATTTTGCATCACATAACTGAGAAACACCTGACAGACTGAGGTGTGTCCTGTTGAATGTTTCTTAGGAAAGGAAGACTGAACAATTTTACTGCTGGTTTGTCATTTTTATTTTGCCCAGGAGAAGGTTCACCTTGAAGAAGATTAAATACTCACCAGCTCAACATCTAAATAGCTCCAGGGAGCCATTCAGTTTTTCAGAATGAAAAAGAGGATTTGAATTATGCCTAAGGACATCCATGGCAGTTGAGAACTGCTCCTTGTTGTCTATATGATGCACAGAGTCTTCTAATCCCCAATGTTGGGGAAGGCCACTATGTTAAGTAAGCAAAGTTGAGTAATGCTCTGTAGCTTCCATGCACTTTGGGGTAGTGTGAACAACGGGGCCAGTTCTGATCCAAAACCTGCCCCAGTGTTCACCCAAACATCCCTCTTTCCCCAGACTCCTGAGCATGGGGGCAGAGGGATGACTCTTAGCTTTTTCATCCAATCACCATGGTCACCATTGCTGGCATTAGCAAAGGTGACCATGTGTCTCAGAGAGGAGAGGCAGAAAGAAAAGGGTAATCACATTCCTTCACTTCCCTGAATCATGTGAGTACCGTTGCTGACATTAACAAAGGAACTGGCCTGACTTTTTGAAGCTCCATAACTGTTGCTACAATGGCAATAGAACAACAATAAGAAGAGTGGCCATTCAGCTGGATTTAAGTGGGTTTAGCCCTATTGGACATTCTGAACACTGTCATTCTGCCACAACAGGACAGAGCCAAGCAGTGTACTAATCATCAAAGAGCAGCCCCAAGATTTTTTTTCTGTATAGAATTTTGAACTGTTTCTGTTTTTCAGATTCTGGGGGGCTCGCAGATCCATTTTTGCACCCCTCCCAAAAATGGATGGGTGCTCAAATAGCCATTTTTGGTCCTCAGCAGGAAAATGCAGCTCGATCCAGCCCATTGTCGGCAATGGGGGTGTCACGGGCTCCCCTTCCCATCATTTTTAGAGCTATTGGGATGAAAATGGCCACACTTAGGGAACACATCTACCACTGTTTGCCCACCAAGTTTCAAAAAGTTTGGGTCGTACCCTGATTTTTAGGAATTTTCTTTCTTTCTAGAAATGAAATCTTTAAAAATTCCCCCACTGGCTTCACCCTGTAACTTCTCCAGGAGCAGCAGCAGGGAACCATTCCTTCCTGTCAAATGTCAAAGATGCACTTCCATACACAGCCCACTATTACATTTTATTTACTAATAAAAAAACACCAACTTCTTCCAAAGTTTTTGCAATTTGCATTTCTTGTTCTCACAACATACCGGAAGAGGTCATCAGCCCACCATCCACAAGTAAGCAAAAAAGCAGTAAGTCCCCTTATTAGAAAAACAGTTCTGTACAATCCACTGGGGGAGAAAACATTTTCAGAATGTATTGTGCTAGAGAGAGGCCAAGCCTAGCCAAGCCAAAAGCAAAAGGTGGGAGTGAGTAGCGTAAAGGCAATCGGACTGAAGCTCCTCTCTCTAGAGCCAGGATGCCACGGAGCAGTGGAGGTGCTTGCCCCATTAAATAGGCACATGGTGGTGGAGCCCTTGCTGTTACGGGCATCCAAAGGTACCGAACAAACTGAAGGAGCCAAAGATAAACAGCCAAAATGAATCCATGCACAAGTCTAATATAGAAGTGCCCAATATCTTTGAATGCTCCATCACATAATGATCTAAATCTCAGAATAAGTCCACTGAAGCAACAACTTTACTATTGTGTTGACTCAAAAGTCAGCTGGATGGGATTAACCAAATGGACAATGCCAATCAATGAAAGCACCAATAAATTTCTCAGGAGAATCACTCACCCTGAACCAGGGTGGAGATCATACATTTGTATATTTATATACAGATTTCAACTTGTCAATATTTTAGGATTATCTTTCAGATTGTGCTTTTACTTTGATGTACTATCATCTAATCTGCCTTTTAAAAAAGTGACAGAGTGATGCCCCTTGGTCATGCACAGAGTACTTGAGGTTTCAAGATCAATTATCACACTACAAACTTCTTGGGTTTCAAAATAATAAGCTTTACTGAAAGCATCTTCTTTATGTGACTACATGATGGAGAGGAAAAATGGCGACTGACAAAGTACAGGACTAAACACACAGACAAAGAAACATCCTGCCCTCCTGACTTATCTGTCTACTAGCCGGTTAACTCCCTTTTCTTCTCACGAAAAGTCTTATCTAACTTTAGCCAAGGTCTTAACTCTCTGGCCTATAACAATAATAATCTACTACACGAATGAACAAAAATGAACATGACTGAAACCATCTTGAATTACATTATTAACACATGGAAAAACATATATGAAATAACTGCAATTATCCTGACAAAAAACTAGTCACTGTTTGTGACAGAAAAATACGGTGCTAAAGGTGAGATGTAAACAAGATACATGTTCTCTTGCTTTACTTGGAATATCAGTGTAGTGCCCAGTTTTCTGAAAATTGCTCAGTTTCAATGGTTTTTCATTTGACTGTTTTCATAAAAATTTAATGATTCAATATTGTTTTTAGGTCTTTATTATGAAGACAGCTTCAACAATATTAAAGACTGTTTTGAATGAGGAGACTTTCAAGCAAAAGAAACTGCAGGGTATTGAAGATAAGTAATTTTGTATTTTTGAAGGATTAATTCAGCAAGTAGCATCCAGATGAGATGTTTGACACAAACATACAAACAGAAAATGAACCTTAACTCTGCTTTTAAAATGTTGACAATTTTCTTTTAGCCTTGTCTCCCCCTTGGTTAGATATCTAAAGCACAACCTGCTTTTCTGGCTTTATTGAAACCATTCATGTGTTAAGCCTCGACAGAACTAAGATAGGATTGAAAATCAAAGTGTATTTTTCCTGCCGGTAAAGATAATGGTGTTGAGTCTTATAGAGATATCTTAGAAGAAACAAGGAAGAAAGATACTTTTTAAAAGAGATACACGCTTGAGAAAAAGAAAGGTGTGTGAAAAACAAGGAAGAATCTTAATGAAAGAGAAAATGAGACCTGAGTAGGCAAAATAACATTATAATCAAGAAACAGAGAATATAGCTTTGTTTCTGTGTATAGAAGCTGGAGCTAGAAAAATAGAATACAAGCAACAATAACATTATTGAATAACATACAGTGAAGCTGAAGTGAAAATGCAAGTTTGGAAGCAAAATATCACTTTAATTTGAGACTAATCTTTCAGAAGTCTCTTTTTAAGATTATAGTCCAAAAAGCTTCTAGCTATCATGACAGAGGCCATGCTAGCTATAGAATTGAGGGATGTATAGTCCAAAAATGGCCTTTCCTTTAACTACACTTTGATCACACATGAGATAAACTAACCTAAAGAGATGTGACTTCGATGCCAATAAAGCAATGAATCAACACTAGGTGACTAGTAGAGTTGGGTGTCATCTTCACATAGATGACTACACACTCCAAAACTCCAGATGACTACTCCCAGCAGTTTCATGTAGATGTCAAATAGCATAGAGGACAGGATATAGCCCTGGGGGACTGAGGGGTTAAACCAGGAGTCCCTCAACATTGGGTTTGCTTCTCAAGGAAAAAATTGAGTCAATGTAAAATGGTGTCTTTCAGTCCCATCCCAGCAAGTTGGCCCAAAAAGCAAACCATGGTTGATCTAAAGCAGCTTAGGGGTCCAAAATAACCAACACCCACCCCTTGTCCAGTTCTCTGTGAAGCAGGCATGTAGCTGGGGGGGGGGGGTCTTCACCCCCCCCCCCCGAAATTCTCATGGTGGATGGTGGTCCGCAAGAAGGCCTTACTGGTACATTATTTAAACTATTATATACATGGGGGTATTGGGGTAACAATACAAAAGGTTTGCTAGGGTAGACCCTCTTTCACTTAGACTCAGCCCCCCCCCCCCCCCCCCGAATCAAACTCAGCTCCCCAGAAACAAAATCCTGGCTACGGGCCTCTCTATCCCATAACCAGGCCTGAAACCAGCCTGAAACCAGCTGGATAATCCATTTCATCCAGAAACCCCTAGAGTTGGGAGGCTACTACATGCTCTAGTACTTTCCCAAAAATGGAGGACTGGAGACTGGTCTATAACTATCAAATGCAGTGTATTCCAGGGAAGATTTCTCTAGAAGAGATCTTACCACAACTTCCTTGAAGTTCTTGCCTTGCTGCAAGGAGACATTAATCACCTTTTTTACTCACTCTGCCAGTTGCCCTCTGGCCCAGATAATGAACCAGGAAGGACAAGGATCTAGAAAACATAGAGTAAGAATGGGATGGGGCAAGAAAGGAGTCCAGTGAGAGTGGGAGATTTCCAATTACCATTTATAAAACTCCTTGGAGTCATGCTGTAGTGTCTTTCTGTCATGAATGACTTTTCAATAACTTTGAAGCATAGGTTCTTTTTATTGCAATTTCCAGTGTAGAAGGTATATCAGATTACAGAAAACTTTTAGATAAAGAATGACATTGGACATACAGACATACAGATTCTATGCAACTACATTGGATTCACAATTACATTGGTTAACAAACAAACATAGGGGAATTACATTTTCACTCAACATTCACACACATGTACACACATTCATCCACATGCATCCAAATGTTTCCATATCCTTTTCTCCCTCCTTGGAGGAACACCTGTTAGGCCAGACCCTGCTTTCCTGCAGCCTGCAATGCATAGTTCCATAACTTCCATAATGCCAAAACTTCAAAACGCTGAGATGCCAAAACTTCTTCCCTAAGAACAATGCCAAGGACCAGATCTCTGTTTTCCCTGCAGCAGAACCTGACTCCCTGCACAAAATCTAAGACTCCAAAGCACATTCCTTCTTCTTCCCTTGAAAAAGAAGCCCCAAAGTGTCCAGAATCATGCTTTCCCATAGTATATCTGACACTCTCCGAATACACCACCTCTGTCCTTCCCATGGAGTAGGGCATGGCGGGTGGAACAGACTCCTCGGTCTGCCACAATTTGAGCATTATTTGACTGAGTCTTTTATAGGAATATTCTGTTGATGTAGTCCCAAAGTTGTAAATTAATGATAGATGTCTTCCTTCCTGGATCCATCCCAGTCTCCTGGCCAGTTGTTGATCTTCTTGATTGGTGTTGACAAACACTAGGCTTGTGTTGACTTCCTTCTTAACATAAGGAAGGTTGCAAACATTTCCTTTATCACTGTCCCGTTCTTATCAGGATTTCTCATTAGCAAGTCCAGCAAGCAGGTAGTTAGTCACTGCAGGCCTTAATATTATACTGGTATTACCAAAATTATTACCTTCATCCATACATCCTTTCATTCTTCCATTCATTCACACACATCATTATTAAATTCACATTTATCAAATTTGCACATTGAATTTCTTATTACATTTCTAGCAATAAAAAGTCAGCTGCTTCCTAATGTTAACTCCAAGGGGACTATTGATATCAGAATAAGCATAATTATGTGTTAAGACAAGTACTGAAAACAGAGACCCACAGGCAGATAGCAAATGGAAAGCAAGTACTTTTAAAGCAGAGATAGTATATAAAGTTAGAATGTGGTGTTGTATCAAGTCCCAATACAGAGAGAGCAGTGAAAGCCAATGAAAAATCTGAAAAAGGTGAACAAGAAAAAGACAGTCCAAATTGCAATTGAAGTAGAAATCATATGTGGGTAGCATAGAACAGAAGGGAATCAAAGAAATGAAACAAATTCAGAGGAAAATGAAATGTTTCACTGTTTAATATGCTGTTTTAAGAATATTTTCAGTCGTATTTCTACCAGATATGTCTATTAGCTCCATATAAAAAGAATGATCCAATTTTAAGCTGAAAATAAGGACAGCTTCATGCCTGCTCAACACTCTATGACAGCAAGATCAATTGATAACTTACATGGTAAATGAGCCACTAGAGATCTAACATTCATGGTAGAACTTTCACTTCACCTCATATTTCTTCAAACACAAATGAGTCAGTTTGCTCTTTCAGCTGCTAAATAGCAGGTGTAGAGGAATAGCAACTGGGAAAATCAGATGACACGCAGGCCTGATGCCATCTTTTCTTGATGATAACAGTTAAATATCTGGATACCTGCCTTTATTTCCTTGGCCTATCCCTGGGGCATTAAGTAATGGATTAATGGCAAATTTCTGCTGTAAGAAATCTACATTTATATCTGTGAACACTGAAAAGTTTTTATAGCTGATGTTCTGCCTCAGATGCAAAATCTATCTTACGACCTATGATGGATAATCTAAAAAGAAATGATCAGCACTTGTGTACTAAGCCAAATCTTACTGAAGAGGAGGAGGAGGAGGAGAGAGGATGAAATCAAAGTCATGTTGGCAAGCTGGAGCAATTCGAGAGAAGGACAACCAAAATGATAAACCCAAGCTATGTCAATTGATTCAGTCATTGCCTGGCAAGATTTATTATACTTTTTTTGTCCTGTGCATTTCTGAGTTTTATAAAACTCCACCAACTCAACTTAAATTTAACAAAGAAGCTAGAAACCTTCTTGAGCTTTGCCTTCATTTCTAATGGCATGTTCTTGTTCTGTTTTTTTTAACCCAATCTGATTCAAGCCTAATGTTATATCCAGAGAAAGATAACCAAGAGAATAGGAAAAAATTAACATATTTGAAAAAAATAGATTTTTTAAATTAGAAGGACCAACTAATAATAAGCTTTTTCCTAAATGTTGCAGACTGAAGGCACTGCTAAGTTATTGAAGCAACACTGAGAATAACAACAGAAGGCAGCAGATGTCATTTTGTTATTTTATGCCAGAAGTTCACTTAATTTAAATGTAAAATCACTTGCAATTGTCATAATATTGTGCAGGATGCCAGTAATTCCTAGACCAATCCCAGAAAGATCATTGCCTCAAATCAGAAGGAGAGGCTGCTGCCCTGAATGCTCTCACTAGCTATAGTTCTTCAGACATTGAGGCAGATCTTGAATCACTATTTAGTTGGGGTGTGTAAAATTCGGGCAGTTGATTTGGATTTTGGATATATTGGTGATTTTTAGATATGAACCTCTGAAGCAAATTGCTGGAAGGGCAAAACAAAACAAAACAGCTCCCCCCCCCCCCCCGCCGAATTAGGTTTGTTAGGCTTATATTTTTATCTATGTTTCATAGTTGAAGCAGCATCAGGGCGATGGGCCGAGTGCAGTCAGAATTTTCTGTTTTTCTCTCTGCAAGTTGTCTCAACTCAGTAAGAGAAAAATTTTAAGAATCCTAAAAATCAGTAAGTGAATGGATCTTTCTGGAACTTGTGGAGAAACTTCAGAGGATACCTCTTTTGATTTTGATTTTTTTAAAATGTAATTGGTAAAAACTTTAAAAATGTCACAAAAATCAGTGGATTAGTGAAACTTTCTGAAACTTGGGGGGCTTAAAGTTATTAATGTATCCTACTGTTGTAGTTCAGTCTGTGTTTGTTACATTGCCTGAGATTCCAGAGAATAGTGACCAAGCTTCTGCAGACCCACAGGGGTCTGGAAATGGGGATGTTGGGCAGGAGAGTGCTGTTAGTTATGATGAAACTGAGGATTCTGGGATGGTCAAGCCTGCATTAGATGTTCCAGTATCTGGGCATTGTATGTATCTGGGCATTGTATGTTTTAAATCTGGGCATTGTATGTTTTAACCTGTTTCCCCTTCCCTTCCACTCCCTCACCCATATTGTGCTTCAGTAGTTATATTTATATTTTAATATACTAAACATACCAAGTTTGTATGAAAATGTGACTCTATTTCCTGTGCTGGTCAATGACTGAAATAAATGATTTGATTTGATGTTCCAGTACAGAGAAAGAGGCTGACAGGCTTGTATTTGCTTTCCCAAGGGAATCAAAGTCGGAATGTGAATATAATGTGTTTGTTTGCCATTTCTGGATTATTTTGGACTCTTGTATCTTTTGGAATCTTTGTCAAGGTTTTCTATTTTCCTGTTTCCCTGGATGAGCCTTGTGTGCCAAGTCTTCAGTTACTGTTTGCCTGAAGTTGGTGTTTGTATTGCTGTTTTCCAAGTTTAAGTGACTATTACTATGGGCAATACCTTATACTACTTTTAATCATTTTTATCCTTTTGATGAAGCTACTTTTATTCTTCAATAAACTGCTTTGCTCATACTGAACTCTGGAGTGTGAGATTGGTTCAGAGGGGCCTTCCCAGCCTTGCTGTGCAATGCCTACAAGATTAGCAAATTTCATCTGATAGCCCTAAAAATGACAGCAAAATAACCCCCCCCCCCCCGAATGTTACTGAACAGAGCCAGCTGCATCACTTTTCTCAGTCAATCACAGGCCTGTTTCTGTCCATTCTCCTCCCCTCTTGTGGCATGTACTGTTTTGGACTTCAAATTCCAGAAATCCCTGTTATTGTTTTTTTTAAAAAATGTTATTGGTAAAAACTTATTTTTTTTCCCAGAATCAGTAGATGAGCAAAAAGTCACGAAACTTGGCAAACGTGCAGTTGAAAATGTGTCCTACAAGTGTCCCAAGCTCATTCTGATAGTCATAAAAATGACAGAAAAATAAACCTTACATTTCCCCCCATTGGTGCCAGTGGACCGAATCTTACAGAAATGAAAACAGAACTCAGGCTTCTGAATTATGAATCTGAATGCCCCCTCCTGCTAATCTCCAGAATGGGGGGGGGGGGGGGGAGGGCCTAAACACATGAAATTTGAAATGAAAACAGATTTCTGCCATTTTGCACACTTCTACCATTTAGGATTATGATGGATGTTTATCCTCAAACTAACAGAGTGCTGAGTATGATTTTAACAAGACTGGTATGATTTTACAAGACTGGTATGATTTTAACAGTTCCTTAGAATGCTCACCAATTGTAAGGTACTTAATTACTATTTGTATGGATCATCCGTGACCTTTAGCTAATTGGCGATAGCTGTTCCTCGACCTCTAATTCCTGCACTGGCATATAAAATATTAGAAACCACTATACTTGGGAGAGGGATTCATCTTGCTAAATGATAGTTCTTCAAAACTAAGTTGATGTCTTGCCCATATTTTATCTGTATTTCTTATGCTAAGATGTGCTATATCTCCCCCCTCTCCCCCTGCTTCCTCAGTCTACTAGGAACAAATTCTAGAAACCATCTTTTAGCTACTTTAGAAATGAGTTTTCTCCATAGAATCAGTTCTGGTTAACAAACCAGTGTGCAATAAGCAGTAAAAGGAAGAGAAGAGTCCATATACGGATGGAAATATGTGCTTATTTCATTCTGAAACTTGAGAATGTAAAATGTCGTAAGTTTTCTTCCCCCCACATGTGAGGTTATAAGAAGTTTTACACATTTTCAATGGTTTATTTCCCCCCACATTTTGGAAATATTTTCCCCAAGTTCTTAAGTGTAGAATATAATATACAATGCAATGGTCAAACAAGGAATTAGATGAACTTGAACATTGGAATGGCTCAGATGATGATTTTTCTACAGTGAGACTAAAAATGAAGGCATTGGTTTTATATGTTTTTAAAAGTTTTATTTAATGTATTTTTAATTCTATTTAAATGTTGTTTAAATGTGTATATTGTTAGGCATCAAATGGCTGCTTGATTGTAAGCTGCCTTGAGACACCTTCGGGTTCAAGAAAGGCAGGATAGAAATATCACAAATAAATAAATAAATAAATAAATAAATAAAATGTTTCTAAAAGCCAGCATGGTTTGAGTGTTGGACTGAGATTTTGGAGATCAGAGTTCACATTCAGCCATTAGAGGTGTGTGTTTGTTCTAATTGGAACTTGTATCTGATTCATTAAATTTATGCATACAAAGGCATGCAGGAAAGGTGGGAGAGAAATTTAGAATTTGAATCACCCATTTTTCAGTAAATGTTCTATAACGTTCAGATGTCTCCCAAGGTCAGTTTAATTTTCACTAAACTTTAAGCAACTTTGGTTAAGCCGAACTTAAATTGCTTTTAAGATCTCATTCTTTTGGCCCCATCTTTGCAGGCTCTACCATAATAGAGGCACTGTGGGTGTCGCTAATCACAGCCATCTTAACTGTTGCTTGAGAAGGCCTGGCCCCAATGGTAGAGATTGCAAAAGGTCCTGTGATAAACTATATTTCTCAGAAGGCAAAGCTGCTCAGGAGCCAAATGATGGCTGAAGGTCCCAAAAAGCTGGCTGTAGCCATTACTGTTTAGAGTTTGTCTAAATAAAATAAACAAAATAATTGATTTTACAAAGAGATCTAAGCTAAGCAAGCATTAAGCAAATGTCTTAAAGCCAAGTGAACATAAACTGCTTTAAGAAAACCCATACTTTTACTTTGGCCTGATTGCCATGAGCAAGGCACTTCGGGGGGGGGGGGGGGCAGCCAGCCATCCCTTTAGAGTCAATAATGATAAAATAAAATGATTAAATCTGCAAAAAGAACTAAAAGTTAGTAATAGTATAAATCTGTGCTAAGTTAAAGCTATGTGGCTAATAATGTGTCCTACAGACAGACATTCTATATGTTGCTGTTGCTGTTTTTTTTTTGGGGGGGGGGGAATAATTGATTTGCTCTAAGCCAACCTTTGCGCTTGTCGGTAAAAAAAAGTATTGACCTATATGGATGTATCTTGAGGGTCCCCTTCAACTCAATAGAGGAAGCAAGTGGATGTCAGTAGAGTTTGGATGGTGCCCAGAAGAAGGGAGCTGGTCTAGATGCCCCTTGATGGTGTCTCTACTATGATTTCTGTTCCTGGGTTATAAATGTCATAAAATGATTGTGTCATAAAAATGACAAACGTTTATTACACTGAAAAAAACTTTGTTGCTGTGCATCCAACTTTGAAAATTTGCCAAAATCAGTGGATAAGTCAAACTTTATGAAATTTGGTGTCCTAACAGTGCTAAATTTCTTCTACCACTGTAATAAATTTCATCAGATAGCTCAAAATGAGGGAGAGGGAAGCCCACTACAGTGATGTTTTCCCTACTGCACATCTGGAGACCCATAAGTTGAGAACCACTGCCTTAGAGTAAAGGTTTGAGGTAAAGTCAAACCTTCCGTGAACTATCTTGCCAAGAAAACCTTATAAAATGTTTGCTTTAGCATCTCCATAAGTCAGAAAACAACACAAAGGTATACAACAACAAAGTTTTTGTATTTCTGGTGATTGTAAACTGGCTTTATTTTGGTCTTTTTTCATCTTCTAGAGAGATTTTTAAAAGTCTAGTGCAATTGGAAATGTTTTTTGAGCACATCTATCAAAGTTTTCAGGCAACGTTTCTGAACAATTATGAAGAACTGTGCAAATATTATCTACACCCCCATTACATAATCTTTGGTGCCAGCACCTTTCTCCCTCTCTCTCTCTCACCCCCTTCTGTTAAAGAATGTAGTTGGCTAAATATTCTAGGTCAATTTAAATTCTTATAAGCCTTCCCTGTACTTTATTGACGCCTTGTTTTCAGCAATTTATTTTTATCAGAACTCACTTCCAAGAGTAATGCCAAAAAGCTGAGTATAGATACCTGTCTAATATGCCCAAATCAAGCTGTCAGTTATACTTACTGAGCTCTAATTAAACTCCACTGAGCTCCCATACAGTCTGCCACTAGCCCAACTGACCACACCATTGCCAATATGATTGTAATTGCTCATTTGTTTCTGGTTGGCAATAGCTGAAAAACAACTAAGTCCCATTTGATTGTTGACATGCGATTAGTACAGTTAGAACTGTTGCAGATGCTACATTACTCTACATTCTTATACAGTGTTAGTCCTCGTTTATGTTTCTCTAGCTGCACCACTCTCCTTTTTGATTCAAAGACATACTAATGCTTCAATGGAGGTACAACTCTTAAGACTGAATGTTATCCCTCCTATTATGGTTGGTTTTACCACTCAATTGCACTGAGATCACAAAAAGAGAGGTTAGATAGGGGGTGACTAGGAATAGGTTTTCCTACCTGAAAGTAGCCTTCCCCTGTTAACATTGGGGCAGAAATGCACCCGCTTGTTGCTGCTTCCTCTCTAGGACAGTACCATGTTTATTTGGGTCAGAGAGATGAAGCATACACACTTTGAAGAATTCAAATGAAAACTGAATTAGTTTCATAACTGAGGATGACATACACTAGCAATGTTTCTGCAATTAAGTAGTTCCAAAGAATGAACCGTTACATGGTTTATTATTGTGCACACTGTCTTTAGTTTCCATGTGATATCTAATTACACTTCTGTGATTTTAACTAACAGGAATGTTCCCATTAAGTTAACTTAGAAATCTGAGGTGAATTTGGTCAAGCAAACTATCACTAAGAATTTCAGACAAGTGAAACTAGTGTTGTCTAGGTTAATAATGGGTTTAGTATGGAAAGGTTTAATATCAAATAAAATTATCAGATAACTGTGAAAAAAAGACTGATTTGATACCATTGGGGAGAGCAGTTATAAGAACTGATGAGATTTAGTACTACTATTGCATTCTTTTGATTTTTCCACTTTTTAAAAAAATTATTGCCTCTCTTTCTTTTTCCTATTTATTTCTCTTTTCTGGGTTCAATACTTTTTGCTACTTGGTCTTTTAGACATTTTTTGGACTTCAGCTCACAGAATGCCTAACCACTCACTAAAATGGCTGAATCTTTTTGAAATCTAAAAATGCCTGGGAGATGAGAATTTGAGCAGCAATGATCCAAGGTAATCAGAGTTCTAGTAGTGAACCATATTATGCAGCTGCACCTCCCTTATATTTTTTGAGTTAGCTTGAGTTAAAGACAGGAGAGTAGTGACCTTCCCTTTAAAGTATTCCAATTGTGTTGTTTTGTGACACAGCTTTAATGGGATTTAAACTATGTGGTTCAACACAATTTGCTGTAAACACGCCATCTAAGAGATGCAATTTCCTGTGAGTAATCAATGTAAAGTTCTTAACCTTCTCCTATTTAAGCTAGTAAAATATATCCTTTTAGCTCTGACATCCTTTATGAGATAGAGTCATAAATGGACTTTCCAGTAATTCCATTCAGTTTGATTCCCTCATTAATATGTGGCTGATGCTATGGATGGTACTTTGAGTGGGTGGGGGAGTGATGCAGAATATGGAAACACAGCCTTACAAAACCTCTTAGCACTGAGCTTAAAGTATTGACTATAACAATGCAATAGAATGGAACTTACTTTTCTATTCAGTCAATCTGTTGTCCAAAATTCATGTCTTGTGGGGAAAAACTCCCACAGTAGCCTGATGTTATGATCTGGGATGAACATAACAATGGCTATAGTTACTGGTATGAGAAAGTAGTTTTATGCAGCAAAATAGACAGAGACATTTTATATTCGAAGTAAAGAAGGATTATTTTCCCCATCAATTCAGAAAAGAAATAATTTTAGTATCCGAGGTTATAATGAAGCAACACTAGGCCAGCTTATGTTTTGCTGAATCCAAACATCTTGATTACCAGAAGTATTTGAAATAACATAAGACTATCCCTAACTTGTCCAGATTTTGTTGTCAGCATTATGGGTGTATTTGGATTGGTAGAGGTTCTGATCTGTTTTAGCCTGACACCTCTCCTCTACTTTGAAGAAGTTTTCCCAGGAGATTAGTAAATTCAGCTGATAAAGGAGCGTTTTGGAAGAGAAAAGCATTTCTGCTAGCAGCAGATAATTTTTTTTGCTGAAAAAAAATTCTTGACACTTAACTCTAACCCCCATAACCTTATAGTTAGGATTTGACTAAAGGTAAGGTTGGATTAAAACAATCTTCCTGACAGAAAAACAATTATTTTACCAAACTTGTTATAATCTTATCTTGTTTCAGTTACCTAATCATGGGAGCATAGCTGAATTTAATTTGGTAAAGAATTTAAATATATAATATATCTCCTCTGGCATTGACACTGCAGTTTCATATATTTAGGCCTAAATCCAGTTGCTACTGCAGCTGAAAGGTCACAGTAAATCCAAAGGGATTTCCATAAATGTTAATTTATAATTTACAATTTGATTCCATGTAACTACTCTAGTTGGATTTGGATATTAGATTTCCATTCTTTTCCTAAAGCACAATGATTTTTGCTTAGTATGGCACCCAGATAAGCTTGTAAGATCACCCTAACATTTAATTATTATAAGGAAGATACTTTGAATTTATATCGGTGACCTATCAAAATCTTACTTTTGCAGTGTAGAGTTTGTTTCCATCTTGTTATTATTGTTATTATTTATTACATTTACACAGAGGCGGCCCTAGGTAATTTTCAATGGTAAGCAAACAGTATTTTGGCACCCCCCCCCCCCCCAACCAATCACTGATATATATTTTCTGTTCATCGTGGGAGTCCTGTGTGCCATATTTGGTTCAATTCCATCATTGGTGGAGTTCAGAATGCTCTTTGATTGTAGGTGAACTATACATCCCAGTAACTACAACTCGCTTATGTCAAGGTCTTTTTTCCCCCAAGAGCGCCCCTGGGCAAAATCAACTATACTGCAAATGCTTACTTTGCGTAATGGGTTGAGCCGCCCCTGCATTTACAGAACTTTTATTTAACAGAACTGGACAAAATAGAATATAATGATTTAACTAAAACTACTTCATAAAGTACATACAATTTTGCAAAACAAGATCAGAGATCAAATGCAGATACAGTGGCAATCATATAATAAAACATATAATTTTATCCATTTGGCTAAAATAAGTACCCTTCAAAATTCTATGATGCTGAAATCATTGTAGAAATCCAGACATTATCATAAATTAAACTTAAGGATCTGGGACTTTTTACAGGTTTTTTGCCTATCTCCAAAACTACTTTGGGTGCATCTGTGTTGTGAAATTAATGCAGCTTTTCACCATTCTAACTGCCATGGTTCAAAGCTATCAAATGTGATTTCCTCCTTATTTGAATGAAGCAGGAGGTGGGATCAATTTGCTGGCTTCCATAGAAAGAGGCCAGCCTTGATAGTCCTCTTGTCTCAAGACTATTTAGGGCAGCTTCAACCTCATTTCCCCCTCTATGGAATTCATCAATCCACCCTCCAACCTCCTTGTACAGTGTAGAGACCTCATCAGATGCAGAGTGCTGCCATTTCTACACACTTCTAATCCCTTTTAATGACGAAATGCCATGGAGCCCATTACATGACATTTGTTGCCTTCCAGATGTCATCCATTGCATTTGACCTTGAAATGGTTCTCAAGTTCTGTGAAGAGGAGAAAATGAGATAGGGAGAAATCTTCTTTTGAGCCCCTGAAGCTCTCAAGAACAGAAGTCACCCCAAAACACATGGAAAGGGATCTGTGTAATTTTGTTTCAGTGACTTGGAGCAATGGGCATTCCTATGGGCAGTCTTCTGGGTAAGCATTGATGTTGCGATTCTTATCTAAGTCATTCATTTTGAGCCTTGAGCCATTTTTTAAAATGTCATGCACAGATATTGTGCCACTAAAAGATATTATTCTGATAGCTGAATGTTCTCCCTTTGCAGTATGCTTTGCTTTCACAATGCCACAAGAATATGCACTAACACTAGATGCTGACAAAGGAGGACAGATTTATCCTTCTGGGTGATTTTAATGCAAGAGTTGGACAAATATTTCAACCTGTGCCCAGGGACTATAGGAAAAGATGGCATTGGAAACAGCAACTTGAATGGCATCCTACATCTCACCAAATGTGCAGAACACAACCTTGTCATCACAAACACACACTTCCATCAGAAAAAAAGACAAGATTAAGGCATCATGGAAGCATCCCCAGTCAAATTTATTTATTTATTTATTTATTTATTTATTTATTTATTTATTTACTGTATTTGTATACCGCCTTTCTCAGCCAATTGGCGACTCAAGGTGGTTTCCAACAAATCAGTATACATAAAATGTAATAGATAAAAAACATTAAACAGTATAAAACATCATAAAAGCAATAAAAGCAATAAAAGCAACATTTATAGACAAAGCTTTGGCACTTCTTTAACTATTTATTTATTTTATTATTTTATTTACTGTATTTGTATACTGCCCTTCTCAGCCCTCAGGCGACTCGGGGTGGTTTACAGAGGCAATGATTCAATGCCCAATACGCCATAAAACATTTAAAAGCATGAACACATAATATAAAATTATAACAATAGTATTAAAAACATACATAAAAACAAACTATGTAACTATTATGTACTAGACACCGCTTTGAGGTGCTTCACATAAGAGCCATGACAGGTGTGCTGCACAAACCACAGGTTAATTTGACCCACGATGACCATCAAGATAGCTCCCAAACGCAGACTCCATGGAAGAAAGATAAGACAGAAAATGAATATCCAAGCCTTTCAAGACTGATGGGAAGTCTATAAATGAAACAAAATGATTTATAGGAAGATTATTCCCCCTGCTAGGAAAATGATTCCTCCTGATTCCCACAGCTCCCATGTTGATGTCCCAAATGTTACAGGTGGCTTCTGAGCTGCGTAGAATTCCCCCCTCTGCCGACATTTAAAGGGTTTTTATTATGTTCACCTACCCTACAATGGAATGGAGAAGTTGGGTAATTAGGTTGGCATCTTAAATAGGTTTCCATTGCTGGTGTAGAGGGGAGGCTTGCATTGGTGGACACTTTCTGACACAATTTTGGTGAAGAGTGGGATTTTGGAACTGTTCCTAGGTATCTAGGCATGTGCAAGCGACTTTTTGAAATTCATTACAAAACTGGAGGGTGCCAGCATTTCATTTCTAAAGTGTTTCTAAAGAATCATTAGTGAAAATTTTGTCACTATAACAAGAATAATGAAATGTTGTTACTTTTTGTTATAGTAATTGGGCAAGTGAGGATATTTCAAGGGCTCTTTTCTCCTTCATTTTACAGCTATTGGGGTGAAACTTGATACAATGGTAGAAGACATTTACCACTGTTAGCACATCAAGTTTCATTATGTTTCAAGTATCCACAGTTTTGGGGGGAATTTTCAAAGTTTTTATAAGCAACTTAAAAAAACCCACAAGAGCTATCTCCTTGTATTTTCTATACAATGACACAAGATAATGGGGCTCATTTCCCCCAACTTTCATAAATGTTCATACATATACAGATTTTAGGGAATATTTTAAAGTTTTGACACAAACATTTTTTAAAGCTGTCTTGTTGAATGTCTCTTATATTAACTAATAAAATTTTCATTTAGGGCTTTCTTTCCAGCCCACAACAGAGATTTGCTTACTAGAAGTATCAATCAATTATTTGACAATTCAATAATGTATTGGAACTCTGGCTGGCTGCTGCTATAGAGGGACAAATTTCCCCCTTATCCTGATTGGGTCTTTCTGATGCTGAGCAGAATTCTGGGAAATGTGGTTTAGAGCCTTTTGAATGATCTGGCATAGGGCTCCTTGCCTCCCCAAACTACATTTCCCAGAATTCTGTACTTTTTCTGTCTCTTTCCCCATTGAATTCTGTTTTTTCCCTGCTGCTTCCCTCTTCTAACGGTGAGAGGAAATTAATTTAAAGAAGCCCTTTTGGGTTTGCTTTGCTTTGTTTGCTTGTGCTGGAAATGGAACTGACATTTGGAGACTTCCAAGATTTATAAAATTCAAACAAAAAAGAATTAGGTAAATTTTGATTCTTAAGTTTTTGGTGCAGGGCCATGCCCGCATATTAGATATTGCATCATATGTAAGAATTTAATGAATTTGATCCAACTTACAATGACTAACAAAAAAATGCACACTCCTACTGTCTAGCAATCTGAGGGGTTGGGAAAATTAACTGTCCTTGATGTGGGTCTCTAATTGGATTGGAGTTGCTGCCCCAGCCTCTCCCACACCAGTTTTCTTCCTCTTTTTATTTTTGCTCAGCACCAAGAAACAAATTAAAGAGATAATAATAAAAATGTCATATTCATCCAATGCCTTTTGTCTGATCTGTTCATTCCTGTAGTAGGTCAGCAATCTTGTGAATTGTAAAGTTTTAAAAATAACTCCCATAATTCCATAGTATTGTCATAGTTTTTATCAATGTCAGCAGTTTCTTATCAATATCACCTTTTAATTTTAGTTCTTATCATAGTTCTTATCAATGTCACCTTTTAATTTTAGTTCCTGTTTTTAGGACATATTTTTAGAATTGTGTATTCAGCCCAATTAGTCCCCATTCATACACCTTTAATACAATTCCATTCAAACCATGCATCATATTTATCCATGACAAGTGTAGATGTGTCCTCAGCTGTCTATTTATTTAAAACATTTATACCCCATCCTTCTCAACCTCTGAAGAAGGGACTCAGGATGGCTATCACAGTATCTGGGTGTGGACATGTAAAACAAAAGATAAATCCTATGGCCATAAACTGTAAAACTGTAGCTTAGAGTCATACCTGTTAAAATTGGTGGGTATATGTCATTTGTGGTCCTTACAATACCACTGGAAATTTCTAAGGTGAGACAGCACTGTAACAGGTCAGAAACCCTTGCAATACTTGTTGGATTGGATAGGTACTGTAGTCCTGAATGTTAGGAGAGGGGTTCTGCTTATTACACTCAGTATAGAAAGCAGGGTTGGAAACAAATTTTGTTTCTTTGTTTCAATAAGATCAGCAGACGGGGGTAAAGTCAACATGCCAGGGGTTTCTTGCTGCCCATGAGATTTCCCTATTTCAGTGAAAGCAGTAGGGAAACTCAGGACATTAATAATAATAATAATAATCTTTATTTATACTCCGCCACCATTTCCCCAGGGACTCAGAGCAGCTTACATGAGGCCAAGCCCAACAACACATCAATAAAAACAAAAAGAAATAAACAAAAAACAATAAATACAATACAATTAATATAAATCACCTATAAACAATAACCAATAAACAGTAACACACAAGGATTTAAAAACCTGTGGCCGGGCCAAATGTAATAGTTTAAAAATTTAAAAATAAGTGCTGGGCATTAACAAGGTAGAATATATCTGGTATAGGGTTATAAAAGAGATGGGGGAGTGCAGTCAATCCTAAAGCAGTAGTAAAGTGCATTCTGAGGACATATTGCAGGCAATTTTCCTTATTCTGGGAAGGCACACTGGGACCACATTTTCAGGCATGTTGGGCCATGCCTGATGTCCTTGGGAAGTGAGTTCCAGAGTCGTGGGGCCACCACCAAGAAGACCCTCTCCCTCATACCCACCAATCGCACCTGCGAAGGAGGCGGAAGCATGAGCAGGGCCTCTCCAGATTATCTAAGAGATCGTGTGGGTTCGTACACAGAAATGCGGTCATGCAGGTGGGAGGATCCCAAACCATTCAGGGCTTTGTAGGTAAGAACCTGCACCTTTAATTGGGACCAGAAAATAAACGCCAGCCAATGGAGCTCCTTAAACAGGGGAGTTGACTGCTCCCTGTAAGTCGCACCAGTTAGTAACCTGGCTGCTGTCCATTGTACCAGTTGAATTTTTCGGGCCATTTTCAAGGGCAGCCGCGTGTAGAGTGCATTACAGTAATCCAATCTGGAGGTGATTAAAGCATGGACCACCCTGGCCATATCCGACTTCACGAGGTACGGTCACAGCTGGCGCACAAGTCTTAATTGTGTGAAGGCCCTCCCAGCCAACGCCAAGGCCTGAGCTTCAAGCGTAAGTCATGAATCCAGGAGGACACCCAGGCTGCGGACCTGTGACTTCAGTGGGAGTGCAACCCCATCCAGCACAGGTTGCCACCCTATACCCCGATCTGGTTTATGATTGACCAGGAGGACCTCTGTCTTGTCAGGATTGATCCTCAGCTTGTTCATCCTCATCCAGACCGCCACAGTAGCCAGGCACTCATCCAGCACCCGAGGGGCTTCCTTGGAGTTGGGTGGAAAAGAGTAGTAGAGTTGCTTGTCATCTGCATAGAGATGGCACCCAACTCCAAAACTCTGGATGACCTCCATGTAGATGTTGAAAAGCATGGGGGGACAGAATGGAACCTTGTGGGACCCCACAGGTCTAAGGCCAGGAGTCCGAGCAGGTGTCTCCTAGCTTCACCATCTGGGAGAGACACTCCAGGAAGGACTGGAGCTATGACAGTCATCCCAGAAGGATACCATGATCGATGGTATCGAAAGCTGCTGAGATATCCAAGAGAACCGGCAGGGTCACCCCCCGTCCCCCGTCCAGCTCCCTGTGGAGGTCATCCACCAAGGCAACCAAAACCATCTCAGTACCATGACCAGGTCTAAAGCCAGACTCTGACTGGTCCAGATAATTTCTGTCATCTAGTAAAGTCTGGAGCTGAGAGGCAACCACCCGCTCCAGCACCTTGGCCAAGAACGAGAGGTTGGAGATTGGTCTGTAGTTGCTCAAGACTGTGGAGTCAAGGGAGGCCTTTTTCATGACTCAGGAATAGTCTAACCACAGCCTGATGGAAAAGTCCCCTGCTCCAACGATGCATTAATGATTAACACAAACCAATCAATCAACCCACCTCTAGCCGATTTGATTAGCCAAGAAGGGCAAGGGTTGAGAGCCGACGTGGTCACCCTCACAGTCTCAAGGACCCCCTCCATGTCCTCAGGATGAACAAGCCGGAAAGAATCCCACAAAACTGGAAAAGTAGATGCCTCGGTCACCTCCCTGGCACTGTACTTAAACTGGTATCTAACTCAAGGAGTATCTGAGCGGCTTTATCTGCATTTTTTTTGTCGTGTCAGGAGCGACTTGAGAAACTGCAAGTCACTTCTGGTGTGAGAGAATTGGCCGTCTGCAAGGGGAAAAAATCTGCAAAATGGTGCGCAAAATCGCAGCACCGAGTTGTCAGGTCGTCAAAGGCCTTCTCCACTCCAGGGGGGTGAAGGAGCTCACCAATGACTCGAAACAGCTCCGAAGATGTATTGGATGCAGACGCTATGCGGGCAGTGAAGATGGTCTCCTTAACTACCCATATAGCCATGGTATAGGTCCTAAGTGAGGCTCTAGCCTGCGTTCGGTCAGAGACACCCTGAGATTTCTTCCAGATGCACTCTAAAGCCCTTCTCGTGCGCTTCATCCCAGCCAACTACTCAGTGAACCAAGGAGATGACGAGTCTCTGCGCAATGAGAGGGGACGTTCGGAAGCGATTGTATCTATCACCCTGGCCATCTCGCTGTTATAGCGATCAATCAGGGTGTCGACAGGGTCACCAGGCTCCATGACAGGAAGAACCCCAAGATTCCTCAGGAATCCATCCGGATCCATCAGTCTCCTGGGGCGGACCATCTTAATTGGTCCTCCACCCCTGCGAAGGTTAGAGGTCACAGCAAGTCTAAAACTGATCAGACTGTTCTGCTGTCTGCAATAAAAACTAGGTCGAGAGTGTGTCCAGCCTGATGGGTGGGTCCAGATATAACTTGCGATAGCCCCATGGTCATCATGGTGACCATGAAGTTTTGAGACGCTCCTGTTAAAGCATTAATGGGATATTAAAGTGCTGGGAGACCAGAGTTGAATTGGAGACCACATCTGCTAGCTCAAGCAGGGAGACTGTTGAGTTGCGGGGTGGACGGCATACCAGCAGAATCCCCAAGCTATTTCTTTTTCCACCAAAAGTTTGGCAGTTTCTTAAAATGTTTTTCCCCGTTTGCCAAATAAATCTTTCATGTTAACATAGATGCAGGCAGAGCAAGTGCAAATAGACTAGCTGGTTGTTGAGAGAGATATGCAAAAATGCATCTGAAGCTTCAATTAAAAAAGAAAATCAGTGTAATGAGGCAGTTGCCATTGTATTATTCTGCAGAAAAGAAAATATGTTTTCTGCAGAAAATATGTTTTTATAAATATGTTTTTGTAAATATATTTCTGTATGAAAAATTGACTTCCTGCATAGAAATATCATTTTCCTATGTATACAATGTTTTTGATACAAAGAAGACAGTTTACTACACTACGGTGTGTCTGCAGAACATGCATTTTTCTCCACAGAATAATATTTTTGTGACATTTCATAATTGTAAAGAACTGGAGTAATACTGTGGAAGAATATTCATTTTATGCTACAATGGAGCCAAAACTGCTCATTCATTCTTGCATCCAAAGATGGAATAGTTAGGGCATTATATCACTAAAAATGTTTTTTTGTTCTCACATACAAAAACAAGTAAATATTTACATGCTGGATGAGAAATAATCTCATCAGTTCACACACTCCTTATGTTCTTTTTTTGTGAATGTTGCTGGCATTGTAGAATATCTGGACCCTGGACACATAAAACACGTTCTTATGTCAATGCCAGAGAAATCAGAATTGGCTTTGTAGAAGAGGCCATGTGTTATTAATGAGTTCAAGGGAAATGGAGAGAGAGGAGGTAATACAGAAGGACTGGATGCCATGCAGAGTACAGAAGCTTTGCTTAGAAGAGTAAAACATTTCAAAAATAATTCCAGGAAATGCATAACATTTATTTGATTCCTACTCAAGTAAAATCCCTTTGACACAGAGTCTGGCTGACACAGACCTGTTTGCTTGCTGTTTGGCATCCTTGTGGCACAAAATGAATTTAATTTCTTGACTGATAAAATAGATGAAGGCTTGAGTCAACTTTCAATCATTATTTTGACACCAACCTCAGAAGGAAAGTCCTTAATAGCAAAATAATCCTGAACTCTAGCACTCTACTGCTAAAATCTGTCATACAAAGAAAATCCTCTGTGCAGTTCCTGGAAATTATTTTTACTAAATTTCTTTGTTTCTTTTTTTTAAAAGGTTAAATGATACAGTACTGAAATAATTGAAATATAGTGGGTTGGGGTTTGATTCTAGCCCCCCCCCCCCAATTAATTGTAAGTCGCTCGGAGCACCTTGATGGAGAGCGACTAATTAAGAAATAAAGTGATGATGATGATGATGATGATGATGATGAATATGAAGATGTGTAGATGATCATATCCCAGCATATATAATGCTACAGTAAAATAATCTCCCTTATATAAAAAAGGAAAATAATTCTTGGATTTAAAAAATATTTTCTAGCCCTGGATGGCTGAATCCATGAATGCAAAATTTATTGCTTTGCAATAAATGAATTTTAACCGGGCCTTTTGAGTGAATTTCAGACTATATAGGGAGATTCAAATATTAGTTAGTTTGGTCATCACTTTGAATTAAGACCTGCATCTTGAACTGATATCCAGCATAGCTGTTGATGTAAGATACCTATTTTTTAAATACCCATCTACTTATAGCATTATAATACTATTTAATTAATATTCTAATGTCTTTCTTCATCCAAATGGAACCCAAATCAAAACATAACAAACTAAAATGACAGTAAACTCAATATACTTGGGGAGCTGTACTTTTTTTCAAACAATGGCAGTGTCAAAACACATGAGCAGCTTCATGTAAGCTGCATTGCTACAGTCTGATCTTTAAATAACTGAGGCTATGGATATATCTACACTGACCACTTAATGTGAAGTGCCAGAGATGCATGCTTAACAAGGTTTTGAATTGCATTAACCAAAGGCACAGGTTACTCTGAATTCTATCTTAAAATTGGGAGAAAACTGCACCTTTGGCCTGATATAAACAGTTGAGCCAATTCTGAGATGGAACAGGCTATAACTGTTTACACAGGCATCTCATATTCTGTGGGCTTAAGCAGCTCTTGGACATGGGGCAGCACTCAACATGCCCCCCCCCCCTCCAGTTCTCAGCACCCGAAATGACATGAGCAATGAGAGGCAAGCAGAGAAAGGAAAGGGAAGAGGAGGGGGTATATGTCCATCCTCTCCTATTATTCTTGTACCCCAGCTCACAGTACTCCATGCAATAATTGACCAGCATGAGCCAGATTGTGCCTGCTGTCTGCCACAACAAGGAGAATAGAAGGGCACTCCCATAACCTCTGCAGCAGCTAGGAGAGTAACAGTCAAAAAACTATCCTGGAGCCAATTTGCCATTCACCATTTCAGATCAACCCCAGGATAACTAATCAGTGCCGAACCACTTTATGTTTCACAGCTGAATTCTCCCCCATCATTAGAGGGCATTAGAGATACAAGCGAGTGTTGCAGGAGTTCTGAGAACCTTGACATCCTATTGCTAGCCCTGATCAGTTCCAAATGTTTTCTTGAGTGTCTTATTTTTGTTTCCCATTGAATCAATGTGAAACCATACCTATGATCTTAAATGGAACTTTCATGAACAGAACAGGCTTCCTGCTGCAGACATTTGTTTCTCCAACTCATGGATGGAAACAAAACTCACAAAGAGCTAAGAGTAATCTTTCCTGCATCTTCTTCATGCACTTCCAATTGTCTGGGATAAGATTGTCTTGGTGCTTATGTCATGGCTTACAGAGGTCAGTGCCCTACTTTTCAGCAGAGCATGAGGCAGTATATCAACCAAAGTTGAAGAAATATTTCCCAGGCTATAGTTGTCACCCACTGATCCATTTGGATCCATAAGCTCAAGACATTTTGCTGTTTGAGGCAGAATGATAAAAGTTATCCATCTGAAATATTAAAAGCCAGAGCTTGGAAAAGTTACTTTTTAGACCGTATGCCACCATATAACCCAGCCATCCAGCCTACTCTTGGACCACACTCTCATGGTATGTGGTTGTGTGAGAGATACATTGTAAAACCCTGTACCGTTTAGGTCCAGACTACCAGAAAGGCTATATGAGCCTGCCTGAGTCTTACATCTTTGAGGAAGGGCTTTCTGTGCATTCCATCAGCTTCTCTAATAAGAATATGGGTAAATCTTCATTGTGGCTGCTTCTAGGTTATGTGAGACTCATTAGGCCCACCTATGATCTCTTTTTACTAGAAGAAAAAATATCTTATTTGAATAGGTCTTTAGTTTTTATTGGTTGATATCAAAAGATGCACAATTTCTGAAAATGTAATAAACTTTTAATGTGTTTTAACTTTTTAAAATAATATTTTAATTGGATGTATTGTTAATGCTTTTAAAATGTTTGCATTGCATGTTGTTGTAGAAATTTTGTTTTAAATTACACTATAACCATCTGTTGGGAGAAAAGCAAGAAACACACTGAATGTATGAGTGAATGAATGAATGCATTCTTTCTATGAGTTTTGATTCCAAATGTAACTTTCTCATGCTTTCTTCAAAATGACCAAAGTCATTTTGAAAAAGATGATCCCACATGTACTCTACCATTCCCCGGCAGCAAAAACTGATCAGTCAGTTAAAAATGGGATGAGACTCAGGATGACAGAAGATGAAAAGGCAAGCTGTGCCACATCTTTCAGACCACTTTGTTTGCATCCTGCTCTAAAACAACCAAGTTGATTCACCAAAGCTAAGACAGCTAATACTGGTCTTAAGGCCTCAAGTTCTGAATTATGATTCATATGGCAAAAGAATAGTTCTGAGTGATTTTATTCACAAAATAATTTACAAATAATTCTCAGTGGGCTACTGATGGTTCCAAAACCAAAGCAGTTGAGGAAAGCTGATGAAATGAAAGCAGCTCTGGGAACAGATAGAATCTCAACATTATATCTATCTACACATATTCTTGCCAGAAATACAGTATCAAGCTGATATAGGAAAAGAAAGAATGATTACTGCTGACATAGACAGGATGTTATTAGAAAGCACTTTTCAACCATGGAAAGAAATAAAAAGTAATTTCTCCAAAATTCTACATTGGGCATTTTTGGTACAATATCAGGGCATAAAAATTGCTCTTTTTATCTTGACCTTTAATTCATCCAATGAATCCAGGAAAATCATTGTTTCTCAGTACCTTACCTCTATATGTATAAGATGATAATGCTACTGCGCAATATGTATGTAATAAATGTTATTGAGATGTGGGGCTAAATATTTACTGCACTGGTGGACCATTTTTGGTTTTTTAAAAAGCTACACTGTTGCTGCTAGATGGAATCAACAAATGGTTTTGAAGTTGCCATTAGAAAAAGGTCACTGTGTGAGCTCTAGAGATGTTAGAGGCTACAAAAAGAGTCTGAAGGGACTACACAGTATCTCAGAACTGCCCTTTGCCCCTCCCACTTTTATGCAATAGGCTAATACAGATTGCATTGCATTTATCTCACACATTTGTGAAATTAATAAAAGTTCATGCTATAATACAATACATTACTAAATCTTCAAGCAAATGTGTAAATCTTTATAGATTTGTAAATCTCTTATAGTTCATAATTTTTCGTGCTGTAAAACACTTTGGAAATCTTTAAGAGACCACGGGGCTCAGTCATTTTTGCTTCAACAGTTTTTTGCTTCCATGGAAATGCAAATATAAATCAATTTCATTTTCTTCTTAGTGTTGAATTGAGCTTTTTTCCATAAATTCCAGAACAGATGTTGAATGTTCTCAGAAATGATTAACAGATGCTTAGATATTGACTGAATATTCTATAGATGTCTGTTTTGTTTTCTGACAATATTTAACAACAATATTAGCTCTGTAACAATTGACATGACAGGACCGTCACACTGTCATATAACAGGATTTAGAGTTCAACAGTATTACCTCAATGAAATACAATATAGAATTCATTCGTTGGCAGACGATGATATTTGATATATCTGACAAAATTTGTAAATCAAGATAACTGGCATGTCTAAAGTACTATTTTAAAAAATCAAACAAAATATTTTACTTTCGATTTGCACCTGCAAGATAAGATAGAAGAATTAGAACATATAGACGAATTCAGAACATAGATTTTTCTTCTCGAATGTTCCTCTTGAATGACTCAACAAGTAGCTTTAGAAGTTTGCTTCCCACTGCAAAAAATGCAGTGAAAAGCACACTATTTAAATACTTGTTTGCAATTTGGCATTTTTCCCTGCACAAACTTCACTCATGGTTGTTTGTATGAGGAAAGCAACGTTTTTGCAAAAAAAAAATCTTCTGTAGAAAGTGCTTTTCTATTTGCAACTCATTCATGTGCAAATATTATGCAAAATAAGGCCACAGTTGAATGTAGATATGCTGTTTTCTGTATGGAACAAGCCTGCTGTTTTGTGCACAAAACAAACATGTAATTTTTTTGAGAATAAATCTTGCAGTATAGTGATTCTGTTTCGTGTAGAATTCTTCTCATAAAGCAGGAAAATTTTTTTCTAAAACCATTCCATTTTTTATCAATATAAATTTTATTCTTATTTTTAAAAGGAAAAACAATGATATACATTTACAAACAGCACACAACATATAAAGACAGTAATAAACACAGTAGACAATACATTCCCTCCATCCTCACACCCATGAACCCACCACCAAGGACTTCCATCTATGCTAACTATGATACCTATATCCTATAATACCTACCAATATAAACTCCTTAAATAGTTCCCCTTGCAGAATTCTTAAAGTCAAATTTCTCCTTCTTTCGAAGATATGTGAAGGCAAGCCACCTTTTTTAACATTATTTTTACCTTGGTCAGTTAGACAGCTTGACCATTTGTATGTAATTTATTAATGTTTCTCTCCAATCTCTCTTGAGTAGTTCTCTTTCTCCCTTCCATGATTTCACTATAACCATTCTTGTTGCAATAAAGCTGTATCTGCATATTTCTTTTTCTTCCTGGTCAATACCCTCTCTGAATAGACTTAGAAGACACATTGCTGTGCTTTTCCTGACCTTATTAGTGAGCATTTATTTGTTTCCATAACTACCTCTTTCCAAAATTGTGATACAATTAGACATGGCCACAAGTCATGGAAAAAAGTGCCCTTTGCTTTTTACATTTCAAAAATATTTTTGAATAATCTTTCATTACCATTTCATCTTGAAAACACTTACTGGGTTTATAATAAATTCAGCAAGTAAATTATTTGCACCATGTACCTGAAAGGGAGGAGAGATAAAAATATATTGAGTACCAGAATCTGAAAGCCAGAGATAGACTGGGGATTCTCTTAGTGTACCATCCACCCCACTGCCTAACAGGCTCCCTGGCCAAGCTCATGGAACTGGTCTCAGAGGTATTGTTGAAGTCACCCAGACTTTTTCTTCTGGGTGACTTAAACATACCACAGGACATTAGTTTTTCAGGTGTAGCTTTTGAGTTCATGACAAACATGGTTTAATTCAAAGTAGGTTTCTGGACTGACACACTCATAATCTTGATGCAATGTTCAGCTCAGAACATATATACCTGTGGGCGGTGTCATTAAAATCTCTGAGTTGCCATGGACAGATAATGTTCTAGTCAGGCCTAGTATCACAGCTATAACCTACCCCTGCAGGGGTGGAGGACCTACTAAAATTATCTCCCCTCATAGGCTAAGAGATCCTTTGAGATTCCAGGAGGCTTAAGAGGGTTCTATGGCTGGCATCACCAATTTACTGTTGAAACTGTCAGCTCACAGCAGCCGTTCCCAATGAAGACATAGGACCTCGATCCGTTATCAAAGAGAATCTTTACTACTGGATACATGAACATATGAAAAGCCGAGATTGACCAGCAGCCTCTGGTCACTCCTTATATACACTCCCTCTCATTTGAAGGTACAATTCCCACCAAGTGGAAAACCCCGTGCAATGTTCCCGCCGTACTATGAACCGTTGTCTTCCAAAGTCGACAACTGTAGAGTTCTTATCAAAGTCTTATGTCAGGACCCTAGTTTTCAGTGCCAAAACTGAGGGTGCCAAAAATGGATCCTGACAGAAACCCTGGTCAATAAATGGAACCAAACTCTAGTCAGGGATATTGATACAATTGCTCCCACACGTCCTCCCTGATCCATTACAAATCAGGCTCCTTGATATACAGAGACCCTCAGGGAAATGAAATAGAAAGGATGACAACTAGAGCACAGATGGTGGAAAACCCAACTTTTATGAAACAAGACATGGTATAGAGAGCACCTTTGTTCCTATAAGGTGTTAATATGTGCAGCAAAGAAAACTTTCTTCTCTGTATGTGTTGCATCTGGAGATTCACATCCAGCTGAGCAGTTCAGAGTGGTGAAAGTCTTAAGCTAGCTGCTGTCCTCTCCAAACCCATTACTAGAACATTCAGTTGCCCATTGTGATGCTTTTAACCATTATTTTGCAGATAAACTATCTTGCATAAGAGCTGATTCATTGGAGTAGAGGTTGAGTACTGGTGAGTACTGTTGGTGTGGAGAAGCTGCTGTGGCAATTGAAGAGGACAATCTTCTTTCTTGATACCTTTCCCTCTTGGCTGGTTGACCAGAGAGGAGATTCAATTCGATCTCAAATACAACAAATTATTAATGCATCTCTTAGGGAGGTGAATTTTCCATCCTGTTTAAAAGAAGCAGTAGTTAGACTGCTGCTGAAAAAGCCATCCCTGCATCCCCTGGACCTTAATAATTAGTCTCTAACATTTCTTATTGGACCAAGGTAATTGAGAAGACACTTGTCCTCCAACTCCAGGCAGTCTTGGATGGCACACACTTCCCTGACCCATTTCAAACTGGCTTCAGAGCAGGATATGAAGGTGAGGCTTCTATGGTCAGTGGATGATCTCCGTCTCAATGCTGAAAAAAAGGAGAGTGTCCCTGTTGGTGCTTCTAGAACTCTCAATGGCTTTTGATACCATTTAGCATGGCATCCTTCTGGAATACCAGGAGGGCTTGGGAATTGGAGGCACTGTGTTGCAGTGGTTCTAGTCATATCTCTCAGGCAGGTTACAGATGGTGAGGCTTGGGGATAGCTGCTCCTCAAAACGGAGCTGTTATGTGACATCCCAGAAGGTGCAATTCTATCCCAATGCTTTTTAATAGGGCTAGGCAACCACGGAAAATTTTGTTTCTAAACTCGATTCATTTTTAGGGGGTTTTTGCGTTTCGATTTTTAAAAGAATTCCGAAATTTTCCTTTAAAAAAGTTCGAAATTTACGAAATTTCAGAAATTACAAAACAATTACGAAACAATTACGAAACAATTACAAATCGATTCGTTAATGGTGGGCGCGATCGCGCAATACGCTAAAAAAACCTCTCCCTCTGTTGTTGACTGTTGGTGTGATAATTATATATTTTTTTCACTGATAAAACAAACAGCAACCCTAAAACTTGCACCAGACATGCGGAAATAATACCGAAACAATTTCGAGACGATTTCGAAACGATTTCGACACAATTACGAAACAATTACAGAGGTACTCCTGGTCAGTCGCAAGGCCGAACAGGGTATAGGGTTACAGCCTGTGCTGGATGGGGTCGCACTCCCCTTGAAGGCGCAGGTTCGCAGCTTGGGTGTGATCCTGGATTCATCGTTGAGCCTGGACCCCCAGGTTTCAGCGGTGACCAGGGGAGCATTCGCACAGCTCAGGCTCGTGCGCCAGCTGCGCCCGTACCTTGGGAAGTCTGACTTGGCCACGGTAGTACACGCTCTGGTCACATCCCGCCTTGACTACTGCAACGCTCTCTACGTGGGGCTGCCCTTGAAGACGGCCCGGAAGCTCCAGCTAGTCCAGCGCGCGGCAGCCATGTTACTAACAGGAGCGGGACGCAGGGAGCACACAACGCCCTTGTTGTCCCAGCTCCACTAGCTGCCGATCTGCTACTGGGCCCAATTCAAGGTGCTGGTGTTGGCCTACAAAGCCCTAAACGGTTCCGGCCCAAAATACCTATCTGACCGCATCTCGGCCTATGAGCCCACGAGGGCCTTGAGATCGTCTGGGGAGGCCCTTCTCTCGATCCCGCCTGCCTCACAGGCACGTCTGGTGGGGACGAGGGATAGGGCCTTCTTGGTGGTGGCCCCCCGGCTGTGGAACACCCTCCCTGTAGACATCAGACAGGCGCCCTCCCTTATGACATTCCGCAAGAGCCTAAAGACGTGGTTGTTTGAGAAGGCGTTTGACTAAGTGCTACAACAAATTGGCAATGATGAATGGAACGGAATATGGATAACGAGATTGGATTGTGATTCTATGATGAGACGTCGCGAATGATTTAGTGTAATGGTATTATTAATAGTGAATAGTGATGTTGTTATTGTTGTTTATGATATTGTTTTCATTGTAAATTGTCTTTTTATATGTTGTACACCGCCGTGAGTCGCCCTAGGGCTGAGAACGGCGGTCAACAAATGCAGTAAATAAATAAATAAATAAATAAATAAATAAATTACAAAACGAATTGGAAAAATTTGTTTTGTTTTTTAGTTGCTCCTGAATGGTTCAATATCGCTTCGTTATAAAAAAAATAACGAATTAATAACGAATTACGAAATTAACGAACGAAACCGCACAGCCCTACTTTTTAATATTTACCTGAAACTGCTGGGAGAGATCATCCGTTGACATGGGGTCGAGTGTTGGCAGTATGCCAATGACACCCAAATGTATTTCTCCATGCCTTCAAAAACAGACTCCATTTTAAATAGCATGTCTCCTCTGAATGAATGCCTGAAGAAGGTAATGGGCTGAATGAGAGAAAAAAATGAATCTGAATTCAGACAAAACAGAGGTACTTGCCATCAAGGGTCCTAATCTGGAGGTGGAAGTCTATCAACCAGCTCTGGTTGGGGTTACACTCCCTCTGAAAGACTGTATTCGCAGTCAGAGAGAGCTCCTGGACCCATCTCTCAAAATATCAGCCCAGATAGATGCGACAGGCAGAAATACTTAGTAGCATCTTTGGCTGATATGCCAGTGGTGCTCCTCCCTAGATTTGGAGGATCTAAATATGGTAGTGCATGCACTGGTAACCTCAGTCTTGGACTTCTGCAATGCATTTTATATTGAGCTATCTTTGTACCAAATTCAGACACTCCAGTTGGTTCAAAGTACAGCAGCCAGATTGGTTACAGGAATGCCCAAAATTAGCATATCCTAAATTCACTCCACTGTCTGCCAATTAGTTTCCATGCAACGTGTAAGGTATTGGTTTTGACATTTAAAGCGCTACACAGTTTGGGTCTAGGTTATCTAAAGGATCGCCTTCTCCTGTACAATGTGCCCTGAACACTGAGGTCCTCTGGGGGCTGGTATTCCAACCAGCCAGAACTTGACTGGAAACGGTCATCTAGTGGACCTTTTCATCAGCCACTCCAAGACTGTGGAACAATCTGCCAAAAGAGCTCTGACAGTTAAATAAGTTGTTGGAATTTAAACCCCCTCTAAAGATATTTTTTTGGCTGGCCTCCACAGCCAGTTTTAAGCATGAATTTTAAACTCATAAAATCATACAACCATACACTAATAGATTTGGAAGAGACCACACTGGCCAGCTGATCCATCCTCCTGCCATGCACGAAACCAGCTGGGTTACATGTCCTGTGTTTTAATATTTCTCCTGTGTATTAATATGTATTTTATAGAATTACATTTTAATATGTATATAGAACTACATTTTAATATGTGTGTTTTTAGATTTTTTTGTAGTATTTATGCTTGACAAGGAGAGGTGAGAAATAATTCTTTTTCTGTCGTGTCAGGAGCGACTTGAGAAACTGCAAGTCGCTTCTGATATGAGAGAATTGGCCGTCTGCAAGGACATTGCCCAGGGGATGCCTGGATGATTTGATGTTTTTATTATCCTTGTGGGAGGCTTCTCTCATGTCCCCGCATGAGGAGCTGGAGCTGATAGAGGGACCTCATCCGCCTCTCCCCGGATTCGAACCTGCGACCTGTCGGTCTTCAGTCCTGCCAGCACAGGGGTTTAACCCACTGTGCAACCGGGGGCTCTGGGAAAGAAATAAAATTATTATTATTATTATTATTATTATTATTATTATTAAAATAATAGGTTGTTGTAGGTTTTTTTGGGCTATATGGCCATGGTCTAGAGGCATTCTCTCCTGACGTTTCACCTGCATCTATGGCAAGCATCCTCAGAGGTAGTGAGGTCTGTTGGAACTAGGCAAAAGGTTTTATATATCTGTGGAATGACCAAGGTGAGACAAAGGACTCTTCTCTGCTGGAGCTAGGTGTGAATGTTTCAACTGACCACCTTGATTAGCATACAATGGGCTGACTGTGCCTGGGGCAAACTTTTGTTGAGAGGTAATTAGATGTCCCTGCCTGCTTCCTCTCTGTTGTTGTGCTGTTGCAATTTTAGAGTTTTTTAATACTGGTAGCCAGATTTTGTTCATTTTCATGGTTTCCTCCTTTCTGTTGAAATTGTCCACATGCTTGTGTATTTCAATGGCTTCTCTGTGTAGTCTGACATGGTGGTTGTGAGAGTGGTCCAGCATTTCTGTGTTCTCAAATAAAATGCTGTGTCCAGGTTGGTTCATCAAAATAATAGTCTGCTTATGCTTATGCCCTTCAGAAAAGGCAGCTGGCTCTGATATTGGTGAAATTATTAATCCACACTAGTTTTTAGGAGTTACTCAACATCATGCACTTACTGTGGGATATTTTAAAAGTTCAAACTAAAGCCTAGAGTGGATTACATCACAGACACTATTTTTAGTGTATAACTTGCTCAAGGTCAATTGGTGGGTTTCCATTGGTGAGTGGGGATTTGAACTCTGGTCTCCAGATGCTCTAGCTGGAGATCTTGCATTGAGTAGGGCATTAGACCTGATGGCTCATAGGTTGCCTTCTAACTTCAGGGTTCTATGATTTTGTGATTTGAAAAATCTGCTTAATGCAATGACCATATTGATATCCTGAATTTGCAATACCTAGGAATGTTTGTGTAGAATGTTGATGTTTACTTAGCTTGTTTGGTTTAGCCTCAATCATGAATTTATCAAGACACAATTGAATTGATCTTATTAATTGGAGATTGCTGGTAAGACTCCTCCCCTCCCTTTTTAAGATTTATTTTTACATTTTCTCTCATCCTGTCTCATTGCTAATTTGACTTATTATTGTTGGAGAAGTGGTATCAGACTTATCATTGTTTCACTGTGCTGTTGAACAGATGTCTTAATTTGAATATAATATTTATATTTGTGGAAGTAGTTAATTCTTCATTGATCTATTGGTATTTTTATACTCATTTTACTTTTAATTAAGCATTAATTTTTGAACAACTAAAATGCAATTGTAGTGAAGGCGATAAGTGATCGTGGGAGAGAGATCACTATGTCATTTTTTTTCTATGAGCTATTTCTGTTAGACTTCTGCCTCTGAGTGACCCATAGGAAGGAGAAAGATTGTGTTTGCCAGTGGGAATCGTTCGTTGCATAATAATGAGGAAAAACAGATATAAATAAATTCATTGTCTGTATCAGTGCTAATCAAGTAATCAAGGGAAAATATATCTGTCCTTTAAAAAAAAAACCCCAACAACATAGTTTTGAAGTTTCAATGGCATTCATCCTCTCTTCATTCAGATTCCTCATGTGACTGATGCGTGTTATTTGTTCCTGGTTTCATCACAGTGAACAAAACCAAAATGAACAATTTCAACCAATAAACACACAAGCTTTGTCCTTCCTTCCTACATGTCACTCAGAGGCAGAAGACGAACAGAGCAACACAGTAACTGTCTCTGGAATAAGTTACTATAATGTCTACTTATTGCTACTGGTCAAATACAAAAAATAAGATTGATATAAACATATGTGTTGATGTCACATAGCATAGAATAAATGATGATCATTTAATTGTGATTTTAAAATATTATAGTAAAACATACAGAAGAAATGAGAATGGAAGATTAGATATCAATATCCTATTTGCAAAGCCAGCAGCTTTAATAATTGCTAGAAGCTCTAGCAGTAAAAGCAATGTGGAAAAACAAATTGTCTTGCTTTTCCCCACTTCATTTATCTGTACTTTTTACCATTACTTTTTCAGTGATCTCATGGCTACATTGAGCTCATGATTAATCTTGTCTATTACATTGGCTGACCAATTATGGCATATAAACCTTCAAAGTCAAAACAGTCAAATGACCTTTGAGATCAATTTCTTGATTTCTGAGCTTGTTTCTGTTTGATGAATGGTACTCAACAACATTCATCTTTCATATCTAATAGGATTGCTGTCCCAAACATTAGCGAAGGCTTTTTTTTTCATATATTTTTGAAAAAACAACAGCACGCAACACTGCTAGAAATGTACAACCTCAATTCACCACAGATCATGTCAAACTTAACAAGGCCCAATTTGGGGTATGGGGAACCTGTCACCCTGTGCCCTGCAATTCATGCCTTGCAACTTACCCTATCCCACGAGAGGAAGTGTAGATGCCCAGCTTCCCCCTTCTATCTTATGCAACGCAAGAAGCCTCCCATTTTGCCACCACTGCCTCCTGCAACGTCTAGACTTCAGTTGAGCCATGGAGCCCATACATAAGTTGATCTACATTGTGTGATAGGAGTTGGTGGGTTCCATGCCTCAGCTGAAGTCCAAGCATTCCAGGACAAGAAATGTTGCCTGTCTGATGCAGTCCTTACTCTTCTTGTCACATGACCCGGAAAGCAAAAAAATTTAGGTCTCCACTTCACACTGTCATTTATATAGTAAATTTAGTGAAAACTAAAAATAGCTACATTACAGTATCTGATTGCAATAAGTTGATTGTACTAACAATTTGAGATTTATTTCATAGCATATGATGTAAAAATGGACCTGATCCAAACTTAGCTGTATATTTTTTCCTCCTATAGATAGCAATCAAATCATATATAATTTTTATGTATTATGAATCTACATACCACCTTTCTCCTTGGAAGAGATCCAAGGCGGCTTACAATAATTCAGTTAAAATCTTATTGTACAAAAGTTGAAAAATAATTAACTACAGTAATAGTTTTTTTTAAAAAAAACACACACATTTGATACTTGATTACAACTAAAAGTTAAGAAATACCACACAGCACTTCACACACACTACTGCTACATAGTTTAAATTTCAAAGACCTGCCTACATAAAACAGTTTTCACCTTCCAGCAGAAATTTAAGGAAATTTTATTTCAAAACAATTTATGTACAACTGAATCTACACTGCATCTACACTGTAGAACTAATGCAGTTAACTTCACTTTAATAATTATGGCTTAATACTATCAAATCATGAGATTAGTAGTTTTGTGAGGCACTATTTAGCAGAGAAGGCTAAAGATCACATAAAACTACAACTCTCTTGTTTCCATAACATTTAAACATAAGAGTTAAAGTGGTATCAAACTGCATTATTTCTACATTGTAGGTGCACCTTGAGTTTTTCTTTCAGGAAGCGACTGCCATCAGAGCATCACTGAATTTCATCACTGTGTTATTCTAGAATTTCATTCTAAGCAATGGAGATGGTTATGCACTTCAGTACTAAGATTTCATATGTAAAAGATTGTGCAGGGTAAGAAAAATATATTTTTCTTCCTAGCCTGCAATGCCAATCAACTCTTACTAGGTCCAACACTATTTTTACAGGTCTTTTTGCATCATCCAAATGTAATTTCCAAAAGCATTGCTCCTCACACATGGAATAGTTCTGACTGAAACAGGTTGCTTTTACTTTCTGCATGATAAAGCAAGCCCTGGAAGCTGCATTGCCAGCATGCATACATTGTGGGAGTTATATTTTCAGACTTTGGAAAGGGAAAACCTCCTTCACATAATGAGGGAAAAGAGAATGTCACCAGGAAATCTAAGCTGAAACCTTTTCACCCTAGATGTTTTACTGACAATTCAAACATATAGCTATAGCTCCTCCCTGGCAGACAAAATGCTACTACTGAGGATATGTTTTACTGCTTGATTCTCTCTTGAATAAATTCATCCTTGGTGCATACCTCTGTGACAGAAAAAGAAGGAGATCACACCTTGGTTGGGTAATATATGAATAACGTTATACTAAATCAGGTGTAACTATATAAAAATAGGATAAAGATAACAGCATGAATTATGTTCCCCCCTGCCTCCGCCAATAAGGTTCATTTTATTCCAATCCCACCCCGATAAGGCTAGATCCCAGATTAACTGGCAGTGTAGACTCAGTTCAAAGCAGATATGATGGGATCAGATCCTGGGATATAGGGCAGTGAAGATCCAGCTTGCATAAACTTACTTTAGTCTCTTGTTTCATAAGCTGCCCAGAGCTGCTCCATATGAAGATCTGCCCATGTGGTCTCCTTAATCAGATTTTTTCAGGCCACAGAGGACTCCGCTGCCTTCCCTCAATGCTGATGTTTTTTTCTTTCACCATCATCCAAGTGCCAAATAGAATCTTTCCCCTGAAGTAAAGATGAGAGAAACATAACTTGGCCAACTGTTCTTTTTGGAAACTTTTTTTTTCTGAGCAACACTGCTCGGTAAAAATAGGAGACTGAAGTTAACACATACAGAAGGGAGTTTATTCACATTTTTCCTCTCATTACATTTTGCACCCTTCCTTTGTTGTCTCTCTTCACCTTTCTTTCATTTATCTGTTTTAATCATTGAACATTTCCATAATACTTTGAATGCTGCTGCAGACAGCAGACAAAATCTAAGCAACCAACTCCATAATTACGGCATTCAGATAGCTTCCTGGTAAATAATGTCTCAGCAGATATCTTATGTGAAATGGGAAATGGCTCGACAGAAGATAAAAGGAGGAAAGCATGAAAATGAGAAATGACTAATAGAGACATTAAGCATTAACAGCAAAAAGGTAAGCATGTAAAAAAAAAGAGGGGAAAGAAAGCTGGATAGCTGTCAGCTCTGCTATGAAACCAGCTATGGTCAGGCTCCTCAAGGGCTGGTTTAAAACATTTTGTTGCCTGGGGAAACGAGCAAAGACATGCATAACATATTCATAAGTGAACTGAAAAAGCACTCAGTACACTAAGGGAAATATTTCAGGGGAAGTAGAACAGGTTGAGTAAGACTAACAACCTCTTTAGGGTGGGTCTTTTAAAGCATCGTACAATGCCTCACTGGAAGTCAATAGGTATGCTGCCCATCCCACAATGTCTCTGTCAGGATGGTATCCATACCACCTTAGAACGATCTTCTCCATCCACCCCATGGCATGAAAGTTGAGAAGAGAGGAGGGGAGAAGGAGAGAGGCACATCTGAAATAAAGGCCATTTGGACTGGGGAGAATAGAAACTGTAGGTTAGCCTTGGGAATGGAATGTAGCCAGTAGAGGGGGATGGGACAATAGGATGATATATGCAGGGGTTTGATGGGAATTCTCCAGTATTGTCTTTCTATCATTTGTGGTAAAGAATTTCTGTCCTACCTATACTCACAAAGGATTTGCCATTGTGAGTGTGCTTTTATTCCAAGGTTTCCAAGTGCTGACAGTCTCTGGATTTCCAGTGTAGGCCCTAACCACAAGTGGTGTGGAAGTGTTATATGATGCTTCACTCCCAACATGGGAGCCTGCCCAACATGGATCCTTGGCACTCAGGCAGAAATCTCCACATGTGATGGGGGAAGCGTCACTGAGAAGGAGCTGTGCACAGGTCAACAGATTTGCCCTGTTGCATCTCCTTTTTTTCGATGAAACCAGGCAAAGCTAGATGATTCGCAGAGGCGGCCCTAGGTAATTTTCAATGGTAAGCAAACAGTATTTTGGTGCCTCCCCTCCCCCTCACCCAATCATTGATATATATTTTCTGTTTATTCATGGGAGTTGTGTGCGCCATATTTGGTTCAATTCCATCATTGGTGGAATTGAATGCTCTTTGGTTTTAGGTGAACTATACATCCCAGTAACTACAACTCGCATATGTCAAGGTCTATTTTCCCCCCAAGAGTGCCTCAAGAGTGCCCCTGGGCAAAATCAACTACACTCCAAATGCTTACTTTGCATAATGGATTGAGCCACCCCTGATTATTCGCCTGGCCTTTGTGATAAGGTCCTAAGAGAGCTTGTTTGGTACACTGAGCTTTCCCTTCCAACTGAAGAAAATGTCCATGAGGATCATGGTTGGAGAAGCTACTGATCCAGAATCTGCTGATGCCTAAAGCATTTTTATTAGTATCAAAAGATTACTAAAAAAGACATAGTTCCTCATATCTGTTCTCAGTGAAGCTAAAGAGAAATGATCTAACAGGGGCTAATACATGCAAATCAATCCTTGTATGGACAGCTGGTGATATTTGATCATGAGGTTCAGAAGAAATGTGGTTAAGGACTCTAAAACCCATCTGCCTGGTGGAAAATGACATGCTTACTATACCTCGTTCTGATTGGTAAGTTTCAGAGGGAGGGTACCTACTCTGTATTATATGAGGTTGTGGTGGAATAGGCCAATAAGCAGCAGATTGCTGATGAGATGTATTGCAAAAGTCTCTTTTTTATAACAACAATGACCACCTGTAGGAACATCTTTCATGAAAGATTTTAACTTGTCTTTCAAATTCGAGGGGCATAAGTTGGAAGAGAGAGCCTCTGGTGGTGCAATTGGTCAAACCCTTGTGCCAGCAGGACTGCTGACTGACAGGTCGGGGGATACTGGGTTGACCTCTCTCTGTAAGCTCCAGCTCTCCATGTGGAGACATGAGAGAAGCCTCTCAAAAGGATGGCAAAACATCAAATATCTGGGCATTCCCAGGGCAACATCTTTGCAGATGGCCAATTATCTCACACCTGCAGCGACTTGCACTTTCTGACACACACACAAAAAGTAAGAAGGGGAACAAGCTTTACAGCCATCTTTTGTTTCTCAGGACTTCTGGGAACAACTGACTGCACGAATCTTCCTGTCAAGGTAGAAAGCCTGTCAAGGTAGAAAGATAAAAGTATCTTGCCTCCCAGATCGTGTGTGGCTCCTCTATGGTGTAGATTATAGTGAGATCCAAGGAATCAGTAATGAAGAAAAAGAATAAGAAAAGGCAGCTCTAATTTACCAATTTCATGTTCCTGCCTCTTTTTTTCCAAGTGAGAGTACAAGCAGTGGTTTAGAATTGTTATCAAAATGTTCCTCCATCACTGGTGGAACCATGTAATTTGTCAAACATATTGATGAAAACCAAGAAAAGAAACCAACCTCATATACACAGTACATATTGTGATCTCAACAGAGAAATGAAATTCAAAAATCCTCAGTTAGGTCAAAGTGACAGCCATGCACATGGGAGAAATGTAAGCATATGATTTCAAAGGAAAGCTATTTAGCCCAGTTGTTACATTTCTAGGCTACCTTGAGGGCATTCTAGAAAAAGCTGATCAGGGATTAATCCAACATTTATGATCAAAAGCATAAATAAGCCTAGCATGTTAAAGGGATCCAAACAAAAATATATGACACATATTCTCAAATGAGATAAGGAACACTTTCAAATTTAATACACAATGTAGGAAATTAGCATGTTTATATTGTTGTGAAAACAACAATGCTTTAAAACCATGGGCTTCCTACAAAGAAATGGCTCAGAGAAACTTTGTACCAAAGAGCTAAGATATATATGTATTAGGCCTGGGTAACAACGGAAAAATTTGTTTCTAAAATCGATTCATTTTTTGGGGGGTTTTGCGTTTTGTTATTTAAAATAATTACAAAATTTTCCTTTAAAAAAGTTCGATATTTACGAAATTTCATAAATGTGAAAAAATTACAAAACAATAACGAATCGATTTCCAAAACAATAACGAATCGATTCGTTAATGGCAGACGCAACCGCGCAATACGCTAAAAAACCTCCAAATGGGACAGGGGGAACTTCTGAAGCTTAATTAAACCAAAAACAACTATAAAAACCCTTAGAAAACCAAAAACAACTATAAAACTTGCCCCAGACATGCGGAAATAATAACGAAACGACCTCAAAACGATAACGAAACGAATACAATAACGAAATACAAAACATTTACGAAACGATTTAAAAAATCGTTTTTTTAAAAAAATTGCTCCAGACTGGTTCGTTATCGTTTTGTAATTGAAAAATTAACGAATTTTTTAACAAATTACGAATTAACAAAACGAAACCGCCCAGCCCTAATATGTATATATGTATGTGCTTAATATTCTGTCTTTTTCCTGATGTGGGACTCAAAGTGACTTGCAATAATGGGAGCATGTGTGGGATGAACAAATGACCACAACTGTGAAATCACTGAGCTCTCAATTGAAGTCAACTTCTCCTGTGCAGTGAGTATTTATTTATTTTTATTTATTTACAGTATTTATATTCTGCCCTTCTCACCCTGCAGGGGACTCAGGGAAGATTACAATGTACATATACATGGCAAACATTCAATGCCATAGACATACAACATATATAAACAGACACACAGAGGCTACTTAACATTCCAGCTTTTGATTAGGGTATTCTGGCCACCAGGGGAGCTGTCGCTTCACCGTCCATTTGTGACACTGATGAAGTACTTCCTAATTCTTTGAATGGTTGCTGGAGATTTTTATGGCATTGTAAATTAGTTAAATTAGCCTCCCCGCATACGCAGTACCTAAATCTCCTACTTGACAGATGCAGTTGTCTTTTGGGCTGCAAAGGTCGACAGCAAGCTACACAAATTGGTCAGAAGCTCACTCCGATCCAGGCGGGTTTCGAACTCATGCCCTTTTGGTCAGTAGTGATCTTAATGCAGCTGACTCCCAGTGAGCTGCACCACAGTCCTGGTGCCATTTGTGATTAGCTTGAGTAAGTAAATGGAATATGCTGATACACTGGCCTAGGAAAGTCAGCCAGTGTTGCTTTCTTTTACATTCAATTTTTCCTTAAAATGTCAAGTTCTTCTTAATTCAAAGATATATGAAATGTATGAATTTTGCTAAATTATATTGTAAATTAATTGGGACTGAAGTAGCTCACATCTGGACTATTCTAAGATATTCATTTCAGCACTAAAATAGGAGAACATACAAGGAATAAAAGTCAGAACTTTAACAATTAACCACTCAATAGCTGTAGTCAACAAAATGTTCATGACCCAACAGAATCCCCTATCTCAAGACTTTAAGGTTATATGAACAAGGCATATGAAACTCCTTTATGTATATCTTCTATCACCAAATGTCACAAAACCCTGGAGACACATTGCAGTTCAGAACTTATTCTGTAAAAAATAAATTAAAAAAAAGCATTTTGATAGACATAACCATTTCTGCACAGAAGACGAAGAAGCTAAAACATAGAAGGGTTAAAAGAGTTAACTATTAAAGATTGGAGAGATAAAATTTTAGATTATAACGAAATAGCCAAGCTGTCAAATAGTAGCAGAGGAGGAAATTGTGAAGCATTTGCAAACAAATGGAGGCTAGCAGTTGGGTATCTGGAAAAGAAGACAAAGGTAGATTTGATGACTACCACAAAGGGGATTTAGTGAAATAAGACAAATGGGTTGTTGCTGGTTAGTTACATATTCCACATTAAGGAGTGTCGGAGGTCATGGGGGTTGGGTTCATGGTTGTGGGGTTAGAGGGATTAAGTAATGTTAAGGTACAATAACAGTATGGCTAAAATCAATTTATCTTGTGTTTAATGAAAGTTTGTTTAATGTTGTTTTGTAAAAAATAATGTTGTGGTTTTGAAAAATAATGTTGTTTTGAAAAATAATACATATGTAATCTATGAGGGGCTGACCTGACCTGGTATGCTGCACTGAAACTTGGCTGGGGGATGATAGTGAGCCAACCTGGACTCATCCCCCCACCCGACTCTCCCAGGCAGGTTTCTGTGAGCAGGTGAGGGAAAGTGAGTGGGGTGAGGGTGGGGTAGCTATAGCCCATAAAGACCATTTAAACCTGACCAGACTACCTACTAAGAAGTTGAATCACATTAAGTGTGTGCGCCTGAATCTGAGAACCAGGGATAGACTGGGGATTTTATTAGGCAATGTACAACCCACTGCCTAAAAAGCTCCCTGCCGAGGTCACAGAACCAGACTTGGAAGTGTTGTTGGAGTCACCCAGACTTTTGCTTCTGGGTGACTTTAGCATAAGATTGGTCAGTTTGTCAGATGCAGGTTGGGAATTCATAATATCCATGACAAACATGGGCCTATCTCAATTGGTTTCTGGATCAATATATTCGATAGGCCTAGAAACACATTGATGTTGTTTTCAGCTTGGAACATACTTATCTGTGGGCAGAAGAAACCAATATCTCCAAGTTTTCATTGACAGATCACTTCATGATCAGGGCTGGTAACACAGCTATAACCCCTGCAGGATTGGAAGACCTATTAAAATGTTTGGCCCGTGAAGGCTAATGGATCCTTGGAGGCTCCAGGAGGCCTTAGAGGTTTCCATGACTGACACGATCACTCCCAAACATCCTCTTCAACTTGTGACAAAACAGACTTCCTAGTATACAGAGACACTCAGGGAAATGAAACAGAAAGGATGATGACTAGAGCGCATATGGTGGAAAACTTGACTTTTATGTGACAAGATGGGGTATAGAGGGCACCTTTGCCTCTACAAGGTGGCAATATGTGCGGCAAAAAAAAAACTGTATTCACTGCATGCATTGTGTCTGCAGATTCACATCCAGCTGAGCTGTTCAGAGTATTGAGAGGCTTAACCCAGGTGCCCTCCCCTCTGAACCCATTGCTTCAGTAGCTCGCTGTGGTGCTTTTAACAACCATTTGGCAGGTAAAATCTCTCACATAAGAGCTGACTTAGATGCTGTCATTGGAGCAGAGGGCAACAAATCAATGCAATGTGTATTACATTGGTCTACCTTTGTACCAAGTTCGGAAAATTCAGTTGGTTAAAAATACAGCAGCCAGATTGGTAATGGGACCATCCAGGAGTGAGCATGTTACACTTATGCTAAAGTCACTTCACTGGTTACCGATTAGTTTCCAAGCAAAATTCAAGGTGTTGGGTTTTGGCCTTTAATGTTCTACATGGTTTGGGCCCAGGTTATTTACAATCTGTACAATCTGCCCTGAACACTGAGGTTCTCTGGGTGGTGGCTACTCACACCAGCCAAAACTCAACTAGAAACCATCACCCAGATGACCTTTTCATTGACTGCCCCAAGACAGTGGAACGATCTGCAAGAAGAGTTCTGACAGCTAAATGAGCCGTCAGAATTTAAAACCCAGCTAAAGACCTATCACTTCTATCAGACCTACCCAGCCAGTTATAAGCATGACTTTTAAAATACAATAAAAACATGAAGCAGACATAGTCCCGAGTTATTCACCCATCGAAAGCTTGTTGGAAAAGAAACGTTTTACAGGCTTTCCGAAAAGCAAGTAGCTCTCGGATGGTTCGGGTTTCAACTGGCAAGGCATTCCATAAATAAGGGGCCACAATCGAGAAGGCTCTCTGCCTAGTAGAGGACAGATGATAAGTCCGGATGTTGGGGACTTCAAGCAAATTTTGGTCCTCAGACCGAAGTAATCTCTGGGGTTGGTAGGGGGATAATGGAGGAACATTAAAACATTGTAATTCAACAAAGTATTTGGTTTTTAGTTCACAGTTTCAAAGCAATCAAAGAACATTTTAGAAAGAGAATAATTCACCATTTAAAAAACCCTTGTGCTTATTTGTGTACAAAGCTATAAACTCAGAGCTTCTGGTCTTCTCAATACTGATCAGTAAGAGGTGAACAAATTTGTGCCCTGCCAGGCAACTGGGTTCTTCAACAACATCTTATACTTATACATCTACTGCTTATACACTTTTCAGATCTTGAATTCATTATGCATCTAGAGCACGGGCATCAAAGCAGTAGCTTCCATATTTAGTAAAGATAGAGTCAGCAAGAGTGTCTTGTACGTCATCCCCCTCCCATCTTTGTAACTGGTATCACTTACATTTTGTTTTGTTCTCATCTTGGGATAAGGTAGGTGAGAATTTTGCTTCATTAGGGTTTGAAGAAAACTTCTGAAATCATGTCACCTCCTTCATAGGTTTAATGGGGGGAATCCCCTCGAGTTTTGCACTACATTGGAATGTGAGAGTAACCAAAGCTGAGATTCACACCTCTAGGCAGAAGGCTTTGAGGTCTTACCTCTTAAAAAACTGTCTTTGAAACCTTCACCCATGTTTCTATGCTCTCATCTCTTCTTCTTCTTCTTCTTCTTCGAGACATCTAATATTTTAAAACTACATGGCTGGCCAATAAAGCACGATCTCTACATAGCAAGAATAGCTGTACTTAATTGTTTCACGCTGGTGCAGATGGTTTAAAAATTTGATTGATTTTGATAAAAAAAAACCTCTCTCAAATCCACAAGTGTGTGAATAAATTTTAAAAAAGAATAGCAGAAGATATTTCAAAAGAAAGTCAAACAAGAAATTGACTTGGGCATATCCACACATCTCTATCCTGATATTACTGACAACCCATCTAATAAGGCTTGGAGCACTGAAGACATTTCCCATTTAGCAAAGTATTGTCTTGTAAAAAATATTCATATTTTCTCAGAAGCCTACTTTCATCTGTCATAGCACGATGACTTTATTATTTCCGTATTATCTAAAACTTCCGAAAGAAACGAGAAAGAGAACAAGGCTCATTGCTAATGATGAAATGGCTTTTTAGATTTCAACAATGCCAGTATTAATTACAAAGAAATTGAAACTGTGAATCCTTTTATCTTATTCTCATTTCACTTGGGTGTTTTTCTTTCAATCAGAGGTTTGAGCAGCTTTTTGATGGATAATTTGTTTTTTTCTTTTTTCTTTTTTTTTAAAGATGCATATTGAATTTTTCCACAGTTTGCCATTTGTAATTTAAATAGTTATTAACAATCCTACATTCCATACTATCTGTGCAAATAATTGGATTATAATCCATAATTATTAGCATTTCTTTTTAAAAAAAATCCTTATCTCAGACACAGAATGTAATTTACCTTTTCAGATATACAGAGTTTTAAAAGAATTGTAGAATATGTATTTGACAGGTAACATTTCAGGCTATAATCCAACATAAAGCTGTGTTTATTGAGACAACTCATATTAGTTGGATAAAACACATTTAATTTGTGTTGGATTGTGATAACCTTACTTAATACAATAGTATCTGGCAAAGTACCATATTTCTTTGTGTAAAATGTATAAAAGCATTTAATGCTTTTTTGGCAAAATTAAGGGGGGGTGACTATTATGTGATAAAAAATGTGCCTTAGTTTTTCTTGTTTTTCTTTTTCTTCTGAAAAAATTAATCTGTCTAACCCAGTGCTTTTCAACCAGCAGGTTGGGACCCCTGGGGGGGGGGGGGACAAGGAGGTGTCAGAGGGGTAATCAAAGACCATCAAAACCAATATTTTTTTTGGTCATGGGGGTTCTGTGTGGGAAGTTTGCCCCAATTCTTTCATTGGTGGAGTCCAGGATGCTCTTTGATTGTAGGTTAACTATAAATCCCAGCAACTACAACTCCCAAATGACAAAATCAACCCTCCCCACAAACCAACCAGCATTCAAATTTGGGTATTTGTGCCAAATTTGCCCAGTGAATGAAAAAACATCCTGCATATCGGATATTTACATTACGATTCACAACAGTAGCAAAATTACAGTTATGAAGTAGCAACAAAAATAATTTTATGGTTGGGGGCCACCACAACATGAGGAACTGTATTAGGGGGTTGCAACATTAGGAAGGTTGAGAGCCATTTGGTCTACGCTATGAGAGACATGAAAGAGGGATGAGGGAGGAGCACCAGCCTCACAATTTCCCCATTGACACTAATGGAATGAATTTTAATGAAGCTTCGGAGATTCAGATTACGAATCAAAATGGGACACCCCCCCCCCCTCTAAATTTTTATAAATCACAGTGGGGTCCATCCAAATCTCTGAAATGAATTACTTATTGTTTCACACACCTTATAGAGACATAAACTCACCTGCATGATGAGCAGCAGTTCTCATTTGTAGGATAGTAAAAATATTGTCACACAACTGCATTATCCTTAATAATAATAATAATAATAATAATCCTTTATTTATACCCCGCTACCATCTCCCACAGGACTCAGTGCGGCTTACAAGAGGCCGAGCCCAAATACATGATAAAACATAACAACAAACAACAATAAATAACTCATAAAAAAGCAAAACAATACAATAATGACACGACGCATTTAAAAACATGTGACAGGGCCAAATGTAAGGATTACAATTTAAAAATGCTGGGCATGTCCAAGGGAAATAGGATGGATATTTTAGGGATAGGTGGGCGCGCAGACAGTTCTAGTCTCTCGAAAAGTGCATTTAGTACGTATTGGGAAGACTGCATGTGGAACACAAATCTGTAAGCATATGGACCTTCACTTCTACTTGGTAGAATTTTGAAAAAATCAACAGACAGACCTAGTACATATCTACTGAGTTATCTGAAAATAAACAACAAGAAGAGGGAAGGGGTCCTTTTTGTTTCATAGTATTTTTACTGTTATGTTTTAAAGGCATTTTAATTGACAGTGTTATGTTTTATGTTCTTTAATGTTATCATTTGTTGACTCAAATGTTTTTTTTAGTAAAATAAGGTTAGAATAAAATAATGCTACATGGAGAGGAGAGAGAGGGGGAAGGAAGGAATGGATAACAACAACAACAACAACAACAACAACAACAACAACAACAACAAGTGTTCTGGGGGTAATTCCAATCTAACTGACAAAAAATCTGAATGAAATCACCAAATAGAGGATCACAACAGTATATTTACAAAAAAATGCTACTTGGAAAGTGATTTGTGGGATCTTCAATAAACTCATAGGTTTTATTTATTTATCATGTCAGGAGCGAACCAAAACAGTTGTATTGCATTAAAAACAAACAAACAAAACACAAAGTTTACAGATTTGGTATTCTATTAAATTCATAGGTGTATCTTACACAAAGAATACTTAGAGTAGTTTTGACAGTTTCTTCATCTGAAATATATACCAGGTACAAATAAAGTACCTGGTATTTGTTGGCAGTATCCCATCTAAGTACTAACCTGGCAGTATCCCATCTAAGTACTAAGAGAAGATGGGATCTGATGCTGTTTACTTGAATATACTCTGATTCAGTGATGGTCCAGAATTTCAGCCCCTATCTGATAGACTGTTAAACCAAGACACTAAAAATAATATTATTTTGTTATAAAAGTTCCTGTCCTCCATCTCTACCCATCTAGGAAGTAACTCTCCTTGTTCCATGTGGGCCTGTGCTACTCATCTCTGCATCATCCAGCTTCCCAGACTCATTTACAACCTGCCTGCTCTGCTGTACTTCACCCACAGAGCCCTGCCTGTGTCATTTGATCAGAGCCAGTGGGCTCTGTGGGTGAAGTAGAGTGAGCCGGTATATGATACTGAAATCCGCCCTTTGTGATGAGGTCCATATTATACATCTGCCATACTTTTTTGTTCACTCTTCCCCTATTTGCACCTCTTCTTTAAATGCCAGGCTTGTATTTCCTATGTATTTCCTCTTCATATAGTATTTTCACATGATGGTGTTCAATGATAAGTCTCTAACTTTTTGTTTGGCATAGGAGTAGAACAGACAAAGATTAACATCAACATTCACAAATAGGGACTCTCTCTCTCTCTCTCTCTCTCTCTCTCTATATATATATATATATATATATATATATATATATATTTGTCATGTCAGGGCAAGCAGTCAATTATATTACATTTCTAACAGAACAAAGCAAATAAACAGACAAAATACAAAATCTGGCCACTTGGTGTTGCTGCAAGAAGGTCCTCCATTGTGCATGTGGCAGGGCTCAGGTTGCATTGCAGCAGGTGGTTAGTGGTTTGCTCTTCTCCATACTCGCATGTTGAGGATTCCACTTTGTAGTCCCATTTCTGAAGGTTGGCTCTGCATCTTGTGGTGCCAGAGCGCAGTCTGTTCAGCACCTTCCAAGTCACCCAGCCCTCTGTGTGCCCAGGGGGGAGTCTCTCATTTGGTATCAGCCATTGGTTGAGGTTCTGGATTTGAGCCTGCCACTTTTGGACTCTCGCTTGCTGAGGTGTTCCAGCGAGTGTCTCTGTAGATCTTAGAAAACTATTTCTAGATTTAAGTCATTGATGTGCTGGCTGATACCCAAACAGGGGATGAGCTGGAGATGTCTCTGCCTTGGTTCTTTCACTATTGGCTGCTACTTCCCGGCGGATGTCAGGTGGTGCAATACCGGCTAAGCAGTGTAATTTCTCCAGTGGTGTAGGGCGCAGACACCCCGTGATAATGCAGCATGTCTCATTAAGAGCCACATCCACTGTTTTAGTGTGGTGAGATGTGTTCCACACTGGGCATGCATACTCAGCAGCAGAGTAGCACAGCGCAAGGGCAGATGTCTTCACTGTATCTGGTTGTGATCCCCAGGTTGTGCCAGTCAGCTTTCATATAATATTGTTTCTAGCACCCACTTTTTGCTTGATGTTCAGGCAGTGCTTCTTGTAGGTAAGAGCACGGTCCAGAGCGACTTCCAGGTATTTGGGTGCATTGCAATGCTCCAGTGGGATTCCTCCCCAGGTGATCTTCAGAGCTTGGGATGCTTCTCTGTTCTTGTGATGAAAGGCACATGTCTGTGTTTTAGTTGGGTTGGGGATCAGCTGGTTTTCCCTGTAATAGGCAGTAAGAGCACCTAGAGCTTTGGAAAGCTTCTGTTCTACCATCTCAAAGCTCCTTGCTTGAGCAGTAATGGCATGATCATCAGCATAGATGATATGTATATATAGGGAACATTTGAGAATATGACTAGAGAAGCTTTCTGTGGCCTAAGATCACCTTATTATTCCTCTTGCAATTTTTTTTATTAAACTGGAGATTCTAAACAGTAATTAGCAAGCCCCAAAAATTGCTTATTTAATGATGTACCTCTTGTCTATAAAATATATCATCTCCTGCTTTTGCTTTTGTCAAACATAGTTTTGATTTTAATTGTACATTACAACTCCACATTTTTTCTTTTGAAAATGCGAAGTTATTCTTGTCATTTTCTTTGTATTTCCCCTTCATTCGAAGCAAAAGCATTCTTCACAAACTCATTATTATCAATGTCACAATTTCAAGACTCCCCCTGCCACAACTACATCATCTTCTAAATAGCTTATATTCAGTTCAGTTCTCTCTTTCTCTCTCTTAATTATTTGCTCTTTTAAAAGGCTGCCTAATATAAGCCCCATTCAAATGGCATTTCAAGCTGGATGCATTGATACAATTTTAAATAGTGAGTGGATGAGAGGCAAGAAAGGGAGGGAAGTGCCCCTCAATGACAATGCACCTTATGTTAAAGCTAGTGATTCAGTTGAAGGTTAATGGCCAGCATTGCGGAACCTCAGTGCACAAGCTATAATTAGGAATGCCTGATGGAAGCACACACTATAATATGCACAGAAAACATCTGCATGTACATGGTAATGCCTGTCTCCATCACCCTCCATATTATTTCTCTTTTCTGCTTTAATAGTATGTTTATCCCTTTTCAGTCTGGTTACATAAAGCATTTTGTCTGGCAAGCAAGCCTTCAAAATATAAGAAAAGTCCCCTCTGCCAAGAGGAAGGCATGTCAAGCAAATAATAATAATAATAATAAACCTTTATTTGTACCCCGCTACCATCTCCTGAAGGACTCGGTGCAGTTTACACGAGGCCGAGCCCAAATACAACAATAAAACAACAACAATAATACAGCAAAATAAAACAAAACAAGCAATAAACATTAACAACATGCAATGACGCAGTTAAAAACAATGGCTGGGCCAAATGTAATAATTAAAATTATAATTAAAAGTGCTGGGCATGACAGGTGGGGTGTTTGGAGGGGATGGACATGCAGATATCCTAGATCTCTGATAAAGTACGTTGGGACATAATGCTAGGAGTTTCCTTATTCTGGAAAGGCACACTGGAAAATCCGCATTTTCAAGCTCCTCCTAAAGATTGCTAGTGATGGGGCCTGCCTGATGTCCTTAGGGAGAGAGTTCCAGAGTCAAGGGGCCACCACCGAGAAAGCCCTATCCCTTGTCCCCACCAATCATGCTTGCGATGTCGGTGGGATCGTAAGCAGGGCCTCTCCAGATGAACGAAGAGATCGTGTGAGTTCGTACACTGAAATGCGGTCACGGAGGTAGGCGGGTCCCAAACCGTTTAGAGCTTTGTAGGTAAGCACCTGCACCTTGAATTGGGACCGGAAAATGAATGGCAGCCAGTGGAGCTCCTTAAACAGGGGGGGTTGAGCTCTCCCTGTAAGGAGCATCAGTTAACAGCCTGGCCGCTGCCCGTTGGACCAATTGAAATTTCCGGGCCATTTTCAAGGGCAGCCCCACGTAGAGTGCATTACAGTAATCCAATCTGAAAGTGACTAAGGCGTGGACCACCCTGGCCAGATCCGCCTTCACGAGGTACGGTCGCTACATAGTAGCTAGTATTTAAGTAAATACCGTTATCTTTTCACATTTCATTTAGTTCTAGGGTGAAAGAGAGAAACATGCCAAGAGGAAGGTGCATCAAGCCAACCCCGACCAGGATCGCCTTCCACCTGGAAACTGATGTTCTTTACATAATTGTAGAACCCTATTGTAGAATATGGCTCTACAATCACATACCCGCTGCCAGTTCACCAAACTGGGAAGACAATCTTACTCAGTCAATGAGGGATCACCTAAGTAAGTAAGTAAAGTAAAGCTCCTAAACAGAGGTTTACTGAGTCATGGAGCAAAGGGAGGAACTGGGAGAGAGATTTATGGATGTCTCTATTCCTTACCAAAACCGCCATAGAATTTAGAGCACATCTACATTGATTGCTTTAAGCAGTGTGAAACCAGTGGAAGTAAAACCAATGTGAAGCTGGAGCTAATTACATTGGAATTCCTGGAACTAGGCTTTGAAAAGGTAGACTTCTAGCAATAATACAGTTAAAAATGGAGAGCTGAATAGAGTGGAATATGTGTGTGGGTGTGTGTGTGCAGTTAAACAGAAGGAAGAGAGATAGTAATAGTGGGGAGGGAGGATTGCTAAGGAAACTAATGTAAGGAAGCTCTCTAGGCAATCCTCTGGAAGTGCTTTAGGAGCAAACACTAATTAATTGCATTTTAGATTAGAACACCTTTATTCAATTAATATAACAAGGGATTTCTCCATTCCTGAAAAAAAATATCCAGGCATAGCTTTCTTTTATTTATTTATTTTATAATGGAATGCTGACGTTATTTGGCAAACCCGTCAAAATGATTGCAAGGAATTGAATATTATTTATGAACAAACCTGACCCTGGGTAGCAGTGCAGTCAGTGAACCATGTAATGCAATATTTTCCTACTTACAATGCCAAAGTTTATTGTTCAGGTTATAACCAGGAAGAGGCAGGAAATTGTCTCAAATGAAACATAGCCAACTAACTGTATCGTTAACAGGACAATCCAGTCTATTCAAAGAGGTCACAAAAACTACTTCTTGAATGGGCACAAAGTACAGGAACAGAAATTTCATCCACGTGGAATAAGAACTAGGAATTCAAATGGAAAGAGTATTTTTGATTAACATGCTTTGTTTCGGAAAGGAAATCAATGCCTACAACCACCCATATCAATTTTAAAGAAGAAATTGCACTACGTGCAGACATATTCCTCTGGTACTCCCTCCCTAAAGAACTAAAAATCCCCCTCCCCAACTTTAAAAAGCTTTTAAAGACCTCCTTGTGCAATCTAGTTTATGGAGAGGAGGAGGATTAATGTATTCTGCATACATCCTCACCTTGACATCTGATACCTACCTCACCCTACTGATGTGATATATTACATTATGATTTTAATGTATTGGTTTTAATTGGTTTGACTCTTATATATTTTTTATTTAGTGTCTCCTTGGTTAATTTTTGTTGTTTATAAGTTATACTGAATTCATTTATTTCTGTTTTGCCTTGTTTGCTGTCTGTTTGTTTTTTGGCATTGAATGTTTGCTATTTCTGTTATATTTTGGAAACCGCTCTTCCGGGAGAGAGGGTGAGTTATTCATAAGTTGTTCTTGTTGTTGATGATGATGATGTTAATCACTGAAGTCTTTTTAAAAAAGATATCCATGGACTTCCCACCAGGGACTAAAATCTATATAACATTTATAGTTTTAATCAAAAGTAGATTTTTTCCCATGAGAATTCTAATCAGATTTCCCTATTACTGTCTGTTGGTTCATCTACTACATCCATAGCTCTTAAGAATTCTAGATTAAGGCTGCTTTGAGAATATGCTCTTTCTTAATTCAGATAGGAACCAACTTGATTGGCTGCATGTGTATGTGATCTGGGATCTCTTTCCCTGGAGCCATGCTGTTTCACCGGCAATTGCTAGGGAAACGGCAGATGTGTAGGGCACCTAGTGGGCCATAAAAAACCCATGTGAAGAGGTCCCTGGTCAACTCTACTCATATCAATAGATATTCTACTCATATAAAAAACTCTACTCATATCAATAGATCCTGCAAGCATCCTTTTCCACATAGGTCCTCTTGGTGACTAATAGAAAGCCTTTCATAGGGAATATTAAGATCATAAATCTTTCCTGTGAATGAACAAAAAGCTAAATTGGTTAGTCCCCGGCCCTCCCAACATGCTGCATTTGAACATTCACACTTGAAGAAATGCATTTATCTGCATTGCTTAAATTGTCTATTAATCTTTTTTTCCCTTTAAATAGTCAGAGGTACCTGAATGTCTTGGAGATTCCCTGCATGAGAAAATATATTCCCTGGTAGGAACAAAGACAAGTGTCTATGTGCATCAGGCTTATTAAAATTCATTATCCCAGACTCTGCCCATGCACTTCTCCGCATTCACTGTTCATAATTCAGGAAAGAAACATTAACTGCCCGGCTTAAAACCTGTGGAGCTTGAAAAAAAATCCTATGTATTTAGAGCTTTTTGGTCTTCTGAATTTGAGTCAGCACACTATTTTAAAATTTCAAATTTATTTTTTTAGATTTAATTACTTTCTTACTTAAGGGTAGAATAAATTTATTATGGTAAATGACCAGCTCAAGAGAAGAGGGACACAGTCCCGTACAAGCACATCAGATTTAGGGATCAAGAGATTTAAAACTTTAAAACTTTAAAATAGGTGTTATTAGGACATTAAGCTAAAAAGCCACATATATATCAAAACCCAACACTATTTATGGAATTAAAAATAAGGGAGTCTGAAGGGAGGGGATTGGGGTGCTCATGTGGCACAGGGAAGGAAAGTTCAGTCAAACAGAAGAGGGAGTAACATCCATACTATAATTAAAAGACTATAATCCCAATTTTCTGCTAGAATGCAATCATGCCTTGTACTACCTTGTGCTATTTGTCATCGACTGCCGGATTTTAATCGCTGCTGTGCATAACTTGGTGACATTATAAGTTATAGCTTAGTTAGGATCTGAAAGTTGCAAGGAGATGTCCTGGATGTTTGTATAGCCATGGCGTAATGAGACAGGATTTAATATCTCTATAGAACAGGCACTGAAGAAGCACATGTTCCATTTTCTATATGTGTCCTGAGTTTCGGAGTATGGGGTCTTCTTGTAATGGCCTTCCAATATGGCAGATGAGAGAGCATGGCAATGTGCCATATTGAAGGCCCTCCAATGACTGGAAACCTCCAGCATAGTTAGGTAATTCATAGGGGAGGTACAAAACCTACTGACTCCATCAATAATAAAGGATGCGGTATTGGCTAAATCTGATTGGTGTTCAGTGTCAGTTATTCACTGTTTAATCATAGATTTGGCTCCATTGTAGCCCATACTGGTTAGCAGTCCTGGAGAGAAGTCCAAGGATTACATTTTGGCTGCTATTGCTTTTCCCTATCTGGTCTGAAAGTCATCTGACATAGTAAGTGGTGCAAGGCCAAGAGGTGAGCAGAATAGTCTAAGCCAGTGGTTCTCAACCTTGGGTCCCCAGATGTTTTTGGCCTTCAACTCCCAGAAATCCCAGCCAGTTTACCACCTGTTAGGATTTCTGGGAGTTGTAGGCCAAAAACATCTGGGGACCCAAGGTTGAGAACCACTGGTTCAGTATAATCACCCACATCCTGGCCTCAATGCTCAGGATGCCAGTCTCCAGATGTAGGGTGGCATTGGACATACACCTTGGTACCTGGATGGCAGATCTTAAGAATTTGGATTGTACACTCTAATGAGGTAGACTCCAAAAAGGGGCCTAACGGGGCACCGTATGGGCGTTGTGCAAATGGCTTGGCATCAGATAGTTTGAGTGCCATGGATATGTAGTGTCCCCCTCGTGACCTGAGATATTTTAGTATAGCAGACGAGCTCCTTTGGGTAATCTCAGCCACATGGTCTTCATGGGCTTTTCTGCTGCTGGAGGAATGGAAGACTATCCCCAAATATTTGAGGAATGGGACCTGCTCAATTTTATTCCCATCTATATTCCAGAGGTGAAGCTTGGGTCTTTTGGCAAACACCATGATTTTAGCTTTTGGGTAGTTGAATTGCAGCTGGTTCACTTTACAATATTGTGTCAGTGCTCTCAAAGCTCTTTTAAGTCCTATAGATGTTCTTGAGAGTAGAGCAGTCATCAGCAAAAAGTAGGGTGGAGATATGTCTACCTGCAAATGTTGATGGGTAGAAGTTCATGTTAAGCAAGTGGTCCACCATGGAGTTAATATAAAGATTAAATAATGACAAGGCGAGATCACTCTACTAATAAAAAAGCATAATGTAGTAACCACAAAGTGGACCACTGTGAACTTTAGTATCAGATGGTATGTAGTGAGAGGCATATTTTGAATACTTTCCCTGGTTTATAACTCTTTTAGAACACAAAATCAATACAGGATAATGGAGCATGCTAGAATATACTATAGGAGTGGGTTGGCAGAGGAATACCAGCCCATAACATTTTAAATTGAGAACTGCTCATTAGATGAAGGGAAAGTGTGCCTCACATGTTTCCTAAAGTCTTCCTGAGTTCCCAGATTGGGGTTTTTTCAGGTGGTTGTGGCATCTTCTTTTCTATAGGAGCATTCATTTCATATGTAACAATCCCCCAGCATACCAAATTGTTACAAAATGAATCCATGCTTGAAAAAAAGCCATAATCATCTCCTGACCTGCAAATTTACATTCTTATCCTAATATATCACCCAGTATCCCTTGTTTATTCCAATCACCCACCCCAAAGCTAACTGCATCTTCTTTCTCCAGTTGTTTTTCACAGTCTTAATATGCTTAATTTTAATTTTAGTTTTGCAAACATTTGCAAATAATTTACTCTATACATTGTTATAGCTGGTGGACACCGCTGTCTTACAGGAGGAAAAAAGAAAGGAGGAAGAAGAAGAGGCAGTTAGCTTTGGGGTGGGTGGTAGTCTTTGTTTGATTTCCCAATTTTAGTCAAAAACAAAAACTTTATAAATTTTTGTTCTGATTTACATCTGAGGACAAAGAGGACTCCCAAGACAGCTCTTTGTCCTCAGATGTAAATCAGAACAAAATTTCAGAAAGTTTTTTTTATTTTTGACTAAAACTGGGAAATCAAACAAAGGCTATAGCCTTTAAAAACAAATTGGATAAACTTTTCAGGTATAATTTTTGGAGGCGAATGACATATGCCAAGTTTAGGACAAATTAATGCTAGCTGTGTTGCCATTTCTTTTTAAATGCAGAAAAGCCATATTTGTTGCTACTGTTTTATTTCTTGGAATAATTTGATGAAAATGGCAGGTAGAATGCCAATTGTAAACACATTGAATGCAGTGGAATATTGTGCTATGTTTTAATATCTTAGGTTTATTCATTAGTTTCTTTTAATATCACTTATGCCTTTCTCCACTGAAATTCTTAACTTGTTACAAATCTTCTTTTTTTGATATTTTCATATTATTCATATTATTCAAGCTAAGCTACCTTATTCCCGCAAAAAAAATTCTGTCTAAAATTGTTCCATATTAACAAGTTTGTAAAGTGAAATCCAGTTCCAACAGTTAATGATATAAAATTTAAGAAAGCAAAATTATTTTAGATAAAATCCATGAAGGGTGAAATTTTTACGTTCAAATTTCACTTTCTACATCATATCTATTAGGGGTGTGCAAAAACCCATGCCATTTTCAGTGTCAGGTTCTTGGCTGCCCCCTGTTCCATTTTAAGGGGCTTCCTGAATTCAGGTTTCTCTTTTCATGCCGAAAAGATTAGGTCCATTCCTGCCAATGGGGAAACTTTAGAGGCTCATTCCTCCATCATTTTTAGACCTATCAGCATGAAAAAGCAGGTTGTAGGTCACATTTTCTTCTGCAAACCTGCCAACTTTCAGAACATTTCACCAGTCCACAATTGTTTTGGAATTTAAAAACAAAACTTTCACCATATTGTTTTTTTAAAAAAAGCACAAGAGGAAAATGAGACTTCAATTCTGAGAATTGAAATCCTAACTTCACATCAAAAGAGGAGAGGAGAATGGATACAGTAAGCCAAGCCTCTGATTGGTTGAGAAAGAAAGTGAGAAACACACATAGAGAGAAACCTCAACTCCCATCATTCCTCAGGAGGGAGCACAAGACTCTTTCAATGCTTGTGTAGCCCAAAATGCTGCTGGGAAAGCAAGCCTTCAGAAAGGGATGGAGGATCCGCCGGGGATAAAAGAGGAAGGGTAGCTTTTCTAGTTAGTGAGGCTGCTCTGAAAACACACCACTGCAGCTGCCTCGGGTAGAGTGCCGCTTGCTCAGCCCCATTGGTCCCTATTAGCCCCATTGGCCGAAAAAATCCACCTGCTGTGATCTGTTCCAGCTAAGGCTTCAGCTTCCCCCTGCCTGCCTTGCTTTCATAGATTTGGCAGCCAAAAATTCAAAATCATCAGTAGCCTGTTTTCAAAAACGGAACTGTGCACAGCCCTAATATCTATACATAAACTTAGGAAAGGCTTTCCATCCTATGCTTAGTCATTGTATCATTGTTTTTCTCTGTATGTCCCTTGTTTCATACTAGAAGAATCAGTTGCTAGCTCTCTTGGTTTGTATCAAATACCTTTTTTTTCTCCTTCCTCTTCCTCAGTTAATGTTCTCAAGATTAATTCCTTTTCTCTCCAACAATGCATTCAGGTTCACTCCTTATTCTCTTTCCTGTAAACCCTGGTTCTAAAAAAGAGAGCTGCCATAGTCATTGCTATAAGCCATGTTTTAGAAGAACTAATGAAAAGATTTTCCCCCCCATGGTGAGGTCTCTAACTTCTGCCTCCATGTGCAGGTATTTGAGGCTTCAGAGATTTAAGGGATCTAAAACTCACATAACCCAGATATGACAAAGAGCTAATGAGTGGAACACATTGCGAGTTATGACTTTTAAGTATTGTCTATTCAAAACAAGCTTACAAATGAAGGAGTATAGGAAAGACATTGTATAACGCTAGCACAGAAATAGTCAAAACATCAAAGAAATCAGCATTCTGAAGTTGTCCTATTACAAAATTAGAGAAAATGAAGGGCTTTATCACATAAACCCATTATTCTACTACAGTCACATTATCAGTAATAGTGGATAGATATCAGGTTGGACACATTCGATATCACACTTCTGTTCAATTGTGTAATTGCATAAATTTGCCAATTTGTGCTTCAGTAATGATACTTCCACACACCTTCACAACCCTGCCTCCTCTTAGCCCTGCTGTTCCTTAATGTTTTTGTTTTTAGCACAATTGCACAATTTTAGCTTTTTAAAACACAAAAAGGACAAATATAATATAACTATAAAATCTATATAAATAAAAATGTAATGTTCGTTTGTGGGATTAACATAACTCAAAAACCACTGGGCGAATTGACACAAAATTTGGACACAAGACACCTAACAACCCAATGTATGTCCTTCACTAAAAAAATTGATTTTGTCATTTGGGAGTTGTAGTTGCTGGGATTTATAGTTCACCTACAATCAAAGAACATTCTGAATCCCACCAACGATGGAACTGAACCAAACTTGGCACACAGTTCTCCCATGACCAACAGAAAATACTGGAAGGGTTTGGTGGGCAGTGTCCTTTGGTTTTGGAATTGTAGTTCACCTACATCCAGAGATCTCTGTGAACTCAAACAATGAGGGATCTGGACCAAACTCTACACGAATACTCAATATGCTCAAATGTAAACACTGGTGGAGTTTGAGGAAAATAGAATCTTGACATTTTGGAGTTGTAGTTGCTGGGATTTATAGTTCACCTTCAATCACAGAGCATTCTGAACTCCACCAACGATAGAATTGGACTGAACTTCCCACACAGAACCCCTATGTGGGCCACAGCAACACGTGGCAGGAGACAGCTAGTGTAAAATAAAAAGGAAACAATCAGCTTAGGAATAGCACGGTAAGGGGGAGGGGGGAAGAAGAGAATCCCACCCCACTTTACATCCAGCATCCTGGCACACAAGCAGAAGGTAGTGATGGTATCATTGCAGGATTGTGAGCTATTGATGGGGGTTTACTCATTAATAGCTAGAGACAAGAGAAGCATGATGGGGAGGCAGACAAGCAGCAGGATGCACATGACATCATGCACTGGAGACCACTTTTCCTGCTTCATTCAATAAAGTCCTAAGGGTATGGGTGTCATAAAAGTAACCATGCTGAATTGACCTAAGATCTTTTCTTGCCCAGTGTTTTCTTTCCAGTGTAAGCCATTTATAGGAATTCAAAAGGTTTCAATTGCAGTAACAAAAACCTTTCTGTAAAAGATAAATTGCCATGTGTCAGCTCCATTTCATTTGATCCTTTTATCAATCTCATTTCTTCAAAGAGAAGCTAATTTAAATGAACTCCATAGTGAACCATGAAACCCTCATGCTGACTGGGCCACAACCATTTGCTTCTTTTCCTCATGTTGGTAAAAACAAGGCCATATAATTTCCAAGGTTGTTTCCAGAAGCAGAAATGAAACAATTCAAGCTGTTTGTTTTGAGAACTGAAGGGCAGTCTAAATTCTGAGAAAGAAGCAGAAAAATTAAGTCAAATGAAGATGGACCATTCTCTTGTCTTTCAGATTGCTATTCTGAGGTTATTATGTCTCTACATTTTCTTAACTGGTGGGACATCAAATACAAAGTGAAAGACATTGCATTACTTTTCGAATCATAATTCTACCCCAAAGAATCAAAAGAGACTTAATTAGGGGCAGATCCTCTCCTCTCCTTCCATCTCATGGTACCGTGATTAATCCTGGCCTCCTTTCATTGGATATCTGCAAAGTTTTCTATTTTTGTAAATAAATATTTTCGAAACAGCAAATAGCTACAATAGGGGACATGTGTCTGATTGATTCAGAAAGAGTTTCTATCAATTTGAGATTGTCAAGAAACCAGCTTCTCCATCTTTTGGGAGTTAGGCCATTCATCTTCCTGAACAAAAGTCATCTCATTCTAATTCCTTAATTTCTCTGCCCAGAAATACATCAAGACATATACGAACAGTTCCATTATGTTCCCAGGGTTTGGCATTGAGAGGTAGGCCCCTTCTATATATAAAAGTCAATTTAACTATTCCGTGTGTTCTTAAACCATTGATATTTATTTATTTATTTATTTATTTACTGTATTTGTATACCTCCCCTTTCAGCCTTCCGGTGACTTGAGGCGGTTTACAAGGTAAAATTCAATGCCACAAAAATACAAGTACAATTTAAAACATTAACATCAATAAAATCATAACAACAGCAATAAAACATAAGTTAATAATTCCTCATTAAAAGCATTGTCATAGAATCATAGAATCATAGAATCAAAGAGTTGGAAGAGACCTCATGGGCCATCCAGTCCAACCCCCTGCCAAGAAGCAGGAATATTGCATTCAGATCACCCCTGACAAATGGCCATCCAGCCTTTGCTTAAAAGCTTCCAAAGAAGGAGCCTCCACCACACTCCGGGGCAGAGAGTTCCACTGCTGAACGGCTCTCACAGTCAGGAAGTTCTTCCTAATGTTCAGATGGAATCTCCTCTCTTGTAGTTTGAAGCCATTGTTCCGCGTCCTAGTCTCCAAGGAAGCAGAAAACAAGCTTGCTCCCTCCTCCCTGTGGCTTCCTCTCACATATTTATACATGGCTATCATATCTCCTCTCAGCCTTCTCTTCTTCAGGCTAAACATGCCCAGTTCCCTAAGCCGCTCCTCATAGGGCTTGTTCTCCAGACCCTTGATCATTTTAGTCGCCCTCCTCTGGACACATTCCAGCTTGTCAATATCTCTCTTGAATTGTGGTGCCCAGAATTGTACACAATATTCCAGATGTGGTCTAACCAAAGCAGAATAGAGGGGTAGCATTACTTCCTTAGATCTAGACACTATGCTCCTATTGATGCAGGCCAAAATCCCATTGGCTTTTTTTGCCGCCACATCACATTGTTGGCTCATGTTTAACTTGTTGTCCACGAGGACTCCAAGATCTTTTTCACACGTACTGCTCTCGAGCCAGGCGTCCCCCATTCTGTATCTTTGCATTTCATTTTTTCTGCCAAAGTGGAGTATCTTGCATTTGTCACTGTTGAACTTCATTTTGTTAGTTTTGGCCCATCTCTCTAATCTGTCAAGATCGTTTTGAATTCTGCTCCTGTCCTCTGGACTATTGGCTATCCCTCCCAATTTGGTGTCGTCTGCAAACTTGATGATCATGCCTTCTAGCCCTTCATCTAAGTCATTAATAAAGATGTTGAACAGGACCGGGCCCAGGACGGAACCCTGCGGCACTCCACTTGTCACTTCTTTCCAAGATGAAGAGGAAGCATTAGTGAGCACTCTCTGTGTTCGTCCACTTAACCAATTACAGATCCACCTCACCGTAGTTTTGCCTAGCCCACATTGGACTAGTTTCCTTGCCAGAAGGTCATGGGGGACCTTGTCGAAGGCCTTACTGAAATCCAGGTACGCCACATCCACGGCATTCCCCGCATCTACCCAGCTTGTAGCTCTATCGAAGAAAGAGATCAGATTAATCTGGCATGACTTGTTTTTGATAAATCCATGTTGACTATTAGCGATGACTGCATTTGTTTCTAAGTGTTTGCAGACCGCTTCCTTAACAATCTTTTGCAGAATCTTGCCCGGTATCGACGTGAGGCTGACCAGACGGAAGTTGTTTGGGTCATCCTTTTTTCCCTTCTTGAAGATTGGGACCACATTGGCCCTCCTCCAATCTGCTGGAACTTCTCCCGTTCTCCAAGAACTCTCAAAGATGGTTGCCAATGGTTCCGAAATGACTTCCGCTAGTTCCTTCAGTACTCTTGGGTGTAGTTGATCTGGCCCTGGGGACTTGAACTCATTAAGAGCGGCCAGGTATTCCTGGACGACTTCTTTCCCAATTTGGGGTTGGATGTCCTCCAATCCCTCATCCACTCCATCTTGCTGAGGTTGAAGACTCTCTTTTTGTGAGAAGACCGAGGCAAAGAAGGCATTAAGTAGTTCTGCCTTTTCCCTGTCCCCTGTCAGCATTGCCCCATCTTCTCCTCGAAGAGGTCCTATCGCCTCCTTGTTTTTCCTTTTTCTACTGACATAAGAATAGAAGCCCTTTTTATTGTTTTTAATGTCCCTGGCAAGTCTGAGCTCGTTTTTTGCTTTAGCTTTGCGGACCTTTTCCCTACAGGTGTTGGCTATTTGTTTGAATTCTTCTTTGGTGATTTCTCCCTTTTTCCACTTCTTGTGCATGTCTCTTTTGTGTCTTAGCACAGTTAGAAGTTCTTTGGACATCCATTCTGGCTTCTTTGCACTTGTCCTATTTTTTCTTTTTGTTGGCACGGTTTGCAATTGCGCCTTGAGTATTTCACTCTTGAGAAATTCCCATCCATCCGTAGCTCCCTTGTCTTTTAGTATCTGTGTCCACGGAATGCTGCTCAGCGTTTCCTTCATTTTTTGGAAGTCAGCTCTCCTAAAGTCCAAAATGCGGGTTTGACTTGTCTTAGTTTCGGCCTTCCTTTGTACCTCAAATTGCAGGAGCACATGGTCACTTGCCCCTAAGGATCCTACCACTTCGACCGCATTGATCAGGTCCTCCGCATTTGTTAGGATGAGATCAAGAGTAGCCAATCCCCTTGTTGCCTCTTCTACCTTTTGGACCATGAAATTGTCTGCAAGGCAAGCGAGGAATTTGTTGGACCTTGTACTCTTGGCCGAGTTTGTTTTCCAGCAAATATCGGGATAGTTGAAATCGCCCATGACTACTACATCTCTTTTCTGTGCCTGTTTGGTCAACTGTTGGCAGAAGACTTCATCAAGATCTTCCTCCTGGCTTGGGGGTCTGTAGTAGATGCCTACAACGACATCTTTTTGAGTCCCAGTTCCCTTGATTCTTATCCAGATGATTTCAAGCTGGTTTCCCAGATTGCTGTCTTGAATTTCTTCTGCCGCATAAGAGTTTTTGACATATAAGGCTACTCTGCCTCCTCTCCCCTTTGTTCGGTTTCTGTGAAAGAGGTTATACCCCTCGATATCTACATTCCAGCGATAGGAGTCATCCCACCAGGTTTCAGTGATGGCTATGATATCATATTTGTGGTGTAGTGCTAGAAGTTGGAGTTCATCTTGTTTATTTCCCATGCTCTGTGCATTAGTGTAAAGACATGTGAGCCCCTGGGATCTTCCCTTGAGCTGTTTAATTGGGATTATTGTGCTTTTGGTACTTGGTCCTTGTTGTGTTTGTGCAGCCCTCCGTTTAGCCTTCTGGCGATTCCCAGACATTATGGGTAAAGTAGTGTTCGCAAGGCTGTTGTCCCCCTCCCCTGGTGGACCTAGTTTAAAGTGCGTCTAATGAGGTTTGCGAGTCTGTGAGCAAAAAGGTGTTTTCCTACTTGTGTGAGATGCACCCCATCCCTTGCCAGTAGGCCATCCTCCTGGAATAGCAGGCCATGGTCGAGGAAGCCAAAGCGTTCCTCCTGACACCATTTTCTAAGCCAGTCATTGACCTGTACTATTTTTCTGGCTCTTGTGGGTCCGTGTCTTACAACAGGGAGGAGGGATGAAAAGACCACCTGTACATTACATTCTTTTAGCATTGCTCCTAGAGCTCGAAAATCATTTGTGATCTTTTGAAACGTATGCCTTGCAGTATCATTGGTTCCTACATGAATCAACATGAGGGGAGGACGGTGATAGGGCTTGAGGAGCCTGGTGAGCCTCTGAGTGATATGGTGTATTTTTGCCCCCGGTAGGCCGCATATTTCTCGAGCCATCCCATCCGGTCTGGAAATGACAGCTTCCGTTCCTCTAAGGAGGGAGTCGCCTACTACCAAGACCTGTTTACTTTCAGGAATGACAGGGCCCCTTTTGTGCAATGTAGTGTGTAGGTCTCCAGAAAAGTGATCCTGTTGGTGTGAATTGTGTAGGTGAAAAGTGTTGTCCTCCTCCTCGACATCCCCGGTGCATTCGTCAAGGACAATCCATTGAGATTCGTCCAAGAGCCTATGGTTCTCCTGTATGTGTTCCTGTTGCTCCTGGTCTATGGTTGGGGATGGTACCCCTGCACGATTGTGCAAGTGTGAATGTTGTGAAGTGTTGTCCCAGTCAGGGCTATCCCCCGCACACTGATCAAGGATGAGCCACTGATCAGTATCTAAGCCATTCTGGTCTTCCCCAATATGTTGTGTTTCTTGGTCAGGTGCTAGTTGTGTGAGAATTTGGAATCTATTGTGTAACTGCAGCTGAGCGGAAGTATTCTGAGGAGGCTTTCGGGTCCTATGTGTCCTTCTAAGGGTGACATTTCTCCAAGCCTGAGGGTTGTCCACATCTGAGGTGCTGTTCTGTTGAGCCTCCCCGTAATGTTGGTGTGATATGGGCTGCGTGTCTAGGACAGTGTGGTGTGTGGTGTCTAAGAACAGCTCAAGTTCCTGAATGTCCTTAAGGGTGTTAATACGGTCCTCGAGTTGTCGTATCCTGTGTTCCATGCGAGTGATCTGTGTACACTTGGGGCAGATGTAATTGAGTAATTGTAGTGCGAAAAAGCTGAACATGCCACAGCTTGTGCATGAGATGGGAAGTTTTCGTGTTTGTTCCATCTGGAGGTTGCTAATGACCTCCTCTTGGTGTGTGTTTGATGTTGTTGTCTGTATGCAGGGGAGTCTACCCCTTGGGTTCAGACACTGGTTTATATAGGATAACCAGGAAGCCCCGCCTCTGAGACTCAGGAAGCCCCTCCCCTCAAACAGAGCAGTTAATTTTCAAACTCAGGAAGCCCCGCCTCTCAAAGAAAGCAGCGCTGAAAGCTGTTAAATTTAAATAAAGCTTACCCTGAAGCAGAAGGAAACAAAATGGGTTCCTGCTTCCTCAACTTCTGTGGAAAGCCCAGCTGCCCCTTGGGTTCAGACACTGGTTTATATAGGATAACCAGGAAGCCCCGCCTCTGAGACTCAGGAAGCCCCTCCCCTCAAACAGAGCAGTTAATTTTCAAACTCAGGAAGCCCCACCTCTCAAAGAAAGCAGCGCTGAAAGCTGTTAAATTTAAATAAAGCTTACCCTGAAGCAGAAGGAAACAAAATGGGTTCCTGCTTCCTCAACTTCTGTGGAAAGCCCAGCTGCCCCTTGGGTTCAGACACTGGTTTATATAGGATAACCAGGAAGTCCCGCCTCTGAGACTCAGGAAGCCCCTCCCCTCAAACAGAGCAGTTAATTTTCAAACTCAGGAAGCCCCGCCTCTCAAAGAAAGCAGCACTGAAAGCTGTTAAATTTAAATAAATAGATGGGACTATTATATCTTTTATTTAGGCTAAAGCACACATTTGATTGTGTTGGGGGCTTTTGCATTCCATGACTGCAGGATTTTAGTAATATAAATAAATAAATAAATAAATAAATAAATAAATAAATAAAATACATATCTGCTTTGTAGATATTATGGCCCATTCACATTTGCTCAAGTTCAATTAATTTCATATTAGGGGACTTAAAAATCAAATGAAATAAAAATAACAGAAGGGGGTTGTATTGTGAAGAGTACTGATTCATTCAATCAGAGTAATTATTAAAGTTATACTTTCCTTTTTAAAATAACTGTACTCTTGAATACATTCTTGCTATCTCAATACATCCATGAGGAATTGAAAAAAAATCTGTCATTCTTCAAACTTAATTAAACATGTTCAAGGACAAATAAATCTACATGAATGTAAACTTTAACAGTTTCTATAATAACTTAGTAAAACCTATGCCTACAGGGATGTAATAAGAATTAATTAAAGCTATTCTTTACAAATAATTTACTAAGAGTATCTCACCAGGAGAATTTGTAATAATTTATAGCTGGGAAGAAAATTAAAATATTTTCCCAAGTAGTCCCCATTAATTTTAATAGCCCAGTGATATTACCATTCTTTACTTTCTCGACTGCAATTCTTTCTAACCACCATAGAAACTGAAATCTAGGCATTTATGGTTTTTGCTGGACCACTATTGCGAAGACCGATCTTCAGTATTGTTTGCTACCATGCAGATCCAGTATTTCAATATATTGTCATCAGTGGTATGTGTATGTATTTGTGTGTGTGTGTGTGTGTGTGGTATAATACACACATGCACACACACACACACATAGAGAGAGAGAGAGAGAGAAAGAGAGAGAGAAAGAGAGATTGCTACAGTGTAGATTCAGTCTTTCGATATCTTTAAACCACTGGTCTGTGTGTATGTGTGTATATAGAAAGAAAGAATACCAATTCCCTGCACTAATTGAAATAGGATGTACCACTATCATTCTAATTGGACAAAATCATACTAATTAGAAGTTGAAGAACCCCATCAGGGAAGAGCATCTCTCACCCAAAGAGATTTCAATGAACTCATCTGCACAACTATTAGTAATGAAGCAAATCCAGACAAAATCATTGTGAGGAGAAGAATAAATGGCCAGGGAAACCAGACTGGTAGAATCTGACTCACAGGAAGCACCCTGGTTGTCATTAGAAGGAAAGAGGCAGCTACAAACAGCCATATTCATTTCAGCAAAGAATGACTACAATGTAGAGTTGCAAATCTTTCTTCCATTAGTTTTCAGTCCCCTGAATGAAGAATTTCAAAAGCTTCCTCTCTGCTGGATGCAAAAGAAATGTTCTGGATATTTTGGGATTATTTGTCATTAAATTCAACACTCTTTGCTAGAAATGTCTTTGTCCACAAAGGCTTTACAGAAAGTTTCATTTGTACAAAACCACACAGCTTTTTGCAGGAAATTTGGTTTTGCACATTTTTTTTGTTCAAATGCTTTTGTTTGGGCTTTAAAAAAAACAAGTCGTTGTATCAAAAATCCCTAAAAGAACCAAAACAAACAAATTTAAACACTAACCTTTTGCAGAAGCCAAACATCTTATTCATAGGGTATTTCAATATGTAAAGTTACTCTATCTCATCAGAGATGAGAATATTAATTATGCTTTAAAAAATTTTAAAAAAATTTATTTGGTTCTTTTTGTAAAAGAGAAATAACTACTAAAACATTTAGTAGGTAAACCAGAGTTGCAATTCCAAATGGATTTATGAGCTTCATTCTACTTCCCCCTTAGTTCTGGATGGCTTCACTGTGTAATTAGATTCATGTCTGTGTCATCCTACATTTTAATAAGATTTCTAATTCAACATGAATCTGACATGAAAAGTCAGTTGTGATTTTTTAAGATGTCATCTAAATAGATAAATTATTTTCATTAATTTATTTTCATAAACTTTCATTTCATTTTTTAAAGGGAGGGTAGAGTTTACTTGTTAGCCTTAGTTGTCAGGGATGGAGGAAGTAATGGGGTGGAAAAACTATGGGGTTATTTTTACATCCTTTTGTTTTGTTTCTTATTTTAATGCCTGTGTTTGTTTGTTCTTTTATTTTTAATTTGCTGTGAAAACTAATTAAAAAATAAAAACTAATCCAACATGAACCTGTCCTAAGTTTAACATGTTTTTAAATATATATGCCACCTCTGAGAGAGGATGGATTAATGAAAATATGGAACGACACTGTCTTTGTGATGGTGCATTAACCATCAAACCCTCAAGATAACAAGGTTAGACTGACCCCTTTCCTGGTTTAATTTTAGACTGTTTTGTTGTTGTTGTACTGGTCTTTGAAGTGATTTTAAATGCATTCACACTCTACTTAGAAAATATTCCTTCCCTCTGGTTTGTGTTGTATGTGATTTTTTAAATTTCTAAATAGTTTGAATTACTCTTTATAGCCCCTTTTAGGAAGCTATTTCATAATTCTTTTTTTAAATTCCCAAGTCTTATAATACAGAATTTTCTAGACATACATGCCCATATTATTGTCATCCATGCCAATACAGTCTAGAGCCATTTTGATATATGTACCCAATTATAGGGTGCATTATGATAGTAGCTTTGATATAAATCATGTTTAGTCCTTTGGTAAATAAAGATGGAGGCAACTGGGGATACAGGATTTTAGATTTAGGGAAGAATACTGGGTAGTTCCCTTCAGAAGATGGAGCAATGACATTCAAAGTAAACTCAGCCAACAAACTTAAGGCTGTGTTGAGAATTGAAATGGGCCACACACTTTGCCATACTCTCTCTCTCTCAACATTCTTGAACGGCTACCAGATTCTGCATTCATTGGGCATACTGACTGTGACTTTCAAGATCTGAAGGGCAATTGGGTACCCAAGAATGGGAACCACCGCCATACACCATTAATTGAAGTGATAGTATAAGGTACTGGAGATCAGATTACATATAGACCAGAGAACTTGCTTCATGTACCCTTGCATACACTATTCCAATATAAGTAAAACAAATAACATTGAAATGCATTTGTTAAATGTGCATTGCTACAGGAATTTATTTATTTATTTATTTACTACACTTGATCTTAGCCAAAAGGCCGAGAAGAATCATTTGGGGTAAACTGTGGAGGTGACGCAGACATTTGACCTGAACGAGATCTTGCTAACAGCTTGTTTATTTTAACTTCTTTTATACCAAGGGTTGTATGTTGTTTGTATGACTATGTATGACTATGTGTTAATTGTGTTATGTGTTAAATGTTTTGATACGGCCAATAGGCCAATCAATAAAACATATCTATCTATCTATCTATTTATTTATTTATTTATTTTGGTCATTTATACCCCGCCTTTCTCACCCCCTAGGGGGGACTCAAGGCGCCTTACATCCGGCACAATTTGATGCCCACAATTACAATAAAATGCAATAGCAAAACACAATAGATTAAAAACAGACAATTAATACAATACAATATAACACAATACAATTATCTAATTGACTATGCAGCCTACAGTGATACAATTTGGATTTGATGCAATCTGACTTTGAAATTTTCCATTTGATTTCTTTCATTGAATTCTGACACCAGTATACACTTGTTTTGATCGGATGAAACTGATATTGCATTTAGCATATTGCATGGCATATCATCTCTCAAATACTGTCACCTACTGCTACTGATTGCTACCAATTGTCATGCGACACATCTTGTCAACAGTTCACTGAGAGATGTCAGTTGCTGTCAAAAGCTGGCTGCTACTGCAAGTCAGCTCACTGATCCTTTCAGCTGTTGACTGCAATATATATGACTTTTTAGATGACTGACAGTGACTGCCATGCCAGCTACAATATTCTCTTAAATGTTGCAAACTCTCCAGGTGACAACTGCAAATGAAAAACACCATGCATCTATTATGTATTCGCATGCTCAGAGCACATTCCATGTGCACTCAATCATTGATGTTGGCAGAAAAGATCTGCAAAGAAGTAAGAAAGGTTTAAGAAATTTTGATTCTTAAAGCAAAGTATAAGCTTCAACTCTGGGTACATCTACACTGACCACTTAATGTGGAAGGATCCCAGATTAGCTTCATGATGATCAAACGCTATGTGAAACTGATCCAGAATAATGTGTAGTAAGGCCACCTTAACATGGGCTTGATCTGCATAATAATAGTAAGGAATATTATTAATTCTGACATAGAATTTAGAGTATCTTCCAACTTTCAGTCCATGTAAAATGCTAGGCCAGTTCTGAGATGGAATGAGCTACTGCTATCCTATGATTCCCAGGCTTGGGTGGCCCAGGGACATTGGATGGAATTTGTAACCTTCTCTTGTTCTCTATGTTAAGGTGGTCTTTGGCTGTAATCTAGGTCCTACTGGCTGGCCATCTCCTGTAGTAATAATAATAATAATAATAATAATAATAATAATAATAATAATTTATAACCCATCCTATCTCCCCTAGGGAACTCAGGGGACAAAAGTGGCAAACATTCAATGCCATAATAATGAAACAAATCAACCAAACTGAAATAATATATTGAACAACTTCAGTAAAAACCTATAGGAACATCTCCCTCTTTGCCCTGCACACATTTACCAACCAGCAAGATCCATGTCATACCCAGAGACCTCTATGTCAAGAAGAATGGCAGTGGCTGCTTGAGAGCATTGGACTGGGGTTCAGTACTGCTTGGCAGTTAAGACTCCCTTCCACCTCTGCAGTGTCCTATGAAAATCATCCTAGGGTTGATCCAACATATGTCAAAACTAGGATGGAAGGGCAACCTCCTCAATTGCACCTGAGGACAGCAGGCTAAAATATGAGGTGAAAGTTAGGCTATACACATGTGCCCCCTCTTCACAATCTGTTGTCTGAGTTGACAGCTTCACTCTATCTAATGGTGGGGCTGCAAAAAAATCATTTTGAGTAGGATAAATTTTAGGAATAAGTTTTAGGTCAAATTAGTTTCAGGTGTTGGTGCATTCCACTAAATACATATACTCTACTATAATGGAATGCATGGCAACAGTGAAGTATTTTTCAGTAACATTTTAACAAGCAAAAATGGTCTAGTCTTGTCCAATTATAGCCTTTGCTTGATGTGAGGGGAAAATGATAAGACTCATTTTGAAACTTGATGCCCTCTTGTGGATCATTTCTTTTACATTTGAAAGACAAATTAGAAAGGAAAAATCTCCCTTGGTGTGATACAATATATGATTTGATGAAATGAGCATTTAGTCCTCCTTCAAAACTTACTGCAACATATTTAGCTTCTTGTCCATTAAATGAGGCTCAACTGAGTAGCTGAAGAGTTAAAACATATGTTCACTTTCAATCACTCATAAAAATCTGCTAAATACACTTTCAAACAGAAAACATAAATAATCAGAATGATCCAATTAAAAATGTAATAAAAGATTTATAGTTACTGTTATCATAGGATTCTTTTCATTTTTTACCCTGTTTAGAGTCAAGCAAGGAGGAAAAATAACAAACACTGTTTCTATTTTTAAATATTCTGCATCATCCGAAAGATGAGGGGATAAATGCCTTGACTAATGCCAATCATACGCTAACTACTTAGGCCAGGGTTGAGTTGGATCAGGTCTGTGGTGGCCAACCACCACAAAGAGTTGATCAGGAGTAACACAGAACAAGGCCATCTTAGTGCAGTTATGTTCCACGTTAGCCAAAGTCAAAAGAGAATCATGAGCAGATCATCAGCTACTTATATTCCCCAACTCTATGCTTATCGAAACAGTTCAGCCGTTTCCATAGGCACAAACCACTACCATTCTGTGTTTCCCATGGGAGAGCAGCCACTATCCCCCTACACTCTGTGTGGTGATGGTCTCCAACTGCGACACAGATCATACCTATCAGATGTTGTCTGCAGTAACTTCAACCACAGTGATGGGGAGCTTTGGGAAGAGGAGGAGAAAAATAGAGATTCCTCCCCCCCCCCCCCCCCACTGTTATCCCGGCTGATATCTCCTCAGTGATGGCTAATAGACAAGAGCCATGTAGCAACCAGTAGATTAACACAACATGGAGGGCATGGGGATAGGAATGGTGGCTGACCTGTCTTTGCAACTATTGAGCAGGGTGACTTTCTGTGTGAACCGCACATGATGTTGGTCCAGCATATGTCACACTGGATCAACCCCAGAGTAATGGCTAATGCAGATTAGACTACTAGAAGCAATTTTATGCTAGAAAATCCCAGTTCCTGTCAGTAATATTAACATATATTTGTACAATAGGACATTAAAAAAATAGAAGAACTATATATTCATCTGGGACAAGAGTGACGAATATATGTCCTAATATGAACAATTGGTGATCTGGCCATGACTAAGGATATAATTCTTTTACTCATTTTTTTCAAAGGAAGGCTTTGAAATCTGCATGATTTTTGGAGTCTGTTCATTATTAGGTTCTATTCTGGATAACATTTTCATGGGGTCATTTTGTGCAAAAAAAAAAAACTCCACTATTTCGCACACAGAAAACATTTTTATGTTCAGGAAAAGCTGGTCTTGCACAGAAAATGTATTCTGTGCAAATCAACCAAGTGTGAATACTGTATAAAATAGAGTAGGTTTAGCACAGCTAGTAAATTGTAAGATCTATCAACCAAAAGGTTGCAAGTTCGAACCCTGGGTTTGGCGTGAGCTGCCAAATGTCACCCCAGTTCATTGTTTACCTAAGCAATTCAAAAACAGCTTTAGCTGTAATTAGAGAAATTAGGTACTGCTAAAAAAAAGCGGGGGAGGTGTTTTACGACACCATAAAGAGAGAAGATCAGAAAATGTTGGGTGACCAAAAGGAAGGAGGAAGTCCTGACGGCTCTTCGTCATAGAGCAACAGCACCCTCTGGACTCAAGCCCAACCTTGCGTGGCATCAAAAACAGCTGGACACTGAATCAAAACTAACCACCTCCCTCTGTTGTCTGTCTGTCTGTGTATTTTCTATACAAAATGGCATTGAATGTTTGCCAAGTATATGTACTGTGATCTGCCCTGAGTCCCCTTCGGGGTGAGTAGGGTGGAATATAAATAAAGTGTTTGTTGTTTTTTGTTGTTGTTGTTTCCCAAATTTCAACATTTTCTACAGATGTAAGCACGTTCTGCATAGAAAATTATATTTCCTGTAAAGAAAATCCTGTTCAAAATAACCACAAATTTTCTGCTGAGGATGTTCAAAACCGTTAAGATTATTGAGAGTTTATTATTCTTGTTGTCAGGGGTTTTTCTACACTCGAAAAAAAACCTGTTTAAACCACTTTTTGGAAATCTGTAGTGGAGTCCTACTGTTTTCTATCTTACCGAGCATGATTGTCTTGTCTACTCTGCCATCATTTTCATGACAGATTCAAAGTATGACAGTCTCAGTTTAGTCATCTTGGTTTCTAAGGAAAATTCAAGCTTTATATACTTTAAGACCCATTTAAGACCAATTTAAGACCTGCTTACAAGGTGATAGTTGAAAGCACAGTGGCTGTTGCCTGGTGGGAGAAGATAGAAGAAAACAAAGGGCAAGAATCACGATGTGATGCCTGCCACTATTTCAATGTTTATATTTATGTCAATGCCACACCAGAGGGGATATGTGGCATGCAGAGAAAAGGAAATAGCAGAGAGTCTCAGAATGGATCTGTGGCTGCTATCCCCAGAATGGTTGCTCCATACAGCCTTATGTCAAGAGTGACCTTTTCTGTGCTCCATGAGATAAATAGGCATATCCTTAAACCTCTCACCATGAAGAACCTATGATATATATTTTACATATTTAACATTTGTGTAATTTTAACTTATTTGTTTTCAACAATCCTATTTAATTCTATTTTAATATTAATATACTGCAGGTTTTGAATTGCATTGCTTTGAGTCTCATTTAAGAGAGGAAAATGGAGTAACTATATGTACATATAGACAGATAAAGATATAATATATTAGAGGGGGAGGATTACTCATATCAAATGTGCAAGGTATACATGTTGCCAAGCCACATATTTATATACACATATTTACATTTTTAGATGAACATAATAATTAATTTCTCCATTGGGAAAAATTCAAAATGTGGCCCTTGACATATAAAACTATGAACCAAGAAGAACCAAGCTATCTCATACACAACATTTAGAACACTTGAGATTTTCTTTCAAAAACCAGTTTTTGATATCTCTACCATCAGAGATTAGGGGAGCAGACACCTGGAACAAGTCCTGTGTTAGGTTCCTAACAACTTTTAGTATGTTTGATGTATATTTACAAACAATCAACATTTATTATGGTAGACCCAATAAAGTAGACCCAATAAACCAACTGCTGAATTGATGGATTGGCAATAACAAATATTAAAATAAATATAATTCATTTGATATGTCTGTCTAGTTGGGAGTGTAGCATTAACAACAGGATTCAGACTTTATGCTGTTGCTGCTGATATGCAACTGCATTTGTTGCTTCCATGTATTACTGCTATCATAAAATGCCTTGGAAATCAAAATGTGAATGGTGATAATATGGTCATCATCTTTAAACAAATAATCATATTTATAATTATTTTCTGAAGATGTTTATCTTCTGTTTATTTCATTCTTAGTTCTCCTTTATATTTTATATTTCAGTTGCTCAGAATTTATGAGATCCAATACATAACACTGTAAAACTAACACAGGAAACGGTTCTTGACAAGGAGATTTATAGTGACATGGAATTGTAGATGAATTTCATTATAAAACTGTATAATACACTCATCCACTGAGATGGTGAGTTTGATTTAATTCTAAAAAACCTTGCCAACAACCAAAGGCCCAGCCATTTGGATGAGGGGAAACAGTTGAAGCCCCTAGAAAAGGAGATGAACATAGTTATGGTACAATTAAATGCTTTAAAACAGATTAGAAACTTAAAATGCATAGTATGCATACCAAGATACCCATATTTATCTCTTCCTACAATATATATATATTCATTATTTCTTTAGTGAAAATGATTTCCTTCCTTCCTGACTGTGAGAGCCATTCAGGAGTGAAACTCTCTGCCCCGGAGTGTGGTGGAGGCTCCTTCTTTGGAAGCTTTTAAACAGAGGCTGGATGGCCATCTGTCAGGGGTGATTTGAATGCAATATTCCTGCTTCTTGGCAGGGGGTTGGACTGGATGGCCCATGAGGTCTCTTCCAACTCTTTGATTCTATGATTCTGTTTGGCTGTGATAAGACCAATTGTCTCCCTTGTCTTGTGATAAAAAAAGCATAGTAACACAGAATGCCTTCTCCTCTTCCTTATAATAAAGAGGTAGGGAGAAGGAGAAAAATGTACCAATGTGTTGATTTTAGCTGTGACCACAGTTAGAGAGATCCATGCCTGATAAGTGTATGTTAAACCAGATAAGACAGAGAAACAACTCACCAGGTTGAAGACAAGTCACATAGGTCTATTAGGAGTCAAAGTAGGATGCAAATATAAATAATTTGTTCAAAAGGTACAAGCTAGACTTGTGCAATTTTGCCAAAAGACATGCCGTTTTTGGGATCCATTTTTGGTTAACCCCTCATTCTGTTTACTGAATAGTTACTCACATTGGGAGGAGTGTTGCCATTTTCATTCAGCAAAAATTTGGTCCATTGGCTACAATGGGAAACGTTAAAGGCTCAATCCTCAGCCATTTTAAAGCCTATCTGCATGAAAACTACCTCAATTTTATACCCCAGGCTTACCAAGTTTCAAAACAATTCACCAATTTACTGATTTATTAGATTTTTTTTACCATAACATTTTTAAAACAAAACAAACCACAAGAGAGGGTTCTAGGAATTGTAGTCACCTGTTGTGTCCATTCTCAGCCGGCCTTTTATTGTCTGAAAGACACAGAGAGAAAAAAATTCAACATCCATCATGCTCAAAGGAACTCGGAGACTTTTCAATGCTCAGCCGATGCAAATGCTGCTGGGAAAGCGAGTTCCCAGCAGGACCCTCTTTGGAGGAGGAGCCTAGGGAACTTTTCCACTTTCAGGGAGAGAGAAAAGACACTACAGTTAATTCCATCTTCTCCGGGATCCCCTGTGGCAGACCCTTGCCTCAGGTATATTGCAAATTTAACTCCATCCTCTGTATTAGCTGATAAATCCAGCTCTCTTGATCTGTTTTGGCCAGCTTTCCAGTTCCCTCCTCCCTGTTCTGTTTTCAGGAATTATACAAAATGAACCACCAAATATTACAAATCATTTTCAGTCAAACTGATCCAGGCCCAAGCCTAGTACAAGCATAAACATACAGAGAAATACATGAAATCTCAGACCATTCTGACAGCGATTCAGACTTCCCGCTCCCTCCCCTGATTGGCCAAAAAAGGTAGGCTAGGATCTGTGTCTGGATTGTCTAGGGGTTCCCTTGACATCACAGCCTGTGGGAGTGATTTTCCAGGGCAGAAAGAATAACGGCTGGGGATTGATCAGTTCAAGTGACCAATCCATTGCAGAGACACCCCCTGAGAGAAGTCCATGAGGAAACAATAGTGTAGATATGTAGATGAGTCTCTGATTAGCTCAAGAGTCTGGTTCTGTGTCAGATAATAGGTATAAGACTCAAAGGTGCTGATTTTAGATAATCAAGAACTTGGCTGTCAGTATAGATAATTAATGAATGCACATACTCTAAGCTCCCTGCAGGAGTGGCAGACTCTCAGCCTCGTGGTAAAAAATCCTGAGTTTTCTTGATGGTAAAAAGGATCACTTATCTTTACATGCACACAATGAATCTGAGAGATAGCTTGGAAAATGGGTGGAAGTTGTTCATGTTCCCATGGGATTATGCAAACAGGGTAACTAGGAGGTGGCTCCCTTCAAAATATATTTTGATTCATGCAAGAAACGGTTTTTACACTTCATATAGGAAATGGATACAGTACACAGTAATAAATATACAAATTACACAGCAATGATCAAACTGATTCAATTTATTAAAGGGCTAGATACAATATTGTTTGAGGGGTACAATTGCTGCCAGGTCCATTCCCGATCCTCTAAATCTTTAGAGTTTCACAACTCTAGATCTCTGGATAAGGTTTTTAATAAAAAGGATAAAGCATATATTTATTTGTAATCTGTTGATGAACTATAAATCCTTCAGGGAGAGAGAATAATGTGACTCAATAAGACCAGCATTTTTAAGGGGAACTGGTTTTTATTATATTGTGAGTGTTCATGGATAAAGGTCTATTTCTTCAGAAACTGCATTTAAACCTCAGAAGTAAAGCATATCTATAGGACTCAGTCCTTTGAAAACTGAAAATTTGGGGCAGGGATAATGATTTGATCTTTCTGTAGTCTGTTGTATTTTCTCCCATTTTAACAATAAATATGGTATATACTCGGGGCTGTAATAATATTGCATCTGATGAAGTGGGTTTCTATCCCTTACTTCCTCATTTTTATACCATAAGACACTAACCTTTCTACTTCTTTTAAAACTTTCCCTTTATGATAGTATTGTTTAATATTCAAGTTCTCTCTCTGTCTCTCTTCCGTAGTCCAGAAAAAGACATTCAAATAATTAAACAAAAACATAAAGGGCAAACTCCTAAAAAGAAAACAAAGAACACAATAGAAGTGGATTAATAAACATCTTCTTCAGAAAAATACAATTACATTCAGTTCCACTCTTTAGAAGTTAATGGGATTGCAATAAAGAAGTACTGCACTAGACAAGTAACTGCTATGACATTTTTTTTCCAAATTACAAAGCAGAATTTGTAGAGATATTAGTCTATCAAAAATGCTACTACTCAGCAGACAGTTATCTGAAAGATATTTCATCCATTTGTTTTCAGAAAGAGAGCTGAGATTGTTTGCTGGAATCTAAGGATCATTCTTCACTAAATTCTTCACTGCTGCAACACTATTTGGATGGTGTATGCTTTAATCAACAAGAAATCATTTGGTTATAATACCAGAGTGGTTGAGTAATTAATTTAGTTCAGGTAAGTAAGAAGTTATTCAGCCAACTGGAGGGTGAAACAAGAAGGCAGCCGAGTAACCCAGATATAAGAAGCCACAAGGAGCAACCATTGTTGTGAATGTGTAGCCAGTCTGGGGTCAAGCAAACACAAATGCTAGAAAAAAACTACCTCCCTAGGCATGGGCAATTTGAGAAAACCTTGTGCTGTTTTTGGTGCATAGTTCTCAGGCCTCCCCCCCCCCCCCCCCCCAATTCTGTATTTAGAGAACTTCATGAATTTGGGAGGAATTTCTGTTTTTGTCCCAGAAAAAATTAATACGTTGGTCCCAATGGGGAAACTGTGGAGGCTTGTTCTCTGTCATTTTTAAGGCCTATCCACAAGAAACCTGCCTCACTTGTAGGACACTTTTACAACTGCAAGCCTGCTAAGTTTCAGAACATTTCACCAATCCACTGATTTTTAGGAATTTTAAAAGATTTTACCATAACATTTTCTTAAAACACACACACAAGAGGGGGTTCTGAGAATTGAAGTAGCAAATACATGTCGTAGCTCAGCCAGCTGAAGATGTTGATGAGGAGTCTGAGGGTTCAGGGCCTGTTCGGACAGAGCGGATGTTGGAACAGGAAAGCAATTCCCCAGTTGGGAGAACAGAGGACACTCTGTGTGAAAACGAAACTGTTTTGCAGAATGACAGACTGGAAGAAAGATTAGATAGAGAGGCGAGACTGTTTCTCCATGGGAAGAATTCCAGGTGCAAGTCAGGCGATGAGAAAAAGCAGCCGAAGTAATGCTTTCATGCATTCCTATCCATCTTAAGTGGGAAAACTGCTTTCAGTTTTTCAGATCAAGCAACTTTGCAATTAGAGCAAGGATCTTTTGCCTTGGTTCTCGCTTTGTCATGTACTGGTCAAGTTTTGCTTTAAGTCTTGGGGATTTTACCATGAACTCAAGTTAATGTGTTGTTCTTTGATTCTTGGATCACTTAAGTGGATGTTTTATTCCACATCTTTGTATTATTCAAGCTCATGAATTTGCCCTGCTCCTTAGATTTATATTCATGTTTTAATTTTTGCATTGGAGTTTTATCTCTGGTTTTGTGAGACTCTTTTTATGTTACCTGTTTGGATTTTTTACTCTTACTGTGTGTGTTTTTTCAACAAACTGTTTATTTCCATGTTGGGCTTCCTGGTGAGTGCTTGAGCAAGGTGTACCCCAGATGAGGTGCAACAATTTGCTTGATCTCCCAAAAATCAAAATCCTTGCTCCTCACCAATCATCATGAATCCAGCAGATGTGCAGCAGTTGCAGCAGCAGCTAAAGACTTTGCGGGGTGAAGTGGCTGCATTGAGGCAGATGCATAAGACACCCCTGACCATGCCAGACAAATTTTGTGAAGAACCTCATCTGGTGGATGCTTTCATGGAACAATGTGACTCTTACATCACCACTTGTGCAGAGGTGTTTCCAGATGAGAGGGCTAAAGTGGCCTTCATTTATAGTTTGCTCGGCGGTCCAGTTTTGCCTTGGGCCACTGCATTGAGGCTGGCCCAGTCGTCATTGCTGGCCATGGTCCAGGCTTTCATGGATATACTTAAGTTAACCTGGGGAAGTCCTGTGTCTCAAGAAGTACCAGAACATAACCTGTGGTGGCTGGTGCAGTGGGAGGGCCGGCTGGCCCAATACATTGCCGAGTTCCAGGTCCTGGCACAGCAGCTGCAGAGGAATGATCCATCACTGATTAATCAATTTGCTGCCAGTCTCCATGTGGAAATGCAGTTGAAAGTTGCAAGGGCACCTTGCATGGCCTCACTGGAGGAGCTGATCACCTTGTGCCTCTGGTTAGATGGCATCCTCACGAATCGGAGGCAAGTAAGCAGTTCTCATGGTGCCTCCTGTCAGCTGCCCCTTCGGTGGTGGACATGTAGGAACCGATGTAGTTGGGATCAGTCTGGCCCAAGATCGATGCCGCAGAGAAAGCTCGGTGGCAGCAGCTGAACCTGTGTTGGTACTGTGAAGTCTTGGGCCATTATTCTCAGAAGTGTCCAGCAAAGAAGAAGGCCGCCCCCTGGATGCATACTACTTTGGGAGAAGGAGTGAGAATGGAGGAGCCAGTCATTTGGGAGAAGCGCTCCAAGGAGCCGGCGGGGGAGGGTTCAACTGGGCCTAGAAGGGCTCGCTGGTTCAGTCGATCCCCACCCCTCACAGCTGCCCACAGGACTCTTATGGATTCAGGAGCGACCAATAACTTTATTGATCAAAAGTCCACTGACATTTTGGGGTTGGAATGCCGAGAGTTACAAGGCCTGGGGGTGGTGCATACCATTGATGGGAGGCTTCTGAAATCAGGGACGGTGTCTCGATGAACAGTTTCAATCTGGATGGTGATCTGAGGACATACCAAGGACATTTCCTTTGACCGGATGAGGAACCTGTGGGGGATTTTGTGACTGTCTAGGCATGAGCCTAGCATCTCATGGTCCCTCTTGGAATTACAATTTACATCATCCTTTTGTAAATAACATTGCTTGCTAAGCCATGGGTATCAAGCCAAAGAGGTAAAGACTCTGGTCATGTTGCTTCAGAAGTATCCAGAATTTTGGGATGTGTTCAGAGAAAAGGAGGCCAAGCGATTGCCCCCACATAGGCCCTACGACTGCACCATTGTCTTGGAACTGAGTACTCAAATCCCTTGAGGACGGTTGTATTCACTTTTGGAACCAGAGCTTGCCGCTCGCCAAGAGTTTTTGGACACCAACCTAGGCAAAGGGTTCATCCATCCTTTGCAGTCGCTCGCTGCGGCACCGGTCCTGTTTGTTAAGAAGAAGTCAGGGGAGTTGGTACTGTGGAGCAACGATTATCGGGTCCTGAACAACATCACGATCCGGAACTGTTACCTGCTACAATTAATTCCTGAGCTACTGGATCACCTGCAGTCTGCACCCAGAAGGGGTACGAGAGCATCCTAGAACTCTACCTATCCTGCTGATAAAAGAAGCCAGAGGGGGGCTTGGCAGAGTGGGTGAAGGTGGTGGTTAATGCCTCCTTACAGGTTAAAAGAAGCTGTAATAAAACCACTGTTGGAAAAAAAAACATCACTGACCCCACCCAACTGAACAATTTTCAGCCCGTTTCTAATCTCCCTTTCTTGGGCATAGTCATAGAACGTGTGGTGGCCTTGAAACTCCAGGTTTACTTGGAAGATACTGATAATCTGGATCTGGTACAGTCTGGCTTTAGGCTGGGTTCATGGAACTGAAACAGCCTTGGTCCCCTTAGAGAATGATCAGTGTAGTGAACTGGACAGGGGAAGTGTGTCCCTGTTGGTTCTCCTGGACCTCTCAGTGGCCTTCAAAAATGTCAACCACAGTATCCTTTTGGGTTGCCTGGTGGGAATGAGTTTCGGAGGTAATGTTTTGCAGTGGCTCCAGTCCTTCCTGGATAAACGTTCCCAGAAGGTGTTCTTGGGGAACACCGGCTCAGCCCCACAGCCATTGTCTTGTGGGGTCCTGCAAGGTTCTATACTGTCCCCCCTGTTGTTTAACATCTACATGAAGCCGCTGGGAGAAATCATCCAGTGTTTTGGAGTTGGATGTCATCTGTACCCAGATGACATTCAACTCTATCACCTGCTACTAAGGAGGCTGTTCAGGCCCTGAACTGGTGCTTGGCAGCTGTGATGGTCGGGATGAGGGTGAACAAATTGAAAGTGAATCCAGACAAGACAGAGGTCCTCCTGGTCAATCGGAAGGTTGAACAGAGTATAGAGTTACAGCCTGTGTTGGATGGGGTTACACTCCCTCTGAAGACACAGGTTCATAGCTTGGGAGTTCTCCTGGACTCACTGGCTGCCAGTCTGCAACGAGAACAATGCAAAGTGCTGGCTTTAACATATAAAGCCCTAAATGGTTTCAGTCCAGCTTACCTGTCCAAACGAATCTCACCCTATGAACCATCTCCGAGATTAAGATCATGTGGGGAGGTCCTGCTCTTAGTCCCACCACCTTTGCAGGCATGACTGAGGAGAACGAGAGACAGGGCCTTCTCAGTGGTAGCCCCTCAGCTGTGGAACTTCCTTTCCAGCAATGTTAGATCATCCCCCTCCCCCCTGACCTTCAGAAAAAGGCCGAAAACATGGTTCTGGGATCAAGCCACCAGAGAAGAATCATAGTGCAATAGATTATCTGGGATTATGTGCAATGACTACCAGAATGATCTGGATTATGATTGTGGATTGTGTGGTTTTATAGTGATAGTAATGTTTTTAATGTTTTAATGTACTTAATTTTGATTTAACTTTTAATTTTAATGCATTTAAACTGTATATTGTTGTTAAGGCACTGAATTACTGCTTATCTGTAAGCCCCTCTGGGGTAGAGAAAGGCAGGATATAAATATAGTAAATAATAAATAAATAAATGTTCCAAACCTCTAACCCACACTGGCTCAAACATTCCAGTTACCTAGGGCAAAATCCACATCAGCTTCAATGCATGGCATCCTGTAACTAGAGTCTTTGACCTTGCAACAGTATTCAGTAGGGCTGGGCGGTTTCGTTTCGTTAATTCGTAATTCGTTAAAAATTCGTTATTTTTTTTATAACGAAGTGATAACGAACCATTCTGGAGCAACTTAAAAACGAAACCAATTTTTAAATTCATTTCGTAAATGCTTCGGATTCGTTATGTATTCGTTTCGTTATCGGTTTGAGGTCATTTCGTTATTATTTCCGCATGTCTGGGGCAAGTTTTATAGTTGTTTTTTGTTTAATTAGTGAAAAAAAATTATAATATCACACCAACAGTCAACAACAGAGGGAGAGGGAAGCTTCAGAAGTTCCCCCTGTCCCATTTGGAGGTTTTTTAGCGTATTGCGCGGTCGCGTCCGCCATTAACGAATCGATTCGTTATTGTTTCGTATTTGTTTCGTTAATGTTTCGTAATTTTTTTTACATTTACGAAATTTCGTAAATATCGAACTTTTTAAAATAAAAATTTTGGAATTCTTTTAAATATCGAAACGCAAAACCCCCCAAAAAACGAATCGATTTTAGAAACAAATTTTTCCGTTGTTACCCAGGCCTAGTATTCAGGGATGCTAGCAATCTTAGGAAATTTAGCTTCCAGTTTTTATCAACATCCTGATGCTACATAGAGTATGTGCTGCAATATTGTGTTATCAACCTTTGCTGAACTATTCCATGGAATAACAGGATTAATAAAGCCAGTGCAAATTGAGGCAGGTTTCCTTGTCATTTTTAACATCTCACTCTGGAAGGAGATGATATTTTAATGCAAATAACTCAGTTTAAAAATTGTTGATATAGGTTACTCTTTTAAAAAAACAAACAAACCAAAAACCCACACAGACAAGTGATATACCATAATCTCCCTGTAAGGAAGAACTTGCATAGGTTAGGAACCCAGACATCCAATACAAAATTATCTGTACATTAAATTCCAAAAGAAGGTGGAGAATGACATAAATAAAACTGGGCAGAAGAATAATATATTTCAAGACCGCTAGTTTCAGGTGGGCTAGAGAGATGTGACAAAACCTCACCCAAGTCAAAAAAGAAGCACCATTAAAGCCTTGGCAGACCGTGCAAAAAGAATCTGTGAACCCCACCTCCTCCAAGATGAACTGAACCACCTCAACTGGGCTCTACAGGCCAATGGATACTCCACCTCAGACATCAGAAGAGCTGCAAGACCAAGAACAAGCCACAAGAGTAAAGATGAAGATCCACCCAGAGGAAAAGTGTTCCTGCCATACATCAAGGGAACCACTGATCGCATAGGGAAGCTGATGAGGAAACACAACATACAAACAATCTACAAACCCACCAAGAAAATCCAACAAATGCTACGTTCAGCAAAGGACAAGAGGGATCCTCTCACCTCTGCAGGAGTCTACCGTATACCATGCAGCTGTGGACAAGTCTACATAGGGACCACCAAACGCAGCGCCCAAACAAGAATCCAGGAACATGAAAGGCACTGCAGACTACTCCAACCAAAGAAATCAGCCATAGCAGAGCACCTGATGAACCAACCTGGACACAGCATTTTATTTGAGAACACAAAAATGCTGGACCACTCTCACAACCACCATGTCAGACTACACAGAGAAGCCATTGAAATCCACAAACATGTGGACAATTTCAACAGAAAGGAAGAAACCATGAAAATGAACAAAGTCTGGCTACCAGTATTAAAAAATTCTAAAATTAAAACAGCAGAGAGAAAAACAGGCAGGGACATCTAATCACCTTTCAAGAAGAGTTTGCTCCAGGCACAGTCAGCCCATTGTATGCTAATTAAGGTGGTCAGTTGAAAAGATTCACACCTAGCCCAACTTACAAAAGCCTTTTGTCTCACCCTGGTCATTCCACAGATATATAAACCCCTTTTTTCCCAGCTCCAGCAGACCTCACCCTCTGAGGAAGCTTGCCATAGATGCAGGCGAAACGTCAGGAGAAATGCCTCTAGAACATGGCCATATAGCCCGAAAAAACCCACAAGAACTGAGTGATTCCGGCCATGAAAGCCTTCGACAATACATTGTGACAAAACCTGTTTGTGTATGGCAAGAAAAAGTGAGTGACCGTTATTTTGAAAAGGAAAATGACAGAGTGGAAAAAAGAGACATACTAGAAGAGGCTGTTTAGACTTTCTTCATTATTTGCCCAGCATTAGCCCCAGGCAAGGCAATTAACATCTTTGACTGTCAATTTGTATAACTATAAAAGAAGGATAACACTTTCCCACCTCATCACAAGGTTGTTATAAAAACTAATTAGTTAATGCTTGTAAAATGTTTTCAAACTGTAAAGAGGTATGTAAGTACTAAGTACTATCATTATTATATCTTAATAGAATTGTATGCCTGCACCAACATAAACTCACTTAGTGGAACCCATTAGTTTCAAAAATGTAGGCTAGTTTGTATTCACATCATTCACCTCTGAGCTGATTAGTCCCAGTAAGATGTCTCTTTTCTTAAGCTTATTGAGTCAACTGAAGAAAATCCTACGGGAGAACACAGTCTGAACTGTGAAATCTAGAATTTTGGGGAGAATCTTTTTGAACTCAAAGCTTGTGTGCACAATGGGGAGGAAATAAGGCAGCTTAAGTATTGTTCATTTTGCATGTAAGGTAAAAGAAAATGAGATACATATACAAAATCTGACCAAGAAAGACATTGGAAGCTGGGCTATTCTCCTGGGAACTCAACTGGATCCTTTCCCTCCTTAAAATAGTTCCATTCTGGTTGGTCATTATAATAGTTTAGAAATTATGTTTGCATTTGTTACCTTAGTTCTTCCATTTGTTTTTGTCACACAGCCATCAAATTGTAGAATGAGAAATGAACCAAGGAGTTACAACACTTGCAGATAGCCATACAGCCTTTCTTTTGTACCTTTTAGATTATAAATCTAAGTGCGTTTCTTCAACACTGCCACCTTTCTTATGTAAGCCAGCTTGGAAAGCTTTTAAGTTAAAGTTTTGAGAAAATTGTTTGAATTATCTGAGTGCCTAACATTTATAAGCAGATCAATTACAAAATTACAATGGTGTAGTGAAAATGAGTGGATAGGAGTTAATTTTCCTCTTTTACAACATTAGAATCTTGGTTCATCCTATGAAGCCGATTGGCAGGAGATTGATGATAGCTATAAATAGATATTATATGTATCAGTGTTTAGTTGACTGATGAAATTCCCTTCCATTAAATCTGTTAATAGCAATTAGCAGCTTTAAAACTGTGGTTAGGAAAATTATGGAGAATTTGTGTATCAATGATTACTTTTTTCTGGCAGGTCTATGGTTTCATTAGCTACTGGCTTTTGGCTAGCAGTTTTCAGGGAATTGTACCTGTGGAAAACTATTGCCTCTGTTTCCTAAAATGCTTCATAATAGACAGAAACGAGATGCTGGATCCAATATGCTTTTCCATTTACATAGCAGGGTTTCTTTTATGTTTATCTGATCTTTCTGCTCTCTTTTCCAAGAAAGTTGGATATCTGATCACATTAATGATTCCATTTTATGTTATTGTGGTGTGATTCAAATGTTAGTTCACAGATTCAACCTATGAAAATGGGTACCTCATTCAGCATTCTGACATCCTGTTAATGATAAGCAGACATGCAATTAACTTTATATCTGCATATATCTATGTTTAGTCATACAACTGGTTGTCACCCCCTCCCTCCCACTGTATTGAACATCTGTGGACCTGCTGCACAGCTGTTGAAGCCCACCACACTTGAATATTCTGTGTGTGCAGGAGAGGAAAATGTGTATCTTACAAAGAAATTTTAAGAACTGATGAAAATTATTCATGTATACTAAAGAAACAAAAAGTCATTTATTATTTACTTTGCTTATATACCGCTGTATCTCAAGCCCGAAGGCGACTCACAGCGGTTCACAAACAGTAAAAACAGTAGAAACAGCAGTGGTTCCATACAACATATAAAAATTGACTTAACACATATCCATAAATTACCAATAAGCAATTACAATGCACAATTATTACAAAAAACAACCGTACCCAATCTTCTCATCATCCAAGTGTAGTCCAGGTTCGTCGTCCATTGTTCCATTCCTATGTTCCATTACCAGATTGCACTAAATTACTCAAACGCCTGCACAAACATCCAGGTCTTCACCTTTTTGCGGACAACCATTAGAGATGGTGCTAGTCTAATGTCTGTAGGAAGGGCGTTCCACAGCCGAGGAGCCACCACCGAGAAGGCCCTATCTCTCGTCCCCGCCAGCCGAACTTGAGAAGCAGGCGGGATTGAGAGCAGGGTCTCCCCGGAAGATCTCAAAGTCCTGGTGGGTTCATAGGCAGAGATGCGGTCAGATAGGTAGCTTGGGCCGGAACCGTTTAGGGCTTTAAAGGCCAACGCCAGCACTTTGAATTCAGCCCGGTAGCAGATCGGTAGCCAGTGGAGTTGGCGCAACAGGGGGGTTGTATGCTCCCTGCGCTCCGCTCCTGTTAAAATCATGGCTGCCGAGCGTTGGACTAGTTGGAGCTTCCGAGCTGTCTTCAAAGGCAACCCTACGTAGAGAGAGTTGCAGTAGTCTAAACGGGATGTAACCAGAGCGTGGACTACCATGGCCAAGTCAGACTTCCCAAGGTACAGGCGCAGCTGGCGCACAAGCTTTAGCTGTGCAAATGCTCCCCTGGTCACCGCCGAAACCTGGGGTTCCAGGCTCAGCGATGAGTCCAGGGTCACACCCAAGCTGCGAACCTGCGTCTTGTCTCAAGACATATAAAAGGCAGTGTTTTTATTAATTTTACAAACTTAACGTGTATAAGAAGAAGAAGAACTTTATTTCTCTACCCCGCCTCCATCTCCCCAAGGGGACTCGGGGCGGCTTACATGGGGCCAAGCCCAGGCAACATACATTTAAAAGCAAAACAACAGCAAATTACAAATTAAAATAGCACAGATCAGAATAACAGTAATAAACAAGCATCAAGTAATAGCAGGCCAGTTTTGGAGAGGGAAGGAAGCCAACATATGAACTAATTAAGGGTAAATGATTCAGGAACGTGGATAGAAACATTAAAGGCATAGAGCAGTGGTTCTCAACCTGGGGTCCCCAGGTGTTTTTGGCCTACAATTCCCAGAAATCCCAGCCAGTTTAGTAGCTGTTAGGATTTCTGGGAGTTGAAGGCCAAAAACATCTGGGGACCCCAGGTTGAGAACCACTGGCATAGGGGATATCATGGAAACAGAGCAATTAAACAGGATCAGGATCAATTTAGTTTAACTTGCATATATGAATAATGATGTAATATAGGAATTCAGATTAAATGATGAATTCAGTATAATTCTGTGTGAACTCCTAAGCCTTCTTCAGCGGGTTATTTAGAATAAGCCTTTAGAAATGTTTGAACCAAGAGCTCACAAATAATTTATGACATGATGTGAAACCTACTTCATCTGTGCATCAGAAATAAACAATCTCTTGTTTCTTCTGCATATTCCATTGGATGCAGCCAATTTCTCCTACTTTCGAAAATTATATATAAAAATACATTATGTCAGGAGGCCTAGCTGGTAAAATTTGCATAGATTAGACAAAAGTATGATAAAAAACATATGTTTGGAGAAGTATGTACTGAAATGTCTATTTGAATGCAGATTTTAAAAAATAAAAATAAATTACAAATGATGCAAAAGTGGGAAAGGGCAAACATAATGGGGATGGGCATGAGAAACCAAAATAGATGTTGTTTCCCATTGTATAGATAAACATATTTCCTCTGGACATGACTGTAGTGGTAATAGTTTTAAATAATAATTACTCACTTGATCCTTCTTCTAGTGACGAGAAAAATAAGACAGTTACCTGAAGCATCTTCCTACTAAAGCCCTTCAGAATGAAGCTGTGAACGGAATGGTGCTGGAATGTTACAGGAGAGCCATTATGACATGAATCCACATCTTCATATTTCGGCCATGAACTACAACTTCTCCTGGCATTTCCAATTTGATTTTAGTCCTTTTCTTCTCAAGTCATGTGTTATAAAAATTGAAAACCAATTTGGTAAGGCCAAATACTTTCACTTTATAATAATGTACTTGGCAGTCTCAGGTCAAGTAATTAGTAACACATAACCCTGGATAGAAATATTATTTTTAGAGGAAAGTGCATTAAACTAATAGAAGGATCTAGTTAAATACAGCTGGTCTCTGAATGGATAATTTAGTAAGTGTCTTATTGAAATACTTAAATGCTTTTAATCTATGAAAGGATATCAAAGCATGTAATGGCATCAGGGTCATATTTAACAGACATATCTACATCACAATTAGCATTAGATTTAATAATTAGCAACAAACAACAGAATAGACATATTTTCATGGAAATGTGAATGGTAAACATGAAATGCTGAAAGTTTGGAAATCACTCATGTTCCATTTTTAAAGCCTTCTACTCAAAAGCTATTTAAGGAAGACACAAAGTGTGAAAAATATTTGTTAAGAAGCAGGTAAGCAGATCAACCAACTGCCATGTTATTGGATTTCACTGCTATTTGATTCTGTATAACCCCCCCCCCCCCATGAATGTCCATTAAAATAGACAACCATAGAATTGCTGCCGAATGTCTCTAAGGTGAAATTTAGATACGTATTTTGAAGTTTCTGTTTGAGTGGGTTGTCCAAAAAATTATAGGGAAGCAGAATAAAGAAATATAGAATGTATCACTGATTTCAGTTTCTTATGAAGAGTTCTCACTTCCCTGCTCTTGCTTGGCATTAGGCAAAATGTAGCATTCTATAAGCTTGTATTAAAAATTAATGCAATACAAGTCCAGCCAAATGTCAGAGGTTGAGGCAAAAGCTCATTAACATTTGGGTGGGAGGAGGAGGGATTTTAATCATCCCTAAGCATACATAGTGTTCAACTAGGCCTGGGTAACAACGGAAAAATTTGTTTCTAAACTCGTTTCGTTTTTAGGGGGTCCATTGCGTTTCGTTTTTTAAAAGAATTCCGAATTTTTCTTTAAAATTTTTTCGTTATTTATGAAATTTCGTAAATTTCGAATTGGTTCGTTAATGGCGGACGCGATTGCGCAATACACTAAAAAAACCTCCAAATGGGACGGGGGAACTTCTGAAGCTTCCTTCTCCTTCTGTTGTTGACTGTTGGTGTGATAATTTATTTTTTTTATCACTGATAAAACAAACAACAACTATAAAACTTGCACCAGACATACAGAAATAATAATGAAACAATTTCCAAACAATTTCGAAACGATTTCGAACCAATTACAAACCAATTACGAAACAATTACGAAATAAATTGAAAAATTCGTTTCGATTTTTAGTTGCTCCTGCATGGCTCAATATCGGATCGTAAGCTAATTTAAATATGAATCAATAACGAATTACGAAATTAACGAATGAAACCGCCCAGCCCTATGTCCAACATAAATGCCTCCTCTCCACTGAAGTAGCCATTCAAGAATTCTGGCCATAGTTCTAGCCAGAACATATATCATTCCCACTTTAAAATCTGCATATAAGAAATTATTAGCCCAGAGTGTCAACAGAGAATTGGACAGTCATGCATTATGCTATTTTACTGAAAGTAAACTACTCAATTCCAGGGAGAGTCCCCATTGGGACAGGAAATACCTTTACATATTTGGGCACTCATTACCTTTGCCAGACGCATTATGAGTAGCAGACATCACCAGCATCAGACAAGTCTGTGGTGCTGGCTACCAAGAGAAACCTCACAATGCCTTTGTGTGTTCTTTAATCACTCAGGGAGTAGACATTTATCTACCCTTCAGAGAAGTGGCAGATAAAATCTTCCCATTTATTGAGACAGTCCAGCAACGTATATGATAGACAGTGACCTTCTTCATACAGGTAGGTTATAAGTGTCCACTGAGAATGAATTTATTTTTCTTCTTCATACAAACTCAAGCTCTGCAAAACTCAACTATTTTCACAAGTACTAACAGTCCATTAAAGTGTACTTTGTATTATATTAATCCTGTTAAATGAACTTCTTTCTACAAGAAGAGGCTATAATCAATTTAATGTATACTTTACAAAGCATTACTTATGTCAAATTCCTGGTGATTTCTAAGATGACAGAAAATATATTTCTTTGGGGATTTTAACAATGTAAAAGGAAGCTGGTTGACCTTGGCTGACTGTGTTATGGCAAAACCTGCGGCCAAATGGATTCCATCACCACAATCCAAGATAGGCAATGTATGCAAAATCTATTATTTCTGTTTGTAAGGTAGAACAGAATTAAAAAAAAACATATTTTACTCAACAGGAAAGACTGCTTCAAAAACATAAAAGTCATCATTTCAAAATTTCGCTGCCTGTCTTTGCAGAAAAAAAAATCATCCCTCCATTTTTAAACTTACAACGAACAGCCAGGGTTGTTAACTTTTATGGTCTGCTTAGAACATTTACATATGTGGGTTGCACAAGAGATATAATATTGATGATTGCTGGAAGTGTAAGTGACTTTCCCTTCCTCCAAAGGTAGATTGGGTTCTACTGTTAAACTTTGAAGGACTCGGAAGCAGAACAGTGAGAGTTTGGGAGTTTCTACTGTTTAATAAGAGGAACAGCAAGAAGTACCTTCTCTCTGCTAAAATAAACTAAAATAATTGTGTGAAAGAACTGTGGCCTTTGTTCTGCTACTTAAAATAGAATGATTTCCTGTTCCTCAATTCCCAGTATATGATTTCCCCTCTCTTTAATGCTCCCATTATTTGCACATGGTGGTGATGGAATCCATTTGGAATCTACATGGCTATTATTCATATGAAAAAAATGAAATCCTGAAACATTCACTACCCATGAATATACAACTGACAATCTACATCAGGTGGCTGTGAGCTGGATGTGGCCCTCCAAGGCCATTTACCCAGCTCCCAATCTAACCTTTATCCTTAGGAGCACCCTAAGTCTGAAATGACTTGAAGGCACACAACAACAATATTATTAAGTAACTGGACTATCTCTGTACAGGAAGTTTTGAACATCTATGTCTGGTGTAGATCTTGCTAATCTTCAGAATCTTAATTGCTGCCTCCAACACTGAATCCAACTTAAACAGCAATCATTAGCAGAATTTCGGTACAGGAAATTATAGACCTGATAGTTAGTTTAAAAAATAGAGAAGTGGCTGGATCAGATTTAATTATCCCAGAGATTTTTAAATCAGACCCTGAGTGGTGGACGCCCCTCTTGGTGAAGTGTTCACCATAATTAACAACAGAGGACAAATAACTGTCGATTTGCCATCACAGTAACAATCTACAAAAAGGGCAAGTCTACCAATCCTTCCAATTACTGGCCAATTAATATTCTATTGGAAACCCTACTCCCAAACCAATGACCACCAGCAAAGCATCTCATTTGGATCAAAGTGAATTTGCTTGTTCACTTTGATCCAAATGAGGTACCTCACTGGCCTATTACAGGAGCAGCCAAGCAGCAACCAACCAACTACTACTTTACCCTTGTTTGGAAAACTGCCTTACGTAACTCCATATCTTTGCCTAAGAAAGTAAGAAACTCATTTTTGCTGTGCATTACAACATATAACTTGCTGCAGTAGTGATGTGGCAAAGGACAAACAACCAAGGGATGAGGTGAACAGGATCCAGTTTCTTGTTTGAGAGAAGCACGCACACACACACACATAGAAACTGTGAGAAAAAGATGAGAGTCAAAGGAAAAACAAAAAAAACTTGCAGGGGCTTTTAATATTATTTTTCAATTTTTATGAAAAATTGTTTTTGGGGAGGAAGGCTAGGCTGCTGCAGTACATAAGCAGAGGGCACGCGCGCACGCACACGCACACACACACACAAGCCAGGTGATGAGGGGCAGTCTTTTTCTGCATTTTTTAAAGTATTTCTGAATGAAAAAATATAAGGAGAGGAGAGAAGCCTGTGTGCTGACTCTGAGAGTCAAGACTTCACTTAGCCATCCTAATATTTTTATATTAGGATGGCTAATTGTGTTCAATTTTAGCCTGTTCTTGTAAGCCACTCCGAACCCCAGGGGAGTGGTGGCATATAAGTTCAAATAATAAATAAACAAACAAACAAATAAATAAATAAATAAATGATATTTTTAAACCACAACCAACACCCAAGAGATGCCGTCTTCACCTCACACTTCCCAATTAAAATAAAAGAATAAATGAAATGAGAATAAAATAGTAGAACTGAACAAGATATCCTTATCCTATTGATTAATCAGAGAAAACTTTATGAAATTGGCAAAGGAAAAACATTTCCTGGAGACCAGAGGCTTTTTTTGTCATTTTTAAAAATTATTTCTGAAGGAGAAGAATAAGGAGTGAAGAGAAGCAAATGGGTGAATCAGGGCTTCAGTAAGCCAAAGCCAACCTACTATTCCTAAAGCACAAACACCCACCCATGAGAGGCACTTTCTCCCCACCCAAATGCACACCCCACCCACCCACACATTCATAGAATCATAGAATCATAGAATCATAGAATCAAAGAGTTGGAAGAGACCTCATGGGCCATCCAGTTCAACCCCCTGCCAAGAAGCAGGAATATTGCATTCAAATCACCCCTGACAAATGGCCATCCAGCCTCTGCTTAAAAGCTTCCAAAGAAGGAGCCTCCACCAACTTCCCAGTCCTGCTACAAATAAAGAATAAAGAAAAATATAATAATAAGATTAAATAAATGTAATCAAATTGCCCATTTTGAAAAATGAATCTGTGCACAGCCCTAATATAAATCCTATAGAAGGGAATTTAGAATTCTCAGCCAGAGAACCCCTCTAGAACCTCGTCAGGTTAAAAATCTTAGGATTCCACAAGGTGCTGCCAGAGCCATTAAAAGGGAAAAAAAGAGCATTATACTTATGCAGTGTGAAAAGTGATGGAAAAAATATTTGAAAGTGTATAGAAAATGGCCAAAAATATTTTTTCAAGTGTTGAGAAACCCTGGAATTATGAGAATCTTCAGTTTAGACTTATTCTTCACAAATTCACATATAGTAGTTTTATGCAACAAACAGATTTTCCACGGAGAAACTATTTCCTCATGGAAAATAATATTTCAACACAGAAATATACATTCTTGTGCAGAAAATGCTGTTTTCTGCATGGAAATGCTGTAATTGGGGTCTTATTGTGCATACAATTCACATGTAGTTAATTTTAATAGAAAAGAGCATTTTCTTCTCGGAGTATGTGATGTATTCCTTGCAGAACTGATTTTTTCTTTATAAAACATCACTGTGTAAATTGTGCACCCAATAAATCCAGGATTGCAAATAATCTTCAAATTGTACATGATTTTTAGATTTTCTCACAGTGTGAAGCATATTGTTAAAATTATCATTTGCCATTTTTAAGAAGAAACTTAGTGATGAATTTCATCCCTAAGCAACAAGGAGTATGAAGTAAATGCCCCAGTCTTCAATGCTTAATGGATCACACATAAAATTTCCTCACCATTTAATTGGATTGTGTTTCATTATTGGGGTGGGGGGTTAAAATATTCATATGTTGTCTCTACATTTAAAAATGATCCACAAGTGTGGTTCAAAACACAGTTTAATCCTCACTAAAATATTTTAAATAATGTAATTAGAAACAACAGATCATCTCTATAATTAAAATTATCTCCAATTAGTTTAAGCTTTTGGTTCATTTTCCATAATCCAGAACATATTGAGAAAAGACTCAATGATACCTATTGTCCAGGAAGCAGATTATTTTATTTGAGGACCCTGAGTCCATTTGCAAGCGATCATTTGCAATAGCAAATGTTTAATGTTTAAATTCCCTCTTATTTCTCCCTCTAGAACTCAAACAGCTTCAAGCTGATGAAGGCTAAGAAGTCAGGAAGTGTATTTGGCTAAGATTATTATTACAGCTTTCATTCCTGTAGAGGTGTAGCTAATTATTTCTCCTATGATTCCACTACAGGTAAGTACAACAGGGATATTTATCTTTTTCCCAAAATACCTAATTCTAGAAGAGAAACAGAAGAGAACAGAAGATACGTTGTTTTTGTTAACTGCCAACAAATCAGCTCCAACCTTGAAGTCTGTCCATTGGGAACATAATATTCCCCTTTTCCCATTGCCTTCTGCCTTACTAAAAATTATTGTCTTTTCTAGTCAATCATGTCTTCTCATGATGGGGACAGTCTCAATATAGTCATCTTGATTTCTGTGGAGAGTTTCTACTTGATTTGTTCTTAGACTAATTTATTTGTCTCTTTAGCCGTCCACAGTATCAGTAAAAAAAAAAAATCAGCACCACATTTCATAAAAGTCAATTTTCTTCTTATCACCTTTCTTTTCTGTCCAGCTTTAACAACCATATATAGATATTTGAAATATGTAACATGGCCCATCCTAACATTAGTATTCAATTATCTTTACTCTTCAGGGTCTCGTGTAATTCATTCACAGCTGTCCTTCTAGGTCATAGCTTTCTTCCCAATTCTTGAATGCAATTTCCATTTTGATTAATAACCAAGCCGGGATATGGAAACTCTTTAACTAGTTCAATATTTTCATTGTCTACCATAAAGTTATGAGTATGTATAATATCTCTGTTCATTATTTCTTTACAAACAGCCTGGTTTTGCATTTTCTTCCCAGACATAGTCAACCCAGGTTTTTGCTATTTTCTGCTAGTAGCAAGTCGTTAGTATATCTAAAATAGCGAATGTCCTTTTTTTTCATTTTCACACATCTTTCCTCCAAGTCTAATCCTGTTTTTGATAGGAAATGATTAGCAGAAAAGTTCAATACTGTAGATAGAGTGATAAAATGCAGCCTTGTTTTGCCAATTAGAAACCATTCTGTTTCCCATTTTCTATCATGGCTTTAGCCTCTGGTTTTGTGTATAGGTCACAAAATTTTGTGTATAGGTCATAAAAATCCAATGTTGTGGCTCACCTATTTCTTTAAGAGCAATCCATAGTTTTCCATGATCTATAGATCTAAGGTTTTGCTATAGTTTGTAAACCACAGGCTGATTTTCTTCTGAATTCTTTGGTCTACTACATTATCCATTGTGTGTGTGGGTGGGTGGGTGATATGATCCTTACAAACTCTTCCTTATCTGAACTCAGCTGAGACATCTGGCATTTCTTAATTCATACATAGAAAAGATTGTTGTAGCATTTTGAGCATCACTTTGCTTCCATGGGAAATTAAAGCATTGGATTCCCACCATGAAATAAAGGGATCAGAACAGAAAAATGGATCAAAAGGATCATTTTCTGACATGACTCATTCTATCTTGTTCTGTCATATATCCCCTCTCTAATTCCTTGATTTCCATCTTGATTTTTTTCTTCTGCCTCCTATTGCTTTTTAAAGCTATTATATTTTAATGAATATAGATAGCCACTGCCTTCATTATATCCCATATTACTGTAAAAGAACATTGATTATTATCACTTATCTCTCAAATTAACAGCAAAGAGGAAAGAATTTGAAAATGAGGGATTGAAAAGGTACAGAGAGATTTGATTTATTTAAACAGAGATTATTTTGTGTATAGCAATAGAAACTCCAAGTTATTAGTTAATACAACACAAACTAGGAAACAAAAAATGTAATAACTGTGATTAAAGGTTGGGGTGGAAAACAATGCAAAGAATAAAATGCAAGAATAAATAAAAGCTTATGGTATAAACCACAAAAAGAAGGAGGTCTTGGACTACCAAACCTCAAGATATATTACCATTTCAATCAAATAAGCCATATATTAGAAATATTAGCAAAACAAAAGAGTTTGGAGTGGCTGGAAGATGATAAAAATTAGAATTGAAATTAGAATATATTTTCTATAGGGGTAATAGAGGAAAGAGTAAAAATAAATGGTATAGTAATTTAAACAGCCCCTTTAAAATATTTTGGAGATTTGGGAGAGATATTAAAAAACCCTAATGCCAGGTATTTCTCCTATCATGCCAGTTCTAATGACAGAAAACTTCCCAGCAAATCTGAAAAAAAAAAACTTGAAGCAGAATTTAATGGAAGAAGTTTAATGAAAGTAAAAGACTGGGACCTGAAAATGGTAAATATGGAAAGGATAAAAGAGGAATTAAGAGGAAGAGACTTAGATCAGTTTAAGTAACTACAACTGGGTAAATGGTCAAGTGATATAAGGAAAAGGTATAATGGGGGTAGGGAATATACGAAAATAGAAAAGATGATAACTCAAAGGGAGATTAAAGAAGAGAATGTAACATTAAAAGGTACAGTAAGTGATATCTATAAAGCGTTATTAATGGACAAACAGGAACAAGTTTATTTGAAGGAAGTATGGGAAGTAAACTTGGGGAGGGAGTGAATAATCAAGAATGGGCAAAGATATGGAGTATGAGATTACTAAAAAATATGTCTATAAGAATTAAGGAAAATTACTACAAAATGGTTTGGAAGTGGTATCTAACTCCCATTAGATTAAATCAGATTGATTAAAAAATATTCAAATTAGTGTTGGAGAGGCTGTCAGGAATTAGGGACATATCTTCATATGTGGTGGTCATGTAAAATTATACAATTTTTTGGGGGAAGGATAAAGAAATAAGAGCAGTAATAAAAATAGAGATAGAGGTTACACCAAAATTAGCATTATTACTTATGCATGACAATACAATTCCCTCTCAAGAGGAGCAAGAATTGGTTTCTAATTTAATAACAGTAGCAAAATTACTAATAGCAAAAAACTGGAAAGAAAAAAGGAAATTCAATTAGAAGAATTGTACAGGGAAATTTGTAATATACCTATTAATGATAAGCTAACTTGTCTCCCCTCAACAACAGTGACAGCAAGTCCCTCTTTCAGAGAGCCAGTCCAACACACCATTCAATTATGACCAGGTCACTCAAACCCAAGTGTATCCCAAGGTGATATCCACAGGCCTGCCTCTCTACTCAAAATATCAAACTGTGTCCACAGATGAGGACTCACCACATCTATAAATTAAATGTACAAGAAAAAGTCAATAATTGCTAAACTCTTGTAGGGACTGCCCATATATAATGGGAAAATGCTATTGAGCAACACTCCTCAATGCACTGAATATCCTGGTCACTAAATCCCATAGCAGCCTTTGTGGAGGCCACCCCAAAATGGAAGGAGTGAGTGCCAAAACTGACTCCCCAAAATTGACTCCCCAATGCCTGCGATGCCTTTGATGTAACTTTCCAAAGCTGATATTGTATAAGAGGAATGGAGTCTGCCTGCTAGAACAATACACCTGGATGTAAGCTCACAGCAGCCGCTCCCAATAACGACACAGGACGCCAATCCGTAATCAATCAGGAACTTTTACTGCTGGACATTCATACACGAAGAAAGCCAGGATTGGCTGGCAGCCGCGGTTCAACCCTTATATACCCTCCCTCACAATTGAATTCCCCCTTCCCGCCAACCGAGAATCCCGCACAATATTCCCCGCCAAATGCCAACTGCTTCCCCCCAAGGCCACCAGCTGTACATCCTTATCAGCATCCCATGTCAGGATCCTGGTTTTTTGCGCCAAGATTCAAGGCCTGGATTCCTGACACCTGGATATTTCCTCTTACCTACATATATTGCGGTAAGGATGTAATAGGGCAAAATCTAGCTTCTGAACAATTGTACAACTCCACACTAATTCCCTTACTTCTCTTATCATTTTTGGAATACCTGATGTGCAAGACTACCCAATCTGCCCACAGTTTCAGGTCCTGCATAGTCAGTGCTCTACAGAACCATATATGCATGATTTGATCACAAGCTCCAAAAAAAGGCCACGAGGACCCCAAAAAGTAGGGTCTCAAAGGGGGAATGGCAAATACCAGGTCAAATCCATGTCAAACTTTGCCATGTGACTCGGGCCGGTGAAGCCAGCCAGTCCCGAACAACTTGGGTCTCCTTCACAGTGGTATTCAAATACCCCTCCAGACACAAATGTGTGTTAGGCTTTGCTTCTCGGCTGTGGGTAGGGCATGATTCTGTGATTACTGCAATCCATATGGTCCCTTTTCTTGGGAAATGAAATTGATTGATTGTTTCCAACATGTGGACCATTTCTTTGTTATAGAGTAGTTTCTGTCACTTGTATTAATCAAGGGGATGGAAGTATCTTGGGATAGGTATATTCAAGCCTAATATTTCTGCAATAACACTATAACACTGTTTTAGTGATCTATAGTTGCATGATTTCTCTTTTGTGCCAGCTTGCCTTCCTACGCTGTGTTTTTTCATCATGACTTACAGTTTTTATACTTTTCTGTTTTATTTTTTACCATAATTTCATTGTTAATGATAATATGGGAAGGTGGTAACAGAAAATAAACAGAGGAGGGCAGTAAGGAAACAATCTTCTTGAGAATAATGAGAGTAGGGAGGGGGAGGGCGAGAGGAAGAGAATCATGCCCCTGGCAACACATGGATACCAGCATATTGGAGCATCAGTGCTAGGTGTTGAGAATGCCTACTGAGGTATTGGGAAGGCATATGCAGCAACGGCAGATTTTACCTGTAATTAAGAAGTAGCTCTACATTCATAGAGGCAAGACACTCTGTACTGCTTCTGAAGAAGTAGGTTTTTATTCATGGAAACTCATGTTAAAATAAAAACAAATTTGTCTTAAAGGTGCTGCTACATTCCTTTATTTCCTACTAATCCCTCCCTCATTTTAAATCAAAGCAATGTTAACCATTTAGAATAATTACAGATTAAAAACAATAAAATAAACAGGATGAGAAGCATATTGAGCAAAGAGGTAAGTTGAAACAGTTTAAAGAGCTAAAACAGTTAAAATAGTTTGCACATTGGAAAGCAAGTTTGACCTCACTGGCATTAATCAAAAATTGTGTTTTGACTTGACACCAGAGACATTGGTATTAGAGCATCATAGGGAAAGCATCTTATACAGTGGGAAAAACAGTATTTAGTCAGATACCAATTGTACAAGTTATCCCACTTGAAAAGATGAGAGAGGCGTGTAAGTGACATCATAGGTAGACCCCAACTATGAGAAACAACATGAGAAAACACATCCAGAAAATCAAATTGTCTGATTTTTAACAAATTTATTTGCAAATTATGGTGGAAAATAAGTATTTGGTCAATAACAAAAGTTCATCTCAATATTTTGTTGGCAATGACAGAAGTCAAATGTTTTCTGTAAGTCCTCACAAGGTTGGCACACACTGTTGCTGGTATGTGATGTTTTGGGACTGTTGCTGGGCAACATGGACTTTCAACTCCCTCCAAAGGTTTTCTATAGGGTTGAGATCTGGAGAATAGTTATGAAGCTACTCCTTTGTTGCCCTGGTGGTGTGCTTGGGATCATTGTCATGCTGAAAGACCCAGCCACGTTTCATCTTCAGTGCCCTTGCTGATCAAAGGAGGTTTGCACTCAAAATCTCATGATACATGGCCCCATTCATTCTTTCATGTATACGGATCAGCCCCAAAGCATGATGTTGCCACCTCCATGCTTCACAGTAGGTATGGTGTTCTTTGGATGCAACTCGGCATTCTTTCTCCTCCAGACACGACGAGTTGTGTTTCTGCCACAGTTCTACTTTGGTTTCATCTGACCATATGACATTCTCCCAATACTCTTCTGGATCATCCAAATGCTCTCTAGCAAACTTCAGTCAGCCCCAGACATGTACTGGCTTAAGCAGGGGGAACATGTCTGGCACTGCAGGATCTGAGTCCCTGGCAATGGTGTAGTGTGTTACTGATGGTAGCCTTTGTTACATTGGTCCCAGCTCTATGCAGGTCATTCACTAGGTTTCCCCGTGTGGTTCTGGGATTTTTGCTCACTGTTCTTGTGATCATTTTGACCCCACAAGGTGAGAGCTTGCATGGAGCCCCAGATCGAGGGAGATTATCAGTGGTCTTCTATCTCTTCCCTTTTCTAATTATGGCTCCCACAGCTGATTTCTTCACACCAAGCTGCTTGCCTATTGCAGATTCAGTCTTCCCAGTCTGGTGCAGGGCGATAATTTTGTTTCTGGTGTCCTTCGACAGCTCTTTGGCCTTCACCATAGTGGAGTTTGGATTGTGACTGCTTAAGGTTGTGGACAGGTGTCTTTTATACTGATAACAAGTTCAAATAGGTGCCATTACTACAGGTAATGAGTGGAGGACAGAGGAGCCTCATCAAGAAGAAGTTACAGGTCTGTGAGACCCAGAAATCTTGCTTGTTTGTAGGTGACCAAATACTTATTTTCCACCATAATTTGCAAATAAATTTGTTAAAAATCAGATAATGTGATTTTCTGGATGTGTTTTCTCATGTTGTCTCTCATAGTTGAGGTCTACCTATGATGTCAATTACAGGCCTCTTTCATCTTTTTAAGTGGGAGAACTTGTACAATTGGTATCTGACTAAATACTCCCCCCCCCCCACTGTACATAGGGTGCCACAAAAGAAAAAGAAAAACGCCCTCACGTTCATCTCTAATGTATTGCTCTCCTTGATATGATAAAAAGGAGGACATGTCCAGTTTTTTCATAGGCATATATAGGAAAAGGCATTTCTTCAAGTACAATGTCATCTCAGATTCAGCTTACAAACTGGAATAAACCCATGCAGCTCTGTTAAGATTGGTATTATACGTGTTGCTTATACTGTACTCCAGTCAGCAATCTTGCAGTTGCATTTTTCACTAGCCATTGTTTCCAGATCATCTTCAAGGAAAGCCTCAAGTAGAGTAATTATAGTAGTCTGTACATTACTTGATCTAGGAGTGCTTTGCTAAATATGCCCCTGTTCTTTCAGGAGAAATACAGTTGCTCAAAGGACTCAGTTCACAAACTAGGAGCCAGAAATGGGTCCATAGAATTTATTTTCTTAATCTCTGAGTCTGGGGGTAATGCATCAAATATATTAACCTGTTATGTTACTTTTCTTACTAATAATGGCCTGTGATTAAATTGCTTAAGCCTCTGCTTAAGCCAGGTCTTTATGGCCTAAATAGAGCAGGATGTCTCCAAAATATGAATCAAGACTTTCTTCTCCCTGTTGCACTCCTAAATAATATCCTCCTCTCTACTGGTGCATCTACACTGTAGAAGTAATGCAATTCAACACCACTTTAATTTTCATGGTTCAATGCTATAAAATCATGGGTTGTCATTTCACAAGGTCTTCAATCTTCTCTGCCAAAGAGTTCTGGTACCTCACCAGATTATAAATCCCAAGCTTCTAAAGTATTGAGTCATGGGAGTTATAGTGGGGTGAAATTGCTTTAATTCTAAGTGTAGATACATCCTCTATCTTTGGTTCATGCTCCCTTGGATCCTCAACCTAAAATTGATTAGAAAAAGAAAGGAGGAAAGAATATTTTACTCACTCCAAGGATCTGACTAGGACTGCAATGCAGAGAAATGTTAAGCAACTACATGATGGGGTATCTAAATAATAGTTTAAATTATATTTCCAAGTTTCTAGGATGCTGCTCTGAAACCATTACTACTGAGTTAAAGAATGAAAATAAAATGACATTCCCTAAAGCTATGAACTATATTTTCATAATTATATTAATGAATCTGAATTTTTTAATGCCTCCTATCACCAAATCGGATCCAAAATACTAGCTCCTTTTAAATGAAAAAAGAATCCACAATCTTTACACAGCTTCAGGGCAACTCAATCAAAAATAATAAATATTGCAAATGTTGGCTAAAGTCTAAATTAAATATGAAATGACATAAAGCTTTCATATTCCCTAAACTTTATATCCAAATTCATATTTCATATTGCAGAGATACTAAGGGAATAATGTGGGTGCCAGTTTAACAGCAGTTATAATCCAACCATTTGAAAACAGCCTTAAAATCTTGACAAATAAGATTTTATCATTGCCATGATAACTTCCTCTGCAGTATATTTCTCCCAATGCCCAACGGGATGTGTTGGGTCCATAAAATGCTTTAGACTCTCGTTTGCATATTGTAGAGAGTTGAATTCCAAAATATCCAAAGAACCTAAGATTCATAATCTTAATTTAGCTAGGCTATACGATAATCTATTGCATTATGACATATCCCTTGGAACATTCTGGCAAGGGAAAGCTGGTTGGTCATTAGGGTCATTTCTAAGAAAGGTAGTTTTACAGAGGGAGGCTGGGGGTGTTTCCAGGAACAATAGGTAGCCAGGAACTGTTGTTGTCATTGTCATTGTTGTTATTGCCCCCCCCCCCACACACACACACCCCTTTTCCTAGACACAAGACAGCTAACAAAATAAAAAACAAAATCACATCATACAAATATGAAAGTATAAATAAACTATCAAACACATTAAAATCAGTTTTAAAACATCTCAATTAAATAGAAGACAAAACATTGACAATACTCCTGCGCAACAAGTCTCCTGAAGCCTGCTGAAGCAAAGAAATCTTCACATGCCTAGAGAAGGATGGCAAGAAAGATGCTATAGGCCACCAAGACAGACTAAGACCAGCCACTGACAAAGGCCATTCAATAATAATAATAATAAAACTTTATTTGTACCCCGCTACCATCTCCCCAAGGGACTCGGTGCAGCTTACATGAGGCCAAGCCCACAATACATCAGTAAAAACAATAACAACAGTAATAAAAAACAATAAAATAAAACTCATAACAGAAAATAAGCAGTAAACATTAACAATAACAAAATAGCATTTAAAATCCAATGGCTGGGCCAAATGTAATAATTAAAATTTTTAAATAATGCTGAGCATGACCAGGTGAAATATAACTAGGATAGAATTTTCGGAGAGGAATAAGGCATGCAGACAATCCTAGATCACTGATAAAGTGCAATTAGGAACATATTGCTGGGAGTTTCCTTATTCAGGGAAGGCACACTGGAATAACCACATTTTCAGGCTCCTCCTAAAGACTGCCAGAGTTGGGGCATGCCTGATGTCCTTGGGGAGTGAGTTCCAGAGTCGAGGGGCCACCACCGAGAAGGCCCTCTCCCTCGTACCCAACAACCACGGCAGCGATGGAGGTGGGAGGGTGAGCAGGGCCTCTCCAGAGGATCGAAGAAATTTCCGAGCCGTTTTCAAGGGCAGCCCCACATAGAGTGCATTAGAGTAATCCAATCTGGAGGTGACTAAGGCATGGACCACCCTGGCCAGATCCACCTTCATGAGGTACGGTCACAGTTGGCGCACTAGTCTTAATTGTGCAAAGTCCCTCCCGGCCACCGCCAATGCCTGAGCTTCAAGCGTCAGTGATGAGTCCAGGAGGACACCCAAACTGCGAACCTGTGACTTCAGGGGGAGTGCAACCCCGTCCAACACAGGTTGCCACCCTATACCCCGATCCAGTTTATGATCTACCAGGAGGACCTCTGTCCTCCTGGTAGATTGATGTTCAGCTTGTTTGTCCTCATCCAGACGGCCATGGCGTCCAGCACCCAAGGGGCTTCCTTGGAGATGGCACCCAACTCCAAAACTCCGGAAGACCTCTCCCAGAGGTTTCATGTAGATGTTAAAAAGTATGGGAGACAGAATGGAACCTTGCGGGACCCCACAGGTCAAAGGCCAGGGGTCCGAGCAGGTGTTTCCCAGCTTCACCATCTGGGAACGACCCTCCAGGAAGGACCGGAGCCATGACAGAGGCATGCCTCCAAGGCCCATCCCGGAGAGTCGTCCCAGAAGGATGCCATGATCGATGGTATCGAAAGCCACTGAGATGTCCAAGAGAACCAACAGGGTCACACTCCCCCTGTCCAGTTCCCTGCGGAGGTCATCCACCAAGGCAACCAAAGCTGTCTCGGTACCATGACCAGGCCTGAAGCCAGACTGTGACCGAGCCATAAAGTTGATGTCATCCAGGAAACCAATTGATGTCATCCAGGAGCTGAGAGGCGACCACCCGCTCCAACACCTTGCCCAAGAAGATTGGAGATTGGTTTATAGTTGTTCAAGACAGTGGATTCAATGGAGGTCTTTTTCAGGTCTGACCACAGCCTGTTTTAGCCCAGATGGGAAAATCCCTTGTTCCAACGATACATTAATGATCAACATAAACCAATCAATCAAACCACCTTTGGCCGATTTAATTAGCCAAGATGGGCAGGGGTCCAGAGCCGAGGTGGTCGTCCTCACGGACCCAAGGATCTCCTCCACTTCCTCAGGACGAATAGGCCGGAAAGAATCCCACAAAACCGGACAAGCAGATGACTCAGTCAGCTCCCTTGGCATTGTGTTCAAACTAGAGTCCAACTCAAGGTGTATCTGAGTGACTTTATCTGCAAAGTGGTGCGCAAACTCGCAGCACCGAGTTGTCGGGTCATCGAAGGCCTCCTCCACCTCAGGGGGGTGAAGGGGTTCCCCAACAACCTGAAACAACTCCGATCTATTAGATGCAGATGCTATGTGGGCAGTCGTGAAGGTCTTCCTGGCTACCCGTATAGCCATGGTATAGGCCTTAAGTGAGGCTCTAACCCGTGTTCGGTCGGAGACATCCTGAGATTTCCTCCATTTGCACTCTATCCTCCTTCTCATGCGCTTCATCACAGCCAACTCCTCAGTGAACCAAGGAGATGGTGTGTCTCTGCACAATGAGATGGGGCATTCGGGAGCAATCATGTCTATCACCCTGGCCATCTCACTGTTGTAGCGATCAACCAGGGTGCCAACAGGACCGCCAGGCTCCAAGACAGGAAGAGCCCCAAGATTCGTCAGGAATCCATCCGGATCCATCAGTCTCCTGGGGCGGACCATCTTAGTTGGTACTCCACCCCTGTGAAGGTTAGAAGTCACAGCAAATCTAAAACTGATCAGATGATGGTCAGACCATGACAATGGAAGAATATTTTGTTCTTCCTCTCTGGTCATTCCACTGTCCGCAACAAAAACTAGTTCGAGTGTATGTCCAGCCTGGTGGGTGGGTCCAGATATAACTTGTGATAGTCCCATGGTTGCCATGGCGACCATGAAGTCCTGAGCTTCTCCTGTTGAAGAGGTGTCTGCATGGATGTTAAAGTCTCTCAGCACAATCAAGTGCTTGGAGACCAGGGCCGAATTGGAGACCACATCTGCTAGTTCAGGCAGGGAAACTGCTGAGTCACGGGGTGGGCGGTACACCAGCAGAATCCCCAAGCTATCATGGTTTTCTACCCTCAAGTGAACACACTCAAACCCAGAAGATTGTGGTACAGCGCACCTTACCATGGCGATGGACTGCCAAAAGACTACTGCGACCCCTCCTCCCCGCCCCCCAGACCTAGCCTGCTGGTGCACCCAGAAGCCAGGTGGGCATAACTGGGTGAGACTTACTTCTCCCAGCCCGTCTAACCAGGTCTCAGTGATGCAGGCCAGGTCCGCCCCCTCATCCAGGATCAAGTCCTGGATGGCAGCTGTCTTTCCGTTGATGGATCTGGCATTTACCAGCAGGATCTTAAGTCAAGGTGCAGGTTATCACCTACAAAGCCCTAAACAGTTTGTTACCTGCCTACCTTTGTGATCACATCTTCCCCTATGAACCAGCATGAACCCTAAGATCTTCTAGGGAGGGCTTTCTCTCGCTTTCCACTCCATCTCAAGTGTGGCTGGTGGGGACAAGAGAGAGACCCTTCCCAGTGGTGGCCCCTTGGTTCTGGAACTCACTCCCTAGGGAGATTATACTAGCCCCCTCCTGTCCACCTTTTCAAGGACATTAAAAGCTCACTATGTATTACTGATCAGGATAGGGATTGTTTTTATGATGTTATGTTGTGATATTGTGGTGTGGTTATTTTATTTTTGATTATTTTGATTTTATCCCATTGCGTGGTGTTTTAATCTATGTTTTTTGCTGGGCTTGTCCTTATGTAAGCCACCCCAAGTCCCTTTGGGGAGATGGAGGAGGGGTATAAAATTATTATTATTATTATTATTATTATTATTATTATTCTCATGACCTTATCAGATAGGGCTCTGGCAATCATGAGGTTAATAAATTGTTCTTTCCAGTCTACAAAGTCAAGTGGGGTAGGAATCAACATGTAAGCCATTCACAAAAAATTACTAGTCTTTAAAACTAGCATTAAAAATTGGATTTGGCAGTCTTCTGAACATGCACACAACCAGAATTAAATTGACATTTTTTCTCACAAAGAAAAAAATCATCAAAACTTGCAATGACAACAGGGAAAAGGATATTCTTCTTTGGTATCTTAACTGAAGATTGAACAGGCTCAGTTTTTATTCACCTGGCTTCATGACTCTAAGCTTAGGTGTATACCAATTATGAGACCAAAATAGAGAGATGTGCTAACTAAAAACTGGATTCTTATCTGCACATCTAGGGGAAGTGAGGAGGTAAGGATCAGTTCACTTGTCTAAGAAATGTAGGTCAAATGAAATTCATGAACGCATCTAATCCCAACTGTCTGAAGATTTGTGATGGATAAATATCATGCATGGTTTGAATGGAATTGCATGAAAGTAGTATGAATGGGGCATAACTGGGTTTTACCCATCCTCTTCCAAGGAAATTGCCCATGGCATATACATGAGGACATTTATAGGAACTTTTCTTTCATTTGCCAAATGCATTGCCAGCGATGGGCAGGGTTCTGAGCTCACCAATGTTCCATTTCTGCCAAAAGTGTAAATGGTGTTCATCTCCATACTTAGAAACATAGTTCTGCCCTCTATAAGAACAACCATTTCGGGATATGAGAGTGAAACGTGCCTCAAATTTTAATTCCAGGAAAAAAGTGCCTCACAAATTTCCCAGATATGAATCATGCAGACCGATAATCTCTCAGGCAAGTCCCTGACTGGCACTCTTGGAGTATAAGCTTCCATGAGAAAGAAATTATAATGAAATAACATCCTTGCATTTAATTATCCTACTGCTTTTGCTTTTTATTGTAATGCCTATAAAATACCAACACATGCCATGGGCTATCTTTTGACAAACTATTTCTCCCCTTTCAAGATACATGTGGGCAGAGTCTGATTTAAATTTCATGTTTCCCTTAAAAGCTGCTTTGCTGTTTATTAGTAATTCAAAGTAAACCAAACAAAAATCCATTCTGAAAAACTAACAACATCTAACGACTTTGACATACTGAAGGGAATTTATCCTTTTAATAGGCTGCATATTTAAAAGTCTACTCATCTCCACTTCAGTTTATGGAAATTGTCAGGGCAGAGTTGGCCATCGTGTATCATTAGAAGATGGAACAAGAGTCATATGTCTTGTTCTGAAGGTTGAAGTAATCATTACTTTAATTGTTGGTTAGCACTCTCTAGGATTTTTTTAAAAAAACAGTACTAGATATTTCATGTTCTTGTTTTTCATAGAGCATATGGAGTGGAGATTTAGCATTTTCCTACCTAGCTGTGTTCCCAATGAAAATCACCCTCTTTTATACTAAAGTTTTCTGAAATTGGGTTGAAATATCTATAGAACTCCCCACCCCAATACTAGTTGCCACAATAGTGTCATCAATTGCAGATTGAGAGGGGCTGGAACACTTATGTTCTGCAGAGGAGTAAATCTTCCTAGGTTGCTGATATTGGCTTCTTTATATATGAACAGTTGAGATACTCATCATAGCCAAAGGTGGGGAAGAAAATAATATCACCAAAGATTAGGGAAATGGTTGAAAATGTGTTTTCAGAGTTTTGGAAAACCCTGTGTCCAAATCCAAAATTTTGAAATGTAACATAAATTGTTCAGATTGATTAAAGATGTGTAATTCAATGTTGAGAACTGAATTTCCACTGCATAGACATGTGAGGAGGACAGAAATAGAAGGTGGGGTACTTCAACAGGATTGGAAATGTTCTGAAGTCAGTATTATCATCAGCTTGAGATGAGCAAGAAGGTTATTTCCAGTCTATTTGTTCAGATAACATTTCTGCCTGCAGTATATTGTGAAAGCCATAACAGTCTTTTCAATAGCCTTGCTGCAGAAGCCTTTAGGTTTATTTTGATAGCTTATAGCGATGGAAAAAGTGTTGACCCTGAACCTTTTTGCAAAAAATAAAATAAAATCTATAGATCAAAAAATGTCTGGTTTATTAATATATTTTTCTTGTTCCTTAATTGGTTCAGCCTACCAACCAATGAGGGTCTGACATTTTGTCTTAAGACAAAAGATGGGATTTTATATGTCTTTCCCTGGAACTTTTATTTTAAATGGTTGTGGCATTGGCTAGCATTTGACACTACTGCCAACGTAAGAATATCTGTTTGTTATGAGCAGACAGGGCAGTGAGAGCACTGAACAATATAAATCAGAACTGAAGGCTGATGTCTTTAAAATAAATGCTACCAAACTGAAAAAAATATGTTGCCTTTTGAACATCTTTTACTTGTTTGTGCTGCCTATATTAAAAGTTCAATATATAACAGGATTATAGGTTTGCAGGTGCCATGGAAATAAGGTGCTTTGTAACTCCAGAATAAATGTAATTCTAAAGGATGTAGGTTTATTTGTCCAATTCCTTAAACCCAAACAATGTAACATGGATTTATTCATCCTAGAATTTCATTATTTAAGGATGGTATTACATGTTACAAAGAGTGCAAATATGCAGCTAAAACAGGATCTTCACTGGAAAGCATGTGTAAGAGCCGTCGCAAACTCTGTTCCTGTGGGAGCAAACCTTGCTAGCACGTCCCTGACGTCATGAGCCTGCGCCTCTCGCCCCGCCCCTTTCTCCGCCCCTTTCTCTTTGCCAGCATGGTTTTTCCTTTGCTAGGGCAGCATTGCCCACATTTTCTCTCAGTTGAATTCTGCCAACTGAGAGAGTATGCTGGCAATGCTGCCCTAGCAAAGGAAAAACCACTCTCGCAAGGAGAAAGGGGCGGAGAAAGGGGCGGGGCGAGAGGCGGAGTCTCATGACATCAGGGACATGCTAGCAAGGTTTTCTCCCACAGGAACAGAGTTTGTGACGGGTCTAAGAGATGCTGGTGGAAGGCTTAGCAGTTGGGCTGGAGCCCAGAAGTGCCCAGCAGCTCCCTGAGCCAAACTTTGAAGCAGCACCCATGGAAGCAGCTACTACTTCTCAGGCTGAATCAACATTGTCCTATATCCTTGGTTCTCCGAATGTCAATATTCTACGATTACAACTATGATTTTTTTAAGTATTAGCTAGGTAAGATGTGGCATGCCATGTTTAAAAAAAGAGAGAGAAATATTCAGAGAAGGGAAGGGAGTTAGAAAATTAACTTTTGCATTCTGAAGAATGATATCACAGCCTGCTTGATGCTTCAAGCCAAACCAGGAAACTGCTTTGTCCACTTGTTAAAAAATCACTAATATACTTTTTCAAGGGACTTTTTCAAGCACTTTTTGCAAACAAGACCATAGCTGGACAGGAGAACAGTGCTTTCTTCAAAGAACTAGGAGTTCAGCACTTTGGCTCCATGTACAGTGCATTTAAGCACACTGAACTGCATTATCTGAGTTCAAACTGCATTACATAACAGTGTAGATGGGACCTAAGGAGATGTTTGGGTGTGGGTAGGTAGAAGGACAAGTGCAATCCACGCCTTGTGTTTTGGGATGTAATCCAAGGCAGTAGGGTTTCATTCTCAAGGTCTGTTTTTGACTGAAACATGACTAGTGACCACCATCAAGCTAAAAGTTGTGATACTTTCAAATGATCTTGTCTTTAAAAGTGTTTTCTAATCAATTGATTGTTCTTTCTTCTGCTGATTTCCTCCCTCGTGTTTCCTTTGCCAGGTTGGTTTTTTTTAACACACTTTTTTAACACACAATAATCCAGTGTTGGGCTGCCTCTCAAGTTTTTGTTAAATTACATAAAAGGGAACTGTTACAAGACTTGATTTTTAAATAATAATAATAATAATAATAATAATAATAATAATAATAATAATAAATTTTGCTTTGTGTAGAAAGCAGGCATGATGTATAAAATAAAAAGTTTTAAAAGATAATAATAAAAAAAACATTGCCCTATATCCCAGATTGTCTATTTATCCCAGATTATCTGGCAGTGTCGATTCATATAGCAGATAATCTAGGATCAGATTTGGGATATAGGGCAGTGTAGATTCAACCTTAGCCTGCAGAACAAGTACAAGGGACCTCCTTTGAGCAGGTTGAGGTAGTTAATTGTTCCAGTTTTCATAGACATGTAAAGAGAGAGAGGTCTCTCCTTACATGTCTATGAGCCAGCAACATGTAATACCTATCCATTTAGAATTTAAGGAGCTAAAAGGTGGCACCTTGTTACTTGCTGCAACGTTAGTTCTAGAAACTAAAACCTCAGACTCTTGCTATCTTGTGTTCCTGAATATTGGACTTACATTTGAACCTTGGTTTACATATTTTGTTTCAGTGTTTTACTCTGGAAACTCTGGTATTCGGCTTATGACCCTGGAATGGACATTCGGCTTTTCTACTGTGTAATCTTGCTAATGTTTGCATCTTCATTGGTCTATTGGTTTCAGATTGTTGATTAATGCTCTGCTGGCATTTGGGGGGGGGGGCAGTATACTTGCTTCCCTGCTACCACTATAATAATCAGTCAATAATATGCAGTGAGAAGAAAGAAATTAACCAACTTACCAAATCAACCTACTGGGATACACATTTAATTATTTTTTTTAATTAAAGGAAGGTGTGTACAGTATACTCTCAGTTAACTGGTGCTCTCAAGCAACCAACAAAAACTCCTAAATTTAAATTAAAAACAACTGTATTCACAAAGCTGTGTTCGATTAAATTAAGTTTGTCTTTGTTTTAATTTACTTTTAATTTCTTTATTTCAATTTTAATATCAATTCAATTCAAAGTTTATAGTAAGGTGTAGTAGGGCTGGGCGGTTTCGTTCGTTAATTTCGTAATTCGTTATTAATTTGTTATTTTTTTTATAACGAAGCGATATTGAACCATTCAGGAGCAACTAAAAAACGAAACGATTTTTTTCAATAGTTTCGTAATTGTTTCGTATTTGTTTCGAAATCGATTTGTAATTGATTCGAAATCGTTTCGTTATTATTTCCGCATGTCTGGTGCAAGTTTTATAGTCGTTGTTTGTTTTCTCAGTGAAAAAAAATTATCACACCAACAGTCAACAACAGAGGGAGAGGGAAGCTTCCTGTCCCATTTGGAGGTTTTTTTAGCGTATTGCGCGATCACACCCGCCATTAACGAACGATTCACAATTGTTTCAGAATCGATTCGTAATTGATTCGTAATTTACGAAATTTCATAAATAACAAAAAAAAATTAAGGAAAATTTCGGAATTAATTTAAAAATCGAAACGCAAAAACCCCCTAAAAACGAATCGAGTTTAGAAACAAATTTTTCCATGGTTGCCCAGCCCTAAGGTGTAGTATGGGACACTATTTTTATTAGTAACTTTCTAGCAACCTGAAACTACATTTATATGACATCTACCAATCCTCATGGGTGCAGGTTAATGGATTGTCACTGTACCATTTTATTGGATTCTGCCTCACCTCAATCCTCTTTTCCCCTGGCATTCCCACATTTCTGTAGATTCAGCAAAAGCTCAATTTGGAGAACATCTCATTTTGTTTTGGGCCAGTTCAGATATTATTCAGTTTACAGAGTGTAGACTGTGTGTAGATATACCAGTGTAGATTGTGTATTAGCCTGGGGCATCCAAATGATGCCCCAGACTAATGCTGTTTTACCTCAAGATAAAGCTCCAGATCTTTCAGGATGATTCAGACTTTTGCTGATGCTGGGACAGTGGAGACTTCTCTTGGGAATCACTGTGTGTGATACCCAAAAGCAGTCTCCGCAACCATCCTACACTCCCAAGGCAGCTCAGAGAGGAAGGATTACAGTGCCACCCTTCCCTCCTGGCATTTTGTTTCACACCAAATTGGCAGAAACAGCTTGCTTACAAATGCACAAGGCTTACCTGTAGCTCCATGGCACTAGGAAATGACCCAATTGAGCTTTGGAGAGATGGAGGAGGGGGGAATAGCTCATATTCCAAGTCTCTCCATATATTATAATAATAATAATAATAATAATAATAATAATAATAATAATATTTTTATTTATATCCCACCCCCTCTCCCCAAAGGGACTTGGAGCAGCTCATATCAATATAAAACTAACAAAATACATGATAATATTGGAGACGAGGGAGAGGTACACTACTGGGAAGGCCCTCTCCCTCATCCCCACCAACCATGCTTGTGACGCTGGTGGGACTGTGAAAAGAGCCTCTCCATCCAATCTTCAAGCTCACAAAAGTTTATAAGGGGAGATACAGTCACATAAATATGCAGGATCCATACCGTATAGGGCTTTATAGATTCTTCAGATGCAATGTCTCCTGTGGAATGTTCTTTCAATTAAAATGCAACTGTTGCAGTGAAATTGATTTCAGAAATGAAGCATGTACATTGACAGAATAACTACTGGACAGAGTCTCAAATTCTATTCAAGCTATCTCAAATACCATGTTCTGAACCTCTTTTAGAATACTTTAAAAACCATCTCAATTGTTGCCCAGTTTTTAATCATGATGCTAATAGTTTTAAATATTGCAAATATTGATATGTAGTTCAAAATGTATCAGGTTGTTAGGGAAGGGAATCCACTTTTAATTTGAGAGAACCAGAAGCATTGGGAATATTTTGGTGGGGGAGATTCATTTAAGAAAAAACAAACACACATCACATAATGTGCTAATAGGTATATCTAGATCCATAAGACTCTATACTTTTGGCCAATATGTCTACTGTAGGCATACTTCCAAGGTTACTGAATTCACAAATCATATTGACTAAGAGAGATATGTTTTACTGCATGTTACTATTTGGAAGAGCAGTTTTCTTATTTATACTATACAGAGCAAGCATTAAATGGGGGGGGGGGGATAACTAGACCCCTCAAAGAGCAAACAGTTTTGTAATTTTTTAAAGCTACACTAGTGAGTCATTTCTTCAGGCTATAGTAAAGATGAACACTAATATTATGAGGACACTGTTTAAAATATTTGCCCTTTAAAGGTCTGACTGAGGGCCTTGACCTTCTCTTACTCTTGTAAATCTTTAGAGTTTCTGATGGTCTATTTCTCTTTGGTATGTGTCCTAGAACACTGTCATTTTTTTTTAGATTTTATTTTTACTGTTTTTCACTAGTAAATTTTCTCAGAGATCATGGTCCAGAAATCCTTAAGGTTGAATTTTAAATAGTTATATACAGGCCAAAGGCAGTGTACAAATGCAAACATGATTTTATGTAACCCTATACTGTGCCTTTATATCTTGACTATTATGATTTTATAGTCCTTGAAAAAGTTCTTAAGAATTAATATAGTCCAATTTGGTAAAGAAAATATCAAACAACATAAAATAATCACATTTAGATCAAATAAACAAACATACAAAGGCTGAGGATGGCAGTTTTTGTAGAAGTGTTTTGCTTCTTCTTTCTACATTCTTCATTGGGTTTTCCATAACCCATATAGAAATGGTATATTGCATATCATAGAAGTGTCCCCAAGTGAGAAGCATGTAAAGTTTCTGGAAGATAAATCCACAGGTTAGGGAATGATCATGACTGAAATCCAATTTAAGGGGGTTGTTTATTTTTTATTTAATTGGCATCAAAGTCACAAAAAAGAATCAGAACAGGGATGGATGACAGATGTGGAAGAGACAGTGATAGAACCAGAAGAGTTTGGAAAAAAACTAGCATTTTCCAACAGGCACCAACTGTTACACTTCACACTCCATGTTCAAAGACTCCACGACAACACCTGACTCTGACAGACGGAACTAGAAAAAAAGTACTGATTGCTAAAACCTTTGTAAATTATATTATTTCAACAGTTTTTCAACAAAGAACTGGGACTGGATAATTATAGTAAAGACATTCGGTTATTAGTAGCTGCAGTCAGAAAAATATATCCTTTCCTTGACCACTGGTAACCTGTCTGTCCCAATCTCTAAGGGGAATATGATGTTTACAGCAACTGCGGAAGAAAATAAGCAGGCTTACAAAATTGTGTTATCTTCCCAAGATGGCTTTTCCTTCTCTCTTTCTTCAGTTCTTTCTGAAGATGACATTTTCAGAGCAGTTTCCCCTATAATGTTTCTATCCATCTGGGACTATGGAAGTTTCTCCTTGAGAAAAGTGAAAAAATGTTCTGTTCCTCTACCACTTGCTACATTATCTTTATACCTTTCTCTATTGGAGATTGAGGGTGCATCTGTTCTAGGATGGTTTAGATGACCCAGGTGCACATCCACTGTAATTAGCTGCCACCTTCTCTGTGTTGCCACTTCCACCACTCTTAGCCTGACACAGAACCAATCCAAGCCACTGAGGCCGATATCTGCTCATATCAGAATGAGGTACCTGCTCAATCAGCAAAAAAAGTTGAGGGGATTTTCCTTTCAATTTGCTTGTCACGAAGGTGTCTCAGTCCTGCTCTCTGGATTGCCACAAAGTCCCATGATATTCTAGCATTTCCAACAAACTCTGAACAAACTTTTCCAACTTTGCCAAAAGCAGGTCAAAGTTGGTATTCTTTAGGCAGAGATGACTTGAACAGGGGTGTTAAGCACATTTTCATCAAGGTCCACATCAGCCTTATTTTTTATTTATCGTGTCATCAGCAACCAGACAATTGTATTACATTTTTAACAAAAACAGACAAAACACAGAATTTGCAAGCTTGGTAGTTGATTAAATGTCCTTTAACCAGTAGCTGGCCACTTGGAGTGCCTCTGGTGTTGCCGCAAGGAGGTCCTCCATTGTGCATGTAGCAGGTCTCAGGTTGCATTGCAGCAGGTGGTCTGTAGTTTGCTCTTCTTCACACTTGCATGTCGTGGATTCCACTTTGTAGCCCCATTTCTTAATATTGGCTCTGCATCTCGTGGTGCCAGAGCGCAGTCTGTTCAGCGCCTTCCAAGTCACCCAGTTTTCATTTGGTATCAGCCATTGATTGAATTTCTGGGTTTGAGCCTGCCACTTTTGGACTCTCGCTTGCTGGGGTGTTCCAGCGAGTGTCTCTGTAGATCTTAGAAAACTATTTCTTGATTTAAGTCATTGACGTGCTGGCTGATACCCAAACAAGGGATGGGCTGGAGATGTCACTGCCTTGGTCCTTTCACTATTGGCTGCTACTTCCCAGCGGATGTCAGGTGGTGCGATATCGGCTAGACAGTGAATTTCTCTAGTGGTGTAGGACAAAGACACCCCGTGATAATGCGGCATGTCTCATTAAGAGCCACATCTGAAGTAAGAGTCTTAGAATTGCAAGATCTGGACATGATCTAGAGAAGCTGTATTAATTTAGGTCAGTCTTGTCTCCAAATCAAAGAAAGTTCAATTTTGTAAAGAAAGCTCGGTTTTGTACACAAGCTTTTTTAAAAAAACTGGTTAAAGAATTTATTTATTTATTTATTTATTTATTATTAAAACTTAAATGCCACCACTCCCCTGGGGCTCGGAGCGGCTTAAAGAACAGGCTAAAATCTAACACAATTTAAAAACAATTTAAAACAATTTAAAAACAGCAATATCAAGGATCAAAGGCCTGTCGAAACAGATATGTCTTACATGCCTTGCGGAAAGTTGATAAGTCCCACAAGGTGACAGAGTATTCCAGAATGATGGTGTCACTGCTGTAAAGGCTCTGCATTTGGTTGCTGTTAGACGCAAGGTCTTGACATTGGGAATTTCCAACAAATCTTGGTCCTCAGAACGGAGGGATCTCTGGGGTTGGTAGGGGGTGAGGCAATCCCTCAGGTACATCGGCCCCAGACCATGCAAGGCCTTAAAGGTGAGTACACTCACTTTGAAAGTGATCCAGTGCTCAATTGGTAACCAATGCAGCTGCAGTAAGATTGGTGTTATGTGGCATCTCATCAGAATTCCCGCAAGAAGCCAAGCAGCTGCATTTTGTACCAACTTGAGCTTCCGGATCACCGACAGAGGAAGGCCAATGTAGAGGGCGTTACAGTAGTCTGAAATACTTCTGAAAGTGCTATTGTATATTGTTCTAATTCTGAACCACTTGTGGCAGGACTTAATTGTTTTGGAAACAAAAAATAGGTAACTGTTTGACACATGTCTGAACATTTCCAGGATGGAGGCCATAACAAGCTACAAGGTGTGGGATTTGCTTGTGGTGGCTTTACTTCTCGTTACTAATCATCTACCTCACCATATTTACTCAGTGAAAATACTTCTTATAACTTTCATTGATGCAAACAGTTGCTGCATTCCTTCCAGTACTGTGTGGCTTTCTGCTAAGGTGATTTGAAACTGAATTTTATTTTGTGTATATTATATCAGAGCTTGAAATATCATTTACCTCAAATTGTTTTTTGTTTCTGTAAATGCTTTTGATAATTCTCCTATGTGTCTTTTATTTCAGGGTTTTTTCTTTCGATTACCACATCAAGAAATGTCCCTGTCTAAATCATGCTGTATCTTTATTGTCAGATGAGGAATAAAAGTTTACCATATTTCTTTAGATCTGTTTCTTTTTCTCTCTTTTAAGAATTTGACCTGCATAAATTCAGTTAGAATTTCATTTTCATTGTTGCATTTGATCCAATCACTTCGTTATCTTTGAATAGATTTTCCTCCACCTTTTATTTTGTTCCCCATAGAATTCCATTGATCTTGTTGACAGTATTTCACATTTTATCCTACACAAACTACTCAGCAGATTCAGTCATTTATCTCATGTCTCTTTTCTTTTCAGTGTGACATGAGGTTCTATCCTCCTTTCATGGCAGTATTCTTCTTTCTATTTGATCACCTTGTTTTTGTACTTTTCTGCACCTGAGACTGGTAATGGCTATTATGTGATAATAAAATTAAAAACCGTTTGCATTATGGCTACAAATTTTACAATTATTTACAGTGCAACACTTTAATTCATTCCCTGAATAAGCTCTTAACTGAAATCATTCTTATTTCTAAGCTATTTTCCCCATTGATTAATTAATGCTATTAATTAATCTATTTTGCCCCCCCCAACCATCTTCCCCCGCAAAAAAATTGTTACACATTTTCAAATAAGAAAATGTACCTTATAAATGCACATTCACATGGAACAATAAAAAAGAAAGATTGACTTTAAAATGGTAGAAGCCAAAGTTGTGCCAAGGAAGCATATTGAGGCAACAAAATGTGTGTTGGCCAGTGTAACAGCAAGGAAAGACCTGCACATTTACATGGCACAATAAAAACAGAAAAATCCACTGTAAAATGGTAAAATCACAAAGTGGTAGCACAATGGTAGAAGCACAAAGTGGTGGCAAGGAAGCACAAAGCACAAAGTGAAGGGGCAGAAGCATCATTTTCTTCATACTATACTCATTCCATGAAGCCAAGCATACCAGGAATAAAAAACCAAACAAAATTAATTAACCCACAGTCTCTCAAATTAGACAAGAGCAAATTGGACAACAATCTTTCAAAGTGTACAAGACCATGAGGCATAGGCTGCTCCCTTGAAGTCCTAAAGCTGTGTATTCTTGTGCTACCATTTCCCACAGCACCAACTCTTAACTCAAAATGCTGCTCATATGTCAAAGCAAATCTTGGGACGAGTGGCCACTCTTAAATCAAAATGCTCTTAAGTTGGGATACTCTTAAGTTGAGGTTTAACTATACTCAAAAGGAGGTTCCATGTATACTTCTTGGTATAGCATTACATGCTTGAGCTCATGTTCCCCTTTTGCTACAACCTTTCCCTAAATTTTAATTGAACTGTGAGCTCTGCAAAGTCAGTTTTAGGAACTGCTTTCAATTCTCCTGCATAAAAATTTGATTAAATTTTAAAGAACTTCCTTTTAAATGAAAATCCCAATTTCTTCACCAAATAATTTAGAGAACTCAAATTCTAAAGTTTTCTAACAGAAGAAAATGCAAAACTGACTGAATGTTCCTCCAAACAGCAGTTTTTGAATACTTATCAAAAGAAAGCAATTGCAAAAGTGGTGAGCATTATTTTTCATCCATAACATAAACCATGTGTTCTGCATGGATGCCTTGGATAAAACCATAATTTATGTGAAGTCACTTATGGATTTGTTTTTGGGTGGATGTTGTGGAGAGGGAGATAGAATAGGATAAGTGGAAAGAAAATACCTGCATTTTGTGTCAGTTTTAAGAAGCATAAGGCCAAAGTCAACAAAAGGCAGCAGAAATTCCATCCCCCACAAGGATTCCATGCGTCCCATGGAACACAACTTCCCTGCCTCTGCTTTTAAGTCTAGAGTTAAGTTTTTAAAATCAACCATGATCCTGGTAGTCAATTAGAACTGCTATGTAGTTCACCTTCAATGCCATTTACGGCAAACCGATAATTTCTTCTTTAATTACTTACTTAGGTGATCCCTTGTTGTGCGAGTAAGATTGTCCTCCAAATTTGGTGTCCCGGCGATGGGTACGTAGGTAACTGTGGAACCCTATTCTTGACCTGCATGTTCTCCCGCAGTGAGGGCATCGGTTTCCAGATGGAAGGCGGTCCTGGTCGAGGTTGACTTGATGCACCTTTCTCTTGGCACATTTCTCTCTTTCACCCTCCATTCATGCCTCTTCAAATTCTACAGCACTGCTGGTCACAGCTGACCTCCAGCTAGAGCGCTCACGGACCAGGGCTTCCCACTTCTCTTTGTCAATGCCGCAGTTTTAAGGTTGGCTTTAAGCCCATCTTTAAATATCTTTTCCTGTCCTTCAACATTTCGTTTTCCTTACTTGAGTTCGGAGTAGAGCAAATACTTTGGGAGATGTTGGTCGGGCATTCAGACAACGTGGCCCGTCTGGCGGAGTTGATGGCGGAAGACCATCACTTCAATGCTGGTGGTCTTTGCTTCTTCCAGCACACTGACATTTGTCCGCTTGTCTTCCCAAGAGATTTGCAGGATTTTTCGGAGGCAATGCTGACAGAAAGGTTCCAGGAGTTGCATGTGACATCTGTAGATAGTCCACATTTTGCAAGCATACAGCAAGGTTGGGAGGACAATAGATTTATAAACAAGCACCTTGGTAACACTATGGATGTCCTGGTCCTCATACACTCTCTTTCATTTGGAAAAATGCTGCACTTGCCGAGCTCAGGCGGTGTTGTATTTCAGTGTCAATGTTGACTTTTGTGGAGAGATGGCTCCCAAGGTAGCGGAAATGGTCAACATTTTCAAATGTTATAACATTAAGCTGTATTTCTGGCTTTGGAGAGGGATTGGCTGGTGACTGCTGGAAGAGCACTCTGGTTTTCTCGATGTTCAATGACAGGCCGAGCTTCTCATATGCTTCTGTCCAATAGATGATTTCCACTACGGTGGAAAGCTTCCCATCAATAAGATGAAGATGGAAAATAAGGTTGGGGCAATAACACATCCCTGTTTGACACCTGATTCCACCTTAAATGGGTCACTTTGGGAGCCATTGCTGTCCAAGACTGTTGCCACAGGATGTTCACAAATTTTTTAGGGCACCCAATTTTTTGGAGGCTGGTCCAGAGAGCACTACGATTCACTGTTTTGAATGCCTTTGCAAGGTCAATGAATGCCATGTACAGACGTTGATTTTGTTCCCTGCATTTTTCTTGGAGCTGTCATGCAGTGAAGATCATGTCCACTGTTCCTCTGGAGGGCTGAAAACGTTGTGGGATTCCGGGAGGGTGTGTTCTGAGAGTGGTTTGCAAGGATTCTTGCGAGAATTTTATCAGCTGAGGTTAGAAGGGAGATACCTTGATAGTTTCCGCAGTCCGTTCTTTCCCCTTTTTGAAAAGGGTGATGATGGTGGCATCTCTGAAATCTGCCACCATCACACACACTTTTTCAATGAGCTGGTGGAGTTTTGTCAGCTCAGGCCCTCCCTCTTTAAAGATTTCAGCAGGGATTCCATCAGGTCCTCTGGCTTTGGTTTTTCTTTCCTGTTGTTATTGTTGGCTGATGGCATTGGTGACTTCTTCCAAACTAGGCAGTACTGCAAGCTCATAATAATAATAATAATAATAATAATAATAATAATAATAATTTATTTGTACCCCGCTACCATCTCCCCAAGGGACTCGGTGCAGCTTACATGAGGCCGAGCCCACAATACTTCAATACAAGCAATAACAACAATAAACAATTAAAATAAAACTCATAAACAAAAAAGCAATAACAATAACGGTAATACAACACACATTTTAAAATCTATGACTGGGCAAAATGCAATTAAAGTTTAAAAATAATGCTAGGCATGAACAAGGTAGGAGAGATGGGGTGTTGGTGAAAGCATACAAGCAATCCTAAATCAGTGTAAAGTGCATTTAGAAGACATAATGCTGCGGGTTCATTATTCTGGGAAGGCACACTGGAACATCCATGTTTTCAAGCTTCTTCTAAAGACTGCCAGTGTTGGGGCATGCCTGATGTCCTTGGGGAGGGAGTTCCAGAGTCGTGGGGCCACCACCGAGAAGGCCCTGTCCCTCGTTCCCACCAACTGTGCTTGCGATGCAGGTGGGATTGTGAGCAGGGCCTCTCCAGATGAACGAAGAGATTGTGTGGGTCCGTATACGGAAATGCGGTCACGCAGGTCACCCCTCTATGATTCTGTGATTCTATATTGCAGAGTGCAACATGTAGGAAATAGCTACTAAAAGACTCCTTGTGAGTTGCAGACTGAGATAAGATTCAAGCTCAGATTTTCTGATCATTACTCAATCTCTGCCATTAAGTTACATTCTTTCTTCCTCTGTTTTGATTGTTTAATGGAATGAATGAACTTAATTTAACTTTTACTAAAAAAAAAGGAAAGAAATGCTACTCATCTATCATGTATTGTCACATATTGATTGTTACTGCATGCCAAGTGTCTGATACTGTAAAATGGCTGAACTCTGCTCCAGGAGCTTTGAATGGAAAATGCTTTCACAGAATGGGGAAACATCTATTAAGCCAAAGATGAACACTTTCAAGTCCCATTGATTCCAACATAAATGAGACTCCAAAGTGCTATATTTCTGATTGGATCAAATGTCTACTTTTAAAATTGTCAAAGAAGTCATCTTGGGAGCATTTTAAAGCAAATTCATATTGATGTTACAATGCTCCCTCAGTCAGGAGGTGATGCTTTGTTCCATCACACTGTCTTTATTCTCCAACTGGGATGAGCATTCTCACAACCCAGACATCCAGAAAAGGCCAAATTTCCAATTTTTGGAAGAGAGTCTAGGTACATTTTAAAGAATCATTTTTTTATATATTGATCATCAGTTGGCTAGGGTTGCTGGGTCACAGTTATGAACAATGGGTTTTTTTAACAACCAATCAAGGTACAGATATCCTGTGCTGTATTTCACCTTGCTTCCCAATTGTTGTCTTTCAAAGGGATTAGTAGGAACTTAAGATATAATTCTACATTTGGCATCCAACCTGCTGTTAGCCCATTGTTAGTGACATCATTAGGCATTCGTTTGAATATAGGCCTGTGCATCCACCTTATAACATTGAGACATTTCCCAGTCATATGACACTTCAGCCTCTTTTCAAGCATGGAGAGGCACTGAGCTCATTACATGCATTAAACTACTTCCGGCTGTTATGCATAGCCCTCCTTAATTAAAAAGAGGCAGAAGCATCCTTTATATAATTTGTGTCAAAAGTATTGCATAAATAAATAAGTACTAAAAATGATCAAATAAAGAAAGCACAAGCAGTTAAATAATTTTAGACCAAAACCGGGCAACAGCAACCACATTGTCTGTAGCTTTAAACAGTTCTTCCTCTGTGCATGAGGCAGGGCTTTGTGGGCAAGCATACAGGTGCTGAGTTCCTTGTTCTGCTTCACAATTGTACAAGGTGGAGAGTTCTTCTATGTAGTGTCATTTTTCCAGGTTGCCTTTTGATCTGCCCACTCCATTTCTGAGTCTGTTCAGGGACTTCCAAGTTGCCCATTCTTGGTTTGCCCCTGGAGGAAGACCCTCATAGGGGGCCATCAAATTGGAATTGCCTGATTTTACTGCTCACAGGAATATTTCTTGCTGTTGCTGCAGGAACATTTAGAGGGATGGTGGTTCTCATTAAACTTTTCCTTGATGTAAGTCTACGGGGAGGAGACTAATAGCCATGCAGTGGGTGGCTTTGATTGACTCCTGAAAGGAGTGCCCTGAAAGGAGGGACAACTCCAGCAATCGATCTTATCACATTGAGTAATTTCCCCTTTGCAGGACACTTCAGTCTCTTTTCAAGCATGGAGAGGCACGGAGCTCATCACATGTTCCAAGGCTGAAAAGAGGCTGAAATGTACTGAAATGAGGGAATTCCAAACATGGGCCAGCAATTGTGTTCAGAGCTCCTATATCTTTACTCCCACGGTTACACAGGTGTGATGGGAACCATCAAAGTTTCCTATCCTGTTTCATTGTCCAATCGTCAGCAGTCTGTTGTATGCTGTGGGCTTTGATGCAGAACCAGAAGATCACATGGAAATAAATGGTTTTAACCTGGGTCACTGTATCTTGTATCCTATAGGTTTTGGGACAGAAAAAAAATTCCCATGGAAAAAAGTGGTTTTAAACTGGTGTCAATCTCCTTTAATGTGAGAGGCTTTTGGTAGGGCAAAGGATCTCTTGGTTTTCAGATATTCTTGTTTCTCCTGATTAAAAAACTAATATTAACCTTGTGATGAATATAAGATGAATATATTGTCAGATCTTAAGTTTCCATGTCTGAGTGTGATGGGGAGGCAGAACTCAAAACAGACCGCTGAGGGACAATTCTCTACTCTTAAAGGGACGGTCACCTATGCTTTACCCCCTCAATGTGATGAGGTGGCGTGTCTCTTTTTTGGTCATTGCTACAACTAGTATTCTCTTCCTTCTTCTATAATAATCAAACTCAACTCATCATTAAGCTTCTGCACAGCCCTGTTGACACTTATCAATTCTCTGCCCTTTCCCCCTCCACAGGGAGTCAAGAAGCATGTTGGGGGAGAACATCTGCAGTTGAAACTTTGAGGTTGAAAGGTAAATAAAAGCATGTACCTTTGTCCTTTTTGATGGAATTGCAGTACTTTGTCTTTGCTCTCAACCTATTTGGGATTAGAGTTATAAAAGCTGTGTCTTATATTCCACCTAGCAACTCCTTCCAAAATGTACGGTATCTTAAAATGTGATGCAATTCTTTCATTAAAATAAAATAAAATAAAATAAAGCTTTCATTCCCATGTTAAACAAATGGTGGAAAGGCTCTCCCGTGAAAGGGCTCAAGCAGAGGAAAAGCTATGTGGAGATAAATTTCACCAATTTGGGGGATTTTAAAGCTTGAAAGAAAACACAGACTGAGTCTCCCACACCCATGACATGGAACTTATCATAAAATAAACTTTTGGGCTAACTGAATCAATTTTCAGAGAGCTACAGAATCCTTTGGCGTTTTCACTCTGCATTAATAAAGTATAATTTTGTGGTATAATAACTACAATTGATGTGAATAAACCAGACACAACAAGTTAAAACACACATATTTATAATAAGGCACTGATTATTGTCTCCACTGAAGGCTATTTATATGAATAGTAAAGGTGATCAAGAACCAAACCACATCAGAATAATTGATCCTCAAAGACCTTAACGGGGAGAAAAATTATCTTTTTAATGGAAATTGCTACCAGGAATGTTTCCACAAGATAGCTTCAGATGCAATATTTAAAGCTTCTAGAGAATATCAAAAAACACATTCTGTGTTCATTAAAAGAGTTTTACTTCTTCTAAATCACTGTTACAGCTGCCATTTAAGTTTTCTTTCCAAGCTGTTGCTACTAAACTCCTCTGTCTTAAACCTTATCTTAGAAGATGATGCAATTATTTCTCTTTTATAATTCATTAGAGTGTCCCAGTTGTTGGATTCCTTCCAGGTCTCTTTTTTGCTTCAACATTATTGGCAAAAGAAATAAAAAAGAGGAGAAAATTATACTGGAACACTGCCAGTTGTAACCCATTTAATCAAAATCATTTCTTAGTGCACAAGCTATTACCAAGTCACAGCTATATACTGACTAAATAATTAACTGGTAATTAAGAAATCTAAAATTATAAGAACACCCACCTGATTCTATTTGTGAATGTGTGTGTGTTGGTATATGTGAGAGAGTGAGAATGTGAGAGAGAACACAGATCTATACATATTATGGACATACTGCACAACAAATACAGAGAACACTTCAAGGTTGTTAAAATGTAATATATACATATTGCAAATTATCCCATTAACTCTGGAACACACATTTATCCCAGAGATTTATATAATGTCATTTTTCATCAAATGCACTGAGCATCAATCATGGCATAACATACGACCAATGATTTCCTGGGGAAATGTGTATCTGCTGCCAGGAATCAAAATGAAATTTCAGAGTGTCACTGCAAAACTGAATTATAAAGATGGAATCTCTGAAGCCAAAGGGCTACATCAAGTCAATCAATTAAACCCCTTTACCTCCGTGATTATAGTACAAACAAATAATTCCACTTCACGTTTTCATCTTTTGTGGTCTTGCTCAGACAGCCATTGTTGTGCAGAGGTCTAAGTGGTGGACTAGAACTCAGCCATTGATGTCCTTGAGAAAGTGACATGCTCAGTCATAGAGGATATCTTCTCTTAAAACCATATATTGGTTGTCAGAAATTAGAGTTCACCTACGTACATAACAGGAATGGTCCAGATCAATGTTTCATTAATCCTGAAGTGTTTCATAGACAAAGATTATATCTGTAATTCTGGAAGTAAACATAATTGAAATTAGTGTTAGTTCTGAGTAAATTTACATAGGACTACCTGTGTGTCATTTGCATTTAGGCTCCATTGAAATTGAGTTCCACTGCTTGGACTAGGGAGGAATCAATTGGATCTCAGTTTATCTGCATGTGTTCCCATTCTGCAGGTGAAGTCAAAGTCATTTTTATATATATTGCTTTGACAAGACAACTTAAGCATGCATCACACAAAGAACAGGTAGCAGAACTTTCTGCTTCAGAGTGTTGTGAATGCTCCTTCCTTGGAGGCCTTTAAAGAAGATGTTGGATCCATTGGGGGTGCTTTTATTGTACTTTTCCTATATAGCAGGAATTGGACTAGATGGCCCATGTGGGCTCTTCCAACTTATGATTCTATTATTCTAGACAAGCCACAGAGAAGTTTAATAATTGTGAAGGAGGAACAAATACTCTGAAACTCTGAGCATTACAGTAGCATTAGGAGACATTAATCAATTTTTTTTGTTCAACATTGGTGACAACAAAGGTCAACTTGAAATTCTGTGCTAAAAAAAGTTCAATTGTTTCACATGTACAGATTAGATTAATTAAGCAAACGTACAGATTTCCTCTTACTTTTCAGAGTTTATTGTGCCTGCTATTTATTTTTAGCCCACTTTCTTTCAAATATGGGATTCAAAGTGTCTTACAATGGTTAAATAGACACACACCACATATACATACATTAAAAGAGACCACATATACATACATAACATACATACATCATAAATACTAGCCTGCTGGGAAAATAAGCTTGAACTGCCAGAAATCAAAATCAAATTGCACAATACAAAAGTGAATTTTAAATAAGGAAATCCCAGAAGCCAAAAAGGAGTACATCAAGGCATTCTGTTGCATTTCTGTGATTTCCTAATACCGTAGTAATAAGGAAAGGCTATGAAGGATAACTAGATTCCAGGAAACATTCTTGAGCGGATGCTTTGGTTCTTGAGATTTCAGTACATATTGCACACCCTTTCGTGCCTCCCTTGATTCTTCTAGGTCTTATTCATTCTTTACTCACATCTAAAATAGATATTGCTATTTTGAGTGATGCATTTTTGCTTTTGTCAGGTGAGCTACAGCTGAGTTGCAGTTCAGATTCAGACAGATGAAGATCAGAAAAATTAAACAAGTCAGACTGGAACCTGAAGGTTAACTATTGGTTCAGACACATCAGTATTCAAGGACCAGGGAGAGTCAAAGTAAGGTAACAACAACAACAACAACAACAACAACAACAACAACCTGAACATTTATATGGTGGGATTGTAAATACGCACAATATTTTTGGGAAATGATTATAAGGAAAATAGAAACTATTATGAATTTAGGAATTAGAAGGAATTTGGCAAAAATATTGCTATCAATTAAAAGAGATGAAGGGAAAGATAAGAGAGAGAAAATGTAATAGACATGCAATTACAGAAGCTAGATTATTAATTGCAAAGTATTGGAATGGGGAAGTGACAGTACAAATTGATGAATGGTATAAAGAAATCTGGAAAATGGCATTGAATGATAAACGAACATCAAATTTTAAAGTAAAGAAGGGACTATGGAAAAAATGACTTTGAAAGTATCTGGAGAAGACTTTTAGAAAACGTATTGGGGAAAAAGGTGGGAATTTACTTCCACATGAAGAACTGAACTTCTGGTGGGATTTTGGTAGAAGAGATGTCTCTGGAGAAGGGAGCATGGGGATGAAAGAGAATAAAGGAGGGGCGGGAATGTACAGTCATAAGAATTGTGAACTTATGTTTTTTATATATGTCTATCTAATTGTAAAAAAAAAATTGAAAAAAACAACCATGAAAAAAGGTATACCAGTCTTAGTCAGTTGCAACAATGAAACCATTTTCTTATTTGCAGGAGGGAGAGGGTTTCAAAGCAAAATTAGATTTTATACTTTTAAAATGAGACTTGCATTCTTCCAGAGATCATCCCTTACCTTGCCTCTTGGTGTTTAGACTTTGGCAGGAGGAAACAATTTGAGTGGCCCTACTTAGTGACAAAAAAACCTGCAAATTAATTGAATATATGTGGCAAGTATTATTGTAATTCCACCTCTCTCTGTGTGTGGTTAATATTTTTGCAATCTCAACCAGATTTGTTGAATTTGGGTGTTTCCTGACAAGCAACCAAGAGAATCACTACCTACAGTCTTCATTGCTGTCACAGTCTAATGCATTATTTACACTATTGATGAATGATATGTTTTGCCTTGGAATACTATTCACCTGAATGAATATTTGAATAGGCATTATGCGAATCTCTGATATTTGTTGAAGTAAAAGGTCACAAAAATATTTGCTTCAGCTTTACTTAGCAGTCTGCTGTGGTTTGGAAATTTCTCAGAACAACAGCAAACCTCAATCATTTCTTTCTCATTTAACTCACTTGTCCTTTCCCCTCCTTCCTCCTAAGCTCTTTAGTTCACATGCAGATTCAAATAAATTGTTAAAGATGTCATTTTGAAAATTTAAAACATATGACTTTTAAAGAGAAGAAAAATACAAATTTAATATCATGTTTTCATACAACATGAATCCCTTCTTATTGGAAAATATGGAGATAATGGATCTGTTGTAGATCAGCCACCAGAGGTTAATGGTTTAATTGATGATTTAGAGAGGATTGTGAGCTTTCCTGTAGCACAAAGTGATGGACTCTCAAGTCTGGGAAATTCAATTCTGGGAAATGGTGGTTCTCTCTGTGAGAAAACTGGCTCAGAAAGTGCAGGGCCTCAAGAGCACTCAGAAGAGTCAGAAGTAGCAACAACAGATAAGGAATCGAGTGAAGAGCTGAGTAGCTACGGAGATCAACAAAGGTCTTCATTTACAATTTAGAGCCAAAAATAGATTGTGGCATTCAGAAAATAGGAAATAGGAAATAGAATCATTTCATGGGTGCCTAAAAAGGACGACCCAAACAATTACCATCCAGTCAGCCTCATGTTGATACCAGGCAAGATTCTGGAAAAGATTGTTAAGGAAATGGTCTGCAAACGCTTTGAAACAAATGTGATCATTGCTAATAGTCAACATGGATTTATCAAAAACAAGTCATGCCAGACTAATCTGATCTCTTTTTTTAATAGAGTTACAAGCTGGGTAGATGCAGGGAATGGCATGGATGTAGCGTATCTGGACTTCAGTAAGGCCTCCGACAAGGTCCCCCATGACCTTGGGAAACCTCTGGCAAGGCCATGTTAGGGTGGCCTTGCACTGCATTGCCCTGGATCAGCTTTCTATAGTGTTTGTTTGCCATTGGGCTGATATGTATCTAGTAGGGTTGGATAGGTTCATTCGGAAGAGCCTAAAAGCCACAAAAAAAATTGACATTGGCCTTCCAAAGCAGTTGTGAACTATGCAAAAAAGGTGGGAGGGGAGAATCTGAATTTGAACCACATACCTTATTTTCAGAAATATTCAATAATGTTTGGATTTCTCCCAAGGTTATTTTTATTCCTTCCCTCTCTGTCTCCCCCCCCCCCCCCCACACACACACACCACTTCTTGTCCCTCTGCATCAGCCATAAGAAGAGGAGGGAAAAGCAGAGAAGGAAGGAATTTCCTCTGCTTCAGCTGGGCCAGGGACAAGAAGCAGGGGGAAAGGAAGCAAAGGAAATTCCTTCCTTCTCTGCTTTTCCCTCCACTTGGCTTGAGCTGGGCCAGGGTGCAAGGGAAAAGCAGAGAAGGAAGGAATTTTCTCCACTTAAGCCAATCCCCCCCCCCCCCTTCTTATGCCTGGTCCAGCTCAAGCTGAAGCAGAGGGAATAGCTAATTCGCCAATTCATAAATCCGTAATCCATCTAGCATCGTCATTATCCTTTCCTACTCTGGTCGTCATTGTCTTTGTTATCTGCCAGCTTACCCGAAGGCCTGGTCCCACATCCAAGTTTTTAGCTTCCTTCTGAAAGAGAGGAGGGATGTTGATGACCTAATCTCCCCGGGGAGTGCATTCCACAGGCGAGGGGCCACCACAGAGAAGGTCCTGTCCCTCGTCCCCACCAGTCTCACTTGTGATAAAGGTGGGGCCGAGAGCAGGGCTTCCCCAGAAGATCTTAAACTCCGAGGTGGGACGTAGAAGGAGATACGTTCGGACAGGTACGCTGGGCCGGAGCCATAAAGAGTAGCTGTACAAGCGCTCCAAGTCGCGGGAGGGCAAGCATAGTTCAAGTTCAAGTGAGACTTTTTTTTCTTAAATGTGTCACAAAAAAGCAATTAGTAAGCTTTATTCATTACTAGCAGAAATATACGTTTCTCATATTCATCCTACTACCAAGATAAATGGAACAGATATTTTAATCAGGTATAATCTTTAAGTAGGTTGACAAAATAGAAATGGCTTTTTGAAACATTTCCAAGATTATTAATAAATTCAGCTATTAAATAAAACTATTACAAATCTATTTTTCATGGTGTCTCACTCCATAAACTAAAATCTATCATACTAAAATGCTCTATTGGAGATGTCAAACCAGAAAAAAATTATAATTTTTATAAATGTTGAAAAACTTTTTTAAAATAAAGAAATAAAACCCTGTGTTATTAAGAATTAATGCCTAACAAAGCATGGTTTTCCCAAAGATCCAAAAGCTATCCTTTTTTGCAAGCTGATTACAACTGTAGAACATGTTGACTTACAGCTTATTCATTATTTACTCACAGCTAAAACTTAGCTTTTTAGAAATGAGAACTAGTTAATTGAAATAACTAGTTAATTGAAATATGGGTTTTATTCATTAATTCATGGAATGTGAAAGTCACATAAGATAATGCCCCTTTTAATGTATTTAGTTTAATATATGGATGTGTTTGCAAGTTTAGCTGTGTATTTTAATTTAGATTTTTAAAATAATGACAGTATTAATTTAAAAGTTTGAATGGAAATTTATCTCTCTTTCATTACTGAATATATACAAACAAGAAGGTTATTTTCCAAACAATTTCTTTAAAATAATTCAATGATGAGTCACCATATATATAAATACAACTGCGCTAATGGGTCTTTTCTAACTTTTCCTGTCCCTTTGTCTTGTGATGGTCTCTGGTGATGTGGTGCTGAGTTAAGAGAGGAGGGAGAAGAAGAAACTGCTGAAGATTCAGAGTTAAAACTATTTCTACATGCCAGAATTACACTCAATTTAAACAAATAAACAAAATTTCTGCTATTCCTGTTTGAACTCAGGAATAATTTCTTTCATTGCAGAAATTGATTCTTTCTGGACTCCAACACTTCATATACTATTTCTCCATCATCATCATCATCATCATCATCATCATCATCATCGTCACAACAACAAAAGTCCCGACATCGTAAGTATGAAGCCAACAAAGAGCCCATTTATTAATACAACAGAATCTGAAGCTGATTCAAAGCAGTCCAAATTCTGTCATGTTGTTTATGCTATTTCGCTTCTGAACACATTGGTGACAGAAGTGGAATTCACACTGTCCAGCCAGGCCAAACTCAGTTCAGCCTTACTAGATGGTCACCCTTTCCTTTGTCATTTTTCACCACCCACAGTGCCAGCTTTGCCAGTGGCAATAAAGAGACTTGAGTGACTTGGGGCACTTCCACACTTGACAGAAATGCATGCCAAAGCATGTTTTTAAAATTCGCTTTGGACCACAGTTCTGTACCCACACCTCCCCAAAAATGCAGACTATCCTGGGAGGGGATGTAGAGGCCAAGGCAGTTGGTGTGACAGGAGGGACATTTCTTTTTCTATCCCACCACTGCCCCCAATAATTATTATGTATTACACCACACCCAAACGGACTGGGCAATGTATGATGAGGAGGAGGGTAATTAGGTGGCATAGGTAACGTAGCTGTGGCTGAGCAAATTAATTATTATTTGTTTAAGTATTTCTTAGATGTTGTTACAACTGGCTTCTGTTATCACAAACACTTGAAACAGTTTCCAATATAACTCCCAGAATGGCTTATCCTTTTACCAGACTAGCATGAACTTATTTCACTTCAAAATATCATCTCTTTTCAGTATCCTGACTGACATTTAAGGCACTAGCTTGCCTTTTACTCCCTTCAGCTATCCCACTGAAGTTATAGAATACCACTGGGGTTCCTTTCCCCTTAGCTTAAAAGCTATTTACTAATAGCTTTTAAGGTTCAGTTGACATTCTAAATAACCAAGCTGAAGACTTAAATCCCTTGGTCTAGCTCTAAACTAGCTAGAACAAACCTTCTCTTTGGCTCACTGGCCAAAGACTGCTTTTTAAAATCTCTGCTCCACTACAGTTGACAGTTAGCTCCACCCCCTTTGGCTCAGATCTGGATGGATACATTTCTATCACAAACTATATTGCTATGGCAATGCAGCAAACAAGCAGCTACAGTTTAAAATGGCCTGATTGCCATATATATTGCTTTAATAACATTTACAAAAACTTATATTATAATTGAACAATTCATTACAGGGAGTGTTTAGATGCTTCAAAAGAATTCCCTCAAAAGTCTTTAAAAAATTTTTTTAAACTTATCGGGCTGCCATTACGTTCTTCCAGCAGGTCTCCTGGTGCATTGAAATGATGTGCCAGGAAGCGAGGGGCCTGTAACAGAGCAATAGTGGTAAGTTTTAAAAAAATAAATAAGGCTTTTTGGAAGGGGTTTGGAGAGGGGATGGTTATCCTCCTGTTTCTCTGGGCTCATGGAGACTATCTGGGAGACTATTTATTATTTATTTATTATTATTTACTATGCTTCTATACCGCCATTCTCAGCCCAAGGGCAACTCATGGCGGTTTACAAAATGGTAGAATTCGATGCCCACAACAGTATAAAAATAATTTAAACATTAAAAACATTTAACACAGGTAAAAATTCATTACAATTAACATCAGTAACACAATAAAAACCATAAGTCCTCCGCATTTCATTACCAGTCATTATCCAGTCACGTTGTCCAGGAGTCAGTCCCCACAGGCCCCATACTCCATTTGACCCAGGTCTTTCAGGAAGGCCCAGGTCTAATGGAGTATCTAATTTATTTGGAAGAAAGCAGGCTTTACCTGCTTTCTCTTGAATTAATTGGCTTTTGCCTCAATTTTCATTTGAATGCCTCAGGTAAAAGCCTGACAGGTCCCCCATTTTGGGACCTGTCTGGGTGGGCCCTTGGAGAGGGGAGAAACAAAAGGAGGAATAGTCCTGATTTCTTCTCCAAGTCATCCAGACACCTTAACTGACATCAGCAAAGGAGCCCATTGGTTTTCAATAGCTATCTGAAGTTATAAAAATATATACCATCCCCCCTTTCTCCCACTACAGAGCACAGGGGAAGTGAGATGATGGCAATAGTCTGTGTGAACAGCGGAGATGGTTCCGAATCAGAATCAGAATCAACCCTGCTGTTCACATACACACTGAAGCATTCTGCAAGCTCTGAAGTATTCCATAAATGTATTTTATGTGGATAGAATTACAATAATCAGTTTTACCCTGCTTTAGGAATCAGAAGTCCCTGTGTATCATGAAGGTACACGGGAGTAATTTCTAGTCAAATTTGGAGTTTGTGGCCAATGTAGACTCTAAAAGTTTTCCTGTCACTGGTCTCTAGTGTTCGATTTTTTAAAAGCTAAACGAATGCTAAGAGAGTATGCTTTGGCCATGAGAGAAGCAAGGGAAGGAGCAATTTACACAAAGAGGGCCTATACACAGTAGGACAGTAATCACCCATCCTAGTTACCTAATTGTCTTTGCATCTTGATTAGCAATGAGTGTTAAAATACAAAAGTATACATTTCCCTGAATGAAGCTCTATAAACCCATAAATCTAGCTTCTTGTATACTATTATAGCAGATGTCTTTTGTTCAGGAAAACTCCATGTATGGTAATAGCTTTCTCTTAATTATACAGTCTACTTTTTACTTGCTTTTGCTTACACTTTTGCTTTTATTTGCATAATAATCGTTTGCAGGCAGCCAAGCTTCAAATACAAGAAAGCACATGCAAACAGTTTCTGCCCATTCTAAGTGAGAGGCATTTGAGCTACAGAAATTGGAAAGCTGAGTTTCAAAAGCAATGAGACCAGGCAATGTCCCAAGAACCCCACAGCCAGCTATTGAAAGTCATTGCTTTCTGCCATTATTTGACTCCATAACACCACCTCCAAAAGCTGCCTCCAGAGGCCCATTTGTACTTCATAGTTTATAGTTCAAAACTCTAAGTCTCTTGATTTTATATTTTAACTTTTGAATATTTTAGTGATGTGGATGTTTTATGCCTATCTGTTCTAATTTTTATAAAACTGTTTGGATTCCATGATTAAATTGTTGTTTCTTTTTATTGTTGTTGCCACCTCTGGGCACGTGTTTTTGTTCTTGTTGACTTTTTTTTAAAGTGAGGTCCTTAGAATTGTAGATGACTTATGATTGGTATAAAACATTTGAGGAGCAATAAGAACATCTAGAAGTACAATTTTAAACTTAAAATGTAAAGGTTAGAGGTTGTCTTTAAAAAAAAACAAAACCCAAGTTTCTGGATCAGATGTCTATTTATTTTATAACTCACAGTTCTTCGTTTATTGCATGTGACTGTGGCATCTGGTGCTGGCAAAAGCCATAGAGTGGATTTTGGGTCATTCGGCCTGGCAATATTTAATTGATGGGCTGATTCTACTCCTATTAAAATTAGTGAAGGGGGAAGGCTGCACCAGGCCTGACGGCATCATAGTAACATCACATTAGTACTGCTTGCAAATGAGATTTGGTCAACAGAGCATGAATGCTTTTATAATGCTTTTACAGAGCTTTGTCTAGCATGCTTAACATGGAAATAGAGATTCCAGTGACATTATAAGTATCTTGACATTGCTAATAAAACACACTAAAATAAAATGCTTTAGCCAAACAGAATATTCAGACTCGATTTTTATTGCCAATTTCTGTCTTCATGGGCAGATGTAAACAGCCATTTATCACTCATTTTGCTTGACTCTCACTATCTATGTCTACATCTTCCCTGATTGACTCATTCATAGTGACATCATTTCTAGGAAGACAGTCATATCCTTTAAGTTTGCTCCTCAAACTTATGACAGTATGTAAATATTTCTTTCCAGTACATTCTGAGTTAAATTGCTGCCAAATAATTTTGCTGATCAGCCTTAGTGTTTTGCATTGAATCCTCTTCATGAGTTTCCCTTAAATAATATAGATGACAGAATGTTCCTTCACTTTCTCAGTGAACAACTGAAGTGTCAAACCCCATTGAAAGCAGGTAGTGAGGTTTGACTCTAGAGACCATGGTTTGAATTCCTGTTGTTATGGAAATGCACAGGATGTCCTTGGACAAATCATACACTTCCTGCATCAGAGGAAGCAAAGCAAATTCCTTCTCAATAAATCTCAAGAAAGCCCAGAGATGGGTTCAAATTGCAACCATAAGTCATATGTTGTTTTGAATGCACATAACATAGACAAGTGGGAGTTTATAAAGGTAAGTGGTCTTTACCCTTAGAGCAGTCAGAGGTTGGTAGCTGAATAAGAAATTGGATTTAGCTAATAGCTTTCCACAAATCACTGAACCCCTCTAGGAAGAAGACTTAGAACTTTTTCCTGTTTGAAAGTGAATGGCAGTCATTTTGTTAAGAATACAGCTATGGAGGTGCAGTGTGGAAAGGAGAGACCCAGCCTGCTTTCATAAATAATTTGCCCCCACCAATAATGTTCCAAAAAGCAGATTTAATTTCTATTCATTCACATATGGGGGACAGACCCATTGTGATGTAGTCTCAGTGATGCAACCCTCTCCTTCACATATAGAGTGAGTACAGCGAGTAGAATTTTTTCACAATCTCCCTCCATTTCTTTCTTATAGTTCCTTCTCCCCTCATATCTAGAAATAAATGTTGAAAAAGAAACATGAATGTATGCATATGTCTTTGTTAATTTGTACCAAAAGCAAAACTAATTTCATAATCAGTTTTAGCTGAGCATACTTAGGAAATGTTCCTATCTTTAGTTGACTTCATCCATTAAAGCCTTTGCTTCTTTAGCCATTAGGGTCTTTCCTCCTTAATCAGAATTGCCATATACATGCACTTCATCATTTGCTGTCCAGAAAATATGTAACAAATAAGCATGGTTAGGTATCATCGGAATACTTGTAATTCAGAATGAATTCGGAAAAGTTACCTTTTTGAAGTGATTTCAAAGTTATTTTAAAAACAGGAAGTCCCTTTGCCCTTTTGAAGCTTCCCTCACCATTTTTATATGACTCAGGAAGTGAGTCAGAAGTGAGTCAGCATTTGGAGGCAAACAGCCTCCCAGCATCCCAGCCAATTAGCGGAGAGGTTTTGGGGAGGAGAGAGGTTTTGGTATGGCAGCCATTGTGCCATATAAAGGGCAGCACATGGCTCAGAGGCTCATTCAGGAAGAGAGAAGGGAAAGGGAAAGAGAAAGGGAAGGAAGGTTGGAAGAAGAATGGTTGGAAGAGCAGGGTATGAGGAGAAGGGCTGTTGCCTGGCTGGGCTTCCTGCCTTGCCAGTTGTGTGTTGTTACTGTTAGGGTTTTGGACGGGTGGGCGATGTGTGGGTGGGTAATATTGGGGTGTGAGGGTGTGTGATGTGGTGTGGCATGGCGTGGGTGGAAGGAACAGCACAGAGGAAACAAAGCACTCCAACGTTGAAAAAGCCCCAGCATTGTAGCACGTCTTTCTAGCCTGGCCTCTGTGTTGTACATTGCCTCAAAAGAACTAGATCTCCCATCAATTCAAGCCACTCTTTGAACACACATTATCCTTCCTAAAGGTATGAAATCAACTTCCAAATCCACAAAGGCCTCTCTCTGCTTTTTTTTTGTTTGCCTTGCATTGCCAGAAAAGACACTACAAATCCCATCTAGTCAAAATATACTTCTTCTTAAATGTGTGAAATCAACTTTAATGAAGCTATTCGGAAATTTTGGAAAGTTCCGAAATTTTTTAAGGAAAAATTCAGAATTCAATTCCGAATCAGACCACCAATCAGACTACATCCGAAATGAGTTTTGAATCTTTTTTTTTTTATCAACCAAGCCTAGTGTTGTGGCTGAGCTATTTTCTGACGATTAGGATGATGGGATTCAGATTCCTGCTGGGTTTCAGCTTCCTGGCTCTTTGTCTGTGCCTCAAATCTCCGAGCCTGCTTCTGAGGCTCTCAGAGACAGTGCAGTGTCAACACAGCCATTTTCACCAGAAAGGAATTTTAACGAAGGAGATAGTAAGCAAGTGCATTCCCACGCTGATACCGAAAGGGTAGATAGTGACTTGACCCGGGAGGCTCACCTTGATCTCCAGGTCAGGCGGAGTTCACGTCTGGCAAGCAGACGAGAAGCCAGCTTGGTGAAAGGTCGTCGCAATGCTTTTATGATGCTGAGAGCCTAATGTTTTGATGTTAGAAAGGTATTTAGGCTTCTTGGAAACTCTGTGAAAGTGTCAGTTCAACGTAGCTTACTAGCCTGAAAGCTTCATGGAATAATCTTAGCCTGGAAAGCAGTACGCTTGGGATTTCTTGCATGGTGATTCATGGGGCAATTGTTTCATTGCTTGTACCTGGGACTCTGGTTTGAACTTTGCCAATAGGATTATGTCTCCTGTTTTTACCTGAAGATCTTTGGAACTGTATTCTGCTTTTTACCTTAATCTGTGAAATTTTGCAATGCTTATTCTTTATTTTGACTTGGATTTTCTCCTCAATAAACTATAAAACTACAGCTCTTGTGTGGTGGTGTTTGGCAGCAAGGTGAAGCTTACTCTGAGTTGCAACACCTAGTAACTAATGGTCAAATTAATACATTCTCAGTATTAAAATGAGTCTTCTGAAATTTCAATAATTGGAATGTTGTCACAAGTAATGTAGTTTTAGAGCAGAAATGCATCAGAATGAACTTGGAACTATCAGGTTGCATTTTAGTGGCAAATGACCACTACAATAGTTATGGGCAAATAAGCATATACAATCTATCAATCATTTCTTTATATCCAATCTCTTCCTCAAAAGTGCGAATCAAGATGACAATAGTGTACAGATGGCAGGTTGGGTACATTCAAAAGCATCTAGTAAGTAATAAGTGTTCCTTCTTCAGCATTAATTTTTCTCATCTCTGATCAATCATCTACACAGAGCTAAATTAATAAGGTGTTCCTTGTTCTCCAAAACACAGCTCATTGTAACTCTATGGGGAAAAACAGCTAATCAAAGAAATGGGTAATCTCTTCAAAGCTACAGTAGCCAAGGTCTATTAAATTCCCATAATTAGTGGTCATTTATTAATAACACATTTTATAATTGTATGAAAACCACTTTTACTTATATAGCAGAAAAGTGCCAACCAGATTAATAACTTACATGCATTCCAGCCAACTTTCCTGGTTAATTAAAACTTTGTCTTTTTCATTTCACAAATGAAATGGAAAAATGATAAGTAATGCAAAGGATTTTCTGGGTGGATCTTTTTATCTGGAAGTAATAAATCTTCTGCTGCATAACTGTCTTTTTTCTATTAGTGAACAATTTCTATATTCTAACTAGTGCTATCACAGAATTTTGGCTAGGGCAAAATGTTAATTCATACATGTATACCTATTTTAAAAATACAAATAAGGTTATTCAAACACTTTCCATGTTTTATTTAAGTGATCTTTAATCAGATCTCTTTGACCTATAGGTTGCTCTAGTGAGAAAGACACTTAGATCTTCCTGGGGCGGCAAATCTCTATTAGGACTGTTTACGGATCCATTTTTTAAAAATGGGCTCCAGCTGTTTCAGCTGTTTTGGTCAGTCATAATGGCACAGGTATTGCTGCCATAATTTTTCAGCCACAGCAGATCACATGGCCGCCAAACACAACTACTTTCGGTTTCGTTAGCTACACGTGGAGCACAGAGAGGCAACCCTGCCTCATAAATCAATCAGAACAGAAGAAAGCTACGAAGTGTCTGTTAGCAAAGCTGGGCCTCTGTTTTCTGCTGCAAGCAGGCTTCTGAGAAACAGATTGTAATCCAATCTGCTAGTGATCTAAATTCTTAGTGCCACTTGCAGCTCTGCATCACTTACCTTGCTTTTTGACTCAAATAACAATAAATAAGTATCTACTTTTGACACACTTAAGAAACTGACACTGATGGTCACACAACACAAGCTTCAAATGTGGGGCAGAGATATCTTGCCATTTCTAAAGCTTCCATTAAATGAGGAGATAATTTATATATTTTTAAAAGAACAGCTAGCTAATGCTCCTTCAGGTGTTGTGTGGCTCCCACTGAAATAAGTGTTTAAAACCCAGGTGTTATTGAAGGATATAAGAAGAAAGAATCCTAGAAAGCCTGATGTCTTAGCATCAGATCTTTAAACCCAGTTCTAATTTGAAGTTATGAAGAGAGAGAAAATGATGGAAAGGGGAGCCTGGGAAGTTCCCCCATCACTACTAATGGACCAGATCTTCCAGCTGCTGGACCGAAAAATGAATTTTGCCTGCCAGAATTTGAGAGGTTCTCGAAAAATGGATGGGAGGCACCAAAAACAGTATGGGTTTTAGCCAAATTGCACATCCCTCATCTCTAGTTGGCTGGGTCGTTTCTAACAGCAGTTGAAACTGATTTACATGAGGGAACAATCCTCTCTCAGTACAGTAAAGTAAGATATCATGAAGAAGATGAATCATAGAATCATAGAATCAAAGAGTTGAAAGAGACCTCATGGGCCATCCAGTCCAATCCCCTGCCAAGAAGCAGGAAAATTGCATTCAAATCACCCCTGACAGATGGCCATCCAGCCTCTGTTTAAAAGCTTCCAAAGAAGGAGCCTCCACCATACTCCGGGGCAGAGAGTTCCACTGCTGAATGGCTCTCACAGTCAGGAAGTTCTTCCTCATGTTCAGATGGAATCTCCTCTCTTGTAGTTTGAAGCCATTGTTCCGCATCCTAGTCTCCAAGGAAGCAGAAATGAGACCAGATTCTGCCCTACAACCAAACTGTTATCAATGATAGTTATCTATTTACAAAACATTTTATAGATTAGACACTGTCCTGATATGGTAGAGTTAAACCACAGGTTTAAAACATTCTGAGCACACTGAATGCAGTACTAAGATAAACCAAAACTACTAATATTTGTTTTAAAATGTTTTAAATATTCTTATGCATGTTTTTTTATCTGTTGTAAGCTGTCTTGGGCTATTAAGTGGGAAAATGTGTGGTATACATTTCTTAAATAAATAGTTTTCTGATTCAAAATACAAGAGAGAAATCCTGATGCTCAGATCTTGGCTAGGGAAAAAAGTCAAGAAATGCTTTGGAACAAAAAAGCTCCACTAGGAAAAGGGTATTTATGATATCCATAGAAAGTCCAAAGCTGTAGATTCAGTGCCATTAATACTTCTAATAGGAGACCCTCCCAAAATGGAAAGTTTTGGAAGTAAAACAGAAACAACCTTTTGGATCACATGGATTAATCTTAAATATAATCTTGGTATTGAGGATAATTCTTACACTTTGTGAAACTTAATACAATTAAGCAATCCAAGGAAAAAGATGGCAATTAACTTGACCTCCTGTTGTGGCTGTGCTGTCAGGTGAGTAGACTGTGAAGATGATAGATCATTTGACATTTCAGCTTTTATTTCCTCTCTTCAATTAGGGTTATCCTGTCGGTTCTTCACATCTTTAACAATTACTTATAAAACATGACCCTAACCATTTTAAAATTTTCTTAGTTTTGATTACTCCCCATTTTTTTTCTTTTTCCAGTCTTTAGAAAATTTCATCCCATTTATCCTCCAGGTTGTAGGTGTTTGTTTTTTAAGAGAACTCAACAAAAAGTTACTTATATATATTTGAATATATTTCTTTTATTATTGGTTTGTTTATTTTATTTCTATCCCACCTTTCTCCCAATATAGGGACTCAAGGTGGCTAACAGCAACATGGCACAAAACAAATTGAAAACGGAAAATGCATAAAAAACCAACATTAAAAAACAATGAAATCTTCCATGTTGTGAAGTTTAAAAATAAAATACAATTAAAATGCATTTAAAATTTCAGTTAAAAATATTTTCCCCTATTAAATGCAGTGTTTACTTGTTTGATAAGTCCCTTAGAGTTTTTGTGCATTTTTTTCATAATATACAATGTGTATATCTTGAATAATATGCAATGTGTACATAAATTGCATGCCCAGTGTGGAACACATCTCATCACACTAAAACAGTGGATGTGGCTCTTAATGAGACATGCCGCATTATCATGGGGTGTCTGCGCCCTACACCACTGGAGAAATTACACTGCTTAGCCGGTATTGCACCACCTGACATCTGCCGGGAAGTAGCAGCCTATAGTGAAAGGAGCAAGGCAGAGACATCTCTAGCTCATCCCCTGTTTGGGTATCAGCCAGCACATCAATGACTTAAATCTAGAAATAGTTTTCTAAGATCTACAGAGACACTCGCTGGCGAGAGTCCAAAAGTGGCAGGCTCAAACCCAGAACCTCAATCAATGGCTGATACCAAATGAGAGACTCCCCCCTGGGCACACAGAGGACTGGGCGACTTGGAAGGCGCTGAACAGACTGCGCTCTGGCACCACGAGATGCAGAGCCAACCTTCAGAAATGGGGCTACAAAGTGGAATCCACGACATGCGAGTGTGGAGAGGAGCAAACCACTGACCACTTGCTGCAATGCAACCTGAGCCCTGCTACATGCACAATGGAGGACCTTCTTGCAGCAACACCAGAAGCACTCCAAGTGGCCAGATACTGGTCAACTACCAAACTTACAAACTCTGTATTTTGTCTGTTTGTTTGCTTTGTTCTGTTAGAAATGTAATATAATTGACTGGTTGATCTGACACGACAAATATAAAAATAAATAAATACATAAATTATCTTTTTATTAGAGAACTCATGCCAAGAGTCTGAGAAATGTAGTGTTCTGGAAACTCCCATTTCAGCAGTGCAATGAATCCCTTCCAGGTTTTGGCCAAAGTGGCGAATTCATTTTGGTGTTAAGATTCAGAATAATAATAATAATAATAATAATAATAATAATAATAATAATAATTTTATTTCTTACCTGCCTATCCTACTGGCTCAAGGCATGTTACAATATATCTAAGAGCACATAATCATCTTAAGTATCCTATAAAATACATATATTAAAATGTATTTATAAAATCCATATTAAAATACACAGAATAAAGATTAAACAAGACACAAGTTTAAAATTCATGATTAAAACTGACTGGGTAGGCCTGCTGGAAGACTATAGATATAGATATAAATACAGATATATACACCTTGAAGATTATATATATATACACACACACACACATTGTGTATTTGCATGTACATCCAGTAGGGGAGGAAGAACACTTTTGTGTTCCTATGGTATTACATCCACATGAAGACAGTTGTATTTCTGCTTAAACGAGCTCAGCACACAATTTGTAAATTATAACAGAGGAGAATCAGATATTGTTGTGTGGTACCAATGAGAAGTGGTTTGACCTATAAACAAGGAAGGCCTAGTTATCAGCATTATGTGAATCAGTCTGAGTGGATGTCAGGTTTGCATAACCATCATACCTTTTTCTCTTTCAACATAGATGAATATCTTGGTTAAAACCAACCCATTTTTATGTTTGAATTAGGTCAAACTGTAGTTAGTTAAGTCAAAGTAAGGGTGGATAAACGCATACATTTCAGATATCCTGAATGACATTTTCCATCAAACTTCAATATTATTCCACTCCCTGTGGCGTCCAGAAGTTAGAGTCTAAATCTTCCATAATACCACTAAATGCTGTACTGTATTAAAGCAAACTGGTTCAGAGATGGAGGCAACCAGTGGGAGTTGACACATGGCATGTTACCTCATGGGCACCCTCCACTGGTAATGAGGGTGAGGTGGCCCACAGGGCTGCAATGCCTACTAAAGTTCCTACCCCTGCACATCATTCCATTTAGTTTTGGGCTGGAGTGGCAGTGTCAATGATAATTAAGCAATTTGGTCAGTGCTTGGATCCACACCCATGTATGATACCAACTGCCACTGTAGCTGGAACCAACCGAAGGTTGTGAACATATCTTTTCCCCATCTATAATTTCTACCTGGAATCTTCCTTTGAAATGTCAATGTGTAATTTGTAAGTATCAACTGTAGCCATTAGGCCTGGGTAACAACGGAAAAATTTGTTTCTAAAATCGATTTGTATTTGGGGGTTTTTTTTGTTTCGATATTTAAAATAATTACAAAATTTTCCTTTTAAAAAGTTCGATATTTACGAAATTTCGTAAATGGTAAAAAATTAACGAATCGATTTCCGAAACAATAACGAATCGATTCGTTAATGGCGGACGCGACCGCGAAATACACTAAAAAACCTCCAAAACCTTCTGAAGCTTCCCTCTCCCTCTGTTGTTGACTGTTGGTGTGATATTATAATTTTTTTTCACTAATTAAACCATAAAACTGGCCCAGACATGCAGAAATAATAACGAAACGACCTCAAAACAATAACGAAACGAATACAATATCGAAATACGAAGCATTTACAAAACGTGTTTGAAAATTCGTTTTTTTAATAATTGCTCCAGAATGGTTCGTTATCGTTTTGTAATTGAAAAAATTAACGAATTATTAACGAATTACGAATTAACGAAACGAAACCGCCCAGCCCTAGTAGCCATCTGTATGTCAGTTGATACAGCTGTGATGTCATTTGCTATTGTACTCTTCAAGTATGCACTTTACAATAAATTGTTAGCTGTTTCTCGTTTGTAGTTCCATGTCTGGTGCCATTCTCCCATGTTCATGAAACACATTTTTGTGCTTCACAGAAGGCTAAAGTGTGTGTTTGTAAGATTGGAGGGATACTTGCTTCACAGTATTTTAGCAGATGCTTGCTACACGGTATTGAATTGGATCTATAAATCTTAAAGCATTCTTTGAAGGTATCACCATTAGGTATTGTGAATTTTGAATTTTACTTTATTCTGATGAAAAGTGATAAGTTGGCTATATCCTGTTGGTATTTGTTAGTGTAAGCATTATCTCACTGGTGCATAGAAATAGAATATGATACATAGGGTACTGAAACTAATTTTGGCTACTTATTTGCTCATCCAAAGTGGAATAAATGAAAAAAAATTCAGTCTCTAGAAACTAAAAGCAAACTTTCTTAAAGAAATACTGCAGGCAGGAGATAGTTCGCACTATAAAAGCACTGGGAATTCATTTTAGCAGAAGCATACTGGACCAGAAGAAGTGGATTTTAATTAAATCCCATGAGGAAAAAGAGGAAAAAGCAAAAAGATAAGTATAATGTAAGCACTAAGGGATTTGGATTTGGATCCAGCAGAAGAAACTTGTGTTGTTATGGGATGTATTACAGCCAAACAAATAAAAATATAAAGGAAAGCGATTCCTTGGTTTAGAATGCCCAAGGCTTTTAGTCTGTTCCTCAATGTATAGAGTATGTTGAAGGCAAAGTATTTTATTGGATTTAGCCATAGATCATTAAAAAATAGTGTATTGTGGATGGTCTATAAGAGAAAATACAGGCATATAACAGAAGAAAGGGAAGGAGAACACATTCCATTAGAACTTTCAGGTTTTGAAATATACTTCAACAAACACTTTATGGAAATAAATTACTCACAAACTTAGCATCTATCGTCCTTCACTCAGCCTTCCCTAAGGTCCGGCTCTCACATCCGTAGGTGACTATGGGGAATACCATTGCTTTAACGATGTGGATCTTCATTGCCAATGTGATGTCTCTAAATTTCACTATTTTACTGAGATTGGACATTGCTCTCCTCCCAAGAAGTAAGCGTCTCCTGATTTCCTGGATGCAGTCAGCGTCTGCAGTAATATTTGCACCTAGAAATACAAAGTCTGTCACTGCCTCCAGATTTTCTCCCTCTATTTCCCAGTTGTCAATCATTCTTGTTGCCATAATATTGGTTTTCTTGATGTTTAGCTTTTGTGCTTTCTTCTTTCACCTTGATTAGAAGGCTCCTCAGCTCCTCCTTGCTTTCGGCTATCAAAGTGGTTTCATCTGCATATCTAAGGTTGTTAAAGTTTCTCCCAGCAATTTTTACCCCAGCCTTGCATTCGTCAAGCCTCGCACATCACATGATGTGTTCTGCATACAAGTTGAATAGGTTGGGTGAAAGTATATAACCCTGCCGCATGCCTTTCCCAATCTTGAACCAGTCTGTTTTTCCAATGTTCACAAAAATGCATACAAGTTGTCCGTGTCCAATTTTGGTAAAAATATGAATTTCCTACACATTATACTATGTTGATGGGTGCACTTTCACATGTATAGATTTGGATGAGTATGTGCATATGTATGGAAATAAAATAGCACAAAAATAGTAGGAACTTCACCACATCTGAATATAAACAATCCAAGTATTTGTGTATATTGCCAAGTCAAGTCATGAAAGAATCATGAGGGCATCTGGTAAGTATCTTATGGATAGATTGGAAAATACTAGTGTCTGGGGCACCTAATGTCTCTTGTGTATTTTTTGGGAAACAGTGCTATTCTTTATTTGTCGATGCAGTGACTTAAAAGCTGAAGCTGAAATTGTCATCTCTACAGTTTTGTGACCCAAAACAGTAAACACATATTTTAAATTCTGACAATCTGACAATGGAATTAACTCTCTGAACAAGCAGAGTAAATCTTCACTGAATTTATTCTCAAAGGAAGCAATGAATAACGTTAGCCATTTTCTTCCTACTGAGAAAAAGCCTATAAAAACTGTGCAGCTTTCAAAGACTGTTCAGTAATTATTCTGCACAAATTCATTCATATTGTTTTGTATTAAGCTGAAAATGAAATAACATTTTGTGCAGAAATAATATAATACTCCTTCACAGAAAATGCTGTTTCCTGTGCAGAATAGGCAGTGTTTACGAATGTGTTTTGTGCAGAAATGGCTGTTTTAGATAATCTATATCATGCATAATGATAACTTGTGTAACAACAAAGGCAGTCATAATAATAATAATAATAATAATAATAATAATAATAATAATAATGTTTGCTCATCCTGAAGGACAGTTAGGGAATTCTTCAATATAGTATTTTAACATATCAAAATACTCTTCTTTGTGAAGGACCAGGATTTGAGGATATTATTTGCATATCTAGCCATGCCTTGAGCCTCACAAATACCTAGATAATAGTACTGTTTATTTCACACATGCACATTTGCATTGATTCCCTGTGTGAACTCTCTTTCCTAATATCAATAACAATAACTCTTCTATTTAACACCAACCATTTCTTTAACTGTAGCCATTGTAAAAGGTAAAGGCAATCTAATAATAATCTAATAATATAATAATAATCTAATAATTCACTAATAACAATAACTCTCCTATTTAACACCAATCATTTCTTTAATTTTAGCCATTGTAAAAGGTAAAGGCAATCCAATAATAATCTAATAATAATCTAATAATTCACTAATAACAATAACTCTCCTATTTAACACCAATCATTTCTTTAATTTTAGCCATTGTAAAAGGTAAAGGCAATCCAATAATAATCTAATAATCTAATAATAATCTAATAATTCACTAATAACAATAACTCTCCTATTTAACACCAATCATTTCTTTAATTTTAGCCATTGTAAAAGGTAAAGGCAATCTAATTTTACTGGTACATAACATGGACTGTGAAATTAAAGGGATGTGATTTTGAATAATTATGCTAATTTGTATCTATAAGAAAACATCTAGGTAACTTTTTCAAGAAGTCCAACTCAGATTTCTGGGTTGATCCCATTTCATTTTCACATTTTAATGGCAAATACACTTAAACCATCTGTCTCTTGTGATGGTTCTTAAAATACATTATGAAGTTTTCTACATACTAGATATGGAAAGCTCCTTGATTACTAATGATTTTGTCCTTACCCATGCTGATGGGTCTCATAATGGAGTAACATTAATGTTATGCATGATGAATGAAGGGCATATAACTGGTACACATTAAGAAAAGAGACTCAGATACATAATTCAAATTAATTAAAATAATAGAGACCAGAAAAGGTTAAATGAACAACTATTATATTGCTTAGATGCTAGACCAACACAAGCATGATCAGCTCCTTCACATGTGGGTTATCACTGACATCACTAAACATCTGTCTCCTAAATATCAGTTGAAGATGTGAAGCATACAAATCTGCTTGTGGAAGACTTCCCCTGTCTTCTTTTCCCAGAAGACACATCAGGAGCTCCATCAACCATCTGGCCTCATGCTTGGCCAGGACTATGAAAACAGAATTAAGGTGGGGATGTCAAACAGGTTGGAGTCTCCTTTTCCATGGCTAATGAGATGGCTCTGACTTGGCAGGTAAAAAGGTTTTCTTGGCTGAATTTAGCACCATGAAGATGTGAGTCTATGGATGTTAGGAAGATCAAGTAGAGTCTTGATCAAACTGACAAATCAGTTCTGAGGAATGTGCCAACTATACTGGAAGACTTGCCAACTACATTTGTGTAGAAAGTGCCAGCCTTCTTGCATACCAAAAGTTTAGATCATGTGGCATTTTCTCTTTGTTTCTTTTTACATGCATCTTAAAGATTAAATGAGGAAATCAGTGTTAGAACAAGAAAAAGAGTTGTTGACACCAGCTGTCAAATTCTCTTCCTTAAGCAAGTTCCTTAGATTATTATCTGAATGAGCCAAACTGAAAAAAGCAAATGAGAACATGAAAGTTTTAGCCTCATTGATTTTTCATTAAATATTAAGTTTTTTCTAGAGAGAAAACCAGAGATGTGAGAACTGTACACATGAGCAAAATTATTTCTTGCAATATGATTTAGCAGTTTCCTCCACAGAAAGACAAATTTCCCATAACCATCTCTTTGATTGGATGGCAGAATTTTAATAAGTTTACCAGCCATTTCCCCTCAAGTCATCAGTGGATGATTTATGACATTTAATTGGCGAGTTAAGTTAATTAAGTTATAACATACAGCAAATGCATTAATAAAAAAATGCTTGCTTGAAAGTTTACATGAAATGAATGTTGCATTTCTTTTGTTTAAAAATGGTTGTCTTAGACTGTAATGAGTCAAGAAGTGAAACAGTGCATACAGTGGCACAGATATGCTGATGATTTCGGCATTGATTTGAGCAGTAGTGCACCAGCAAAAGACTTGGTGGTAAAAGGCATAGCAAGATCTCCTCCTATGAACCAGCTCAGGTGTTAAGATCTGTTGGGGAGGCCCTGTTCTCAGTCCTTCACAGGTGCGACTGATGGGAACAAGGGACAGGGCCTTCCCAGTGGTGGCCACCTGGCTGTGGAACTCCCTCCCCAATGATATTAGATCAGCCTCCTCCCTCCTGGTTTACAGGAGGAAAGTCAAAACCTGGCTGTGGCACCAGGCATTCAGGAAGTAGCATAACCACAGTGCAAGATACATCCACAGAATCAATAGCAGGATTAGGTGCTGTGTTTTAATAGTTTTAATTGAATTTATATGTTTTATTGATTTTAAAGTTTAATGTGTTATGTGTTGTATGCTTTTATATTCAACATGGCATTTAATATTTGCCAAAACTGGAAGACACTCTGAGTCCCCTTTGCAGTGAGATAGAGTGGGGTAGAAACACAGTAAATAAAATAAAATAAAATAAGATGAGTAAAATGACCTACACGTGTAGTTTGTTGGCTTATCATATCAAACCCCCCGCCCAAAAAAGAGGAACCAATCCACATTTCCACCTAAAAACTAGAGGATGGATCAGAAATTTCTCAAATCCAAAATCTAAAATTATTTGGAATACCAGTAATCTTGCTTTCTCTGTCTATTTGTTTATTTGCTTGGTTATCACTTGAATGTTTATCCAAGATTATATTCAGAAGCAGCCCTCAAACTGTGTTTGGGAAAGTCCTCATGAACAGAAAGGAGTGAAAAAAGAAATGAAGGGAGGAAGGAAGGAATGTTTATATCTCACTGTCCCATTAGCTCAGAAGAGTTTACAGGTTTGATTAATGCTGATATTTCAGTACCCAAGGGGTTTAATTTTGAATCATTACTTAACACATTATTTTGCTTTAAAAACCTGTTTTTCACAGGAAATAATGGAATGTTGCTGGGCATTCTCATCATGATGGAAGGGATTAGAAAAGAAGACACTGGCGCACTGCCTTTCCGTTAGAGAAATAGGTTTGGGGACAATGGGACTTGAAAGGGATATGAGAAAGGGATGAGACAATATATTGAAGGTGTCCTTTGTCCGGATTGGATCAAAATAAACAGGGGTTTTTTCCGAAGATTATTCTGAGTCTGAATTCAACAAATATACAATACTGAACAAAAACAGTCTGCTCCTGGTATGTAGAACATGCTGCTTTTAAAGGCAAATTGGAAATTTGACAGTCCAAATGCCCCATCATTCCAGACAAAACTTCATAATGAGGTCTGCCCCCAAAGTAATGAGAATTATTTCTTTTCTTTTTTTCATTGAGTATACATACAATTACAGTTGATCTCTGTAATTTTGTGATGGAATATAGCAATACCAGTGTTGCTATCACTCTTCATAGTAGTGGAGGAAGTATTCACTTGAGATGCTGTTCAAAGCCTTCATCGCAGCTGCCTGGATGTTTTCAACTGTCCCAAAATGATGTTGGGCTTTGAGGTTTGTGGGGAAAAAAATCACATTAAGCGAAGTCTGAACTATATGGTGGGTGGGGTAGCATCCAGAATAGTCTTCAGACAAGCCACATTATTCTCAGTTCTTGTAATTGAATCATGATGCTCCAGAATCCTCTGTACCCTGTAAAAAAGCACAAAAACTACTATGCACTTTACTAATATGCCAACTGTCAGAAAGGTGTGGATTCAACTTAAGAATGTCAACTGTACCCCTAGGTGTCCCCTCCACCTGCCTTGATTCATGTTTTCCTTTCCTGGCCCTTCTGTGCTGTTCAAAATAATAATCTTCATTACTTTTGGAGCAGACCACATATTATAGGTACATATTTTCAATGGCTAGTTTTGGAATGAGATTATGACTCACGTGTCTCAAATATTCAGTGGATTTTACATCAATTAAGTGGTGAGAAATATAATCTTACTACTGTGTAGGATTGCTAATTAATAAAGATTTCTAACTCATGGTTTCTTTAATCTATGGACCGAAGGACCCTTTCATGCAACACAGTTGTATAACTATAAATCCACTTTAACTGCCATGGCAACCATTTATGGAATCCTTAGGTTGGTAATGTAGGGAGAGGTATTTATAAATCTCAGCCAAAGCACTCTATTACTCCACCACTTACAAAACCTTGGATTCTATAGAATACAGCTGTGTCATTATTATTTGAAACACAACAAGATTAGTACACAGCAAACAATATCACTATGTTATTATTATTATTATTATTATTATTATTATTGTGTTTGTGTTTGTGTTTATTATGTTTATTATGTTTATTATGTTTATTATGTTTATTATGTTTATTTGTACCCCGCTTTTGCTCTCCACAAAGGAAACTCAAAGCTATGACAGTTGAAAGAGGGATCATAATGGTCCAATTGGAAGGTAAAAGGGCCTTGAGATCAAAACAGGAGACATATGAATGAGTAATACTACATTACTTGAAGTTACATATTTAGCTGATTAACATGAATATTCCGCTCATCAACTTCATAGAAGAATTTTTTAAAATAACATGCAAAATTAACAGGCATTTGAGCTCTCTCTCTCCCCGCCCCCAGTCTTTTACTTAATACAAACAGCTAATGGGTTGTACTGGAATAAAAGCAAACACTGAGATGATATTTAATCCAAATGACATCGATAGTATGGTAATATCTCCAGGACTGTGTTTTCTCACAGAGATGGATAATGTTATTTTTCCTCTTTCTCTCATTAATGGAAAGTACAGAAAGATAAAAGTAAACAAGTGATTGCAATGAAGAAAAAAATCAACACAACTCTAGTTTCATTACAAGAAGAGATTAATTTAATTCCATTTAAAACACAGATAATTCACTTCATGCTTCCTGAAGAAGGAATGGCCATGTTTACTGGTGTATTGACAAAGCAATACAATCCTGGGAGATTATATTTTAGTAAATCATTAATCACATAGCACAATAGCTTAAACTATGTGGTAAACACAGGGGATGAACCAGACGACCCAAAGCTGTCATTATTTTCCTGTCTTGGGAAGTCAAAGGATTTTTGTTTTGCTTTTGGTCTCCAAATAGATTAATATTTTAGGGGCAACAATAGATTAATATTTTAGCCAGGACAACAGAGACTGATAACATGTATATAATTTGTGGTAGTTCAACATATTTCACTTCTCTCCCCCTTTATATGATGTTTCTGAATTATACAGTATAGGCAGAGATACACAATTTCATTTCAGATTTACTGCTGGACAGATTGCAACTACAAATGCTCAAATCAAAACCACACACAACCATACTTCTTGGAAAGGGTCAAAAGGTTGAAAAGGTTGAGGGTGTTCACATACTAAATTTAAACAGATCTGCTTCAGACAGAGCCCAGAAATGTTTGATGGTGGGAGCTGGGGGAGAGAGATGCAAAGGGTACAGTTTGAACTTACTAAGATGAAGGAATTTAGGATTCACTTCTGCCAGAGGGCAATGCAATTTGACCTGTGGCTTTGTTCAAAATCTGGGGGTCAGGTTAGATGCTTAGGTGAATGTGCATTCCTTGTAACTATCAGATTTCCCCATACCACAATATTGGATTCAAATTTTGTCCACCAGATTTTCCAATTAAATCTATGGTCTCTTGTTGTGTGCCTTTAAATCATTTCCCCAAGGTGATCCTATCACAAGGTTTTCTGGGACTTACCCAAGGTCACCCAGTCGGTTTTCATGGATTCCAACCTTGTTCTCCAGAATCATAGTTTGATCCTCAAATCACTAAGCCCTACTAGCTCCATAAGCCCATGTTTACCACTGTGGGGCCAGGCCTTGCCACTGCACTGTGATATCTCCCAGTCTGTATAATGCCACACAGACTTCCTTACTGCCTTAGCTGAGATTTCACTGATATACCTGAAGCACATATAACAAAAGAGGGACAAGGAGCTTCCAAGCCAGAAACATCTATGTAAAACCGTAAAGCAACCCAGCAATCATCCAGTGCTTGTGGGTGCTCAAGCTTGTTGAAAAGACTCCCAAATAGAGCAACTCCAAGTATTGTTGGTTCTGTGACAGAGCAGATGGACACATCAAATTAGGCAGCAACAGCAGCTTCTGGCAGGACTATAGGAAGTGCGACAAGGAGGATCTTGGCTTGAGATAAGAATGTCCAGCCCAGAATCATGCCCAAAAACCAAGCAAAAAGCTGTGCTGCTGACTTGGCCAGGAAGCAAGAATGACCTCCTTCCAAGAACTAAAGACTCTGTATTGGAGTCCCCGAGATGCTACTAGGTGTATTTCACCCTGGAACAGATATGTCACTCCAGAGAACACCAACATTCCAGTCACACCTGCAGTGCCAAAGAAAAGTAAAATCTCTGTCAAGGGTAAGATCACAGAGGTGTTGGAAGTGAAGGAGATGCATCATCAAGTAGAAAACTTCCAGAAACATAATCCCTCACATTACCACCTGAGAAGCAGGAAAAGTCAATGAAGGCATGAATCAGAACAGACCCTTAAAGCCTAAGATGTCAATGGCAAAAGCTCTCTACCTTGACACTAAAACCCATTGCAGGCCTGCAACCTGCAAGAGTACAGCTCAGGAGATTGCCAAGCTTCAGTGGTACAAGTTCAAAGCTTGGGAAATCAACCACCAGACCCTGAAGAGTGCTCCCCTCTTGCCCAAGAAGCATATTCAGCACCATGAAAACAAGAAACTGCAAGAGGAGCAGCACTATGAGTTCCACTTGAAGCCATGACCTTTTGAAATCTTAATGTGGTGGGTGTTCCAAAGAAGAAACGGTTTCCCATCACAGTTCCCAAGTCCTCAGCTTTTGCTCTGAAGAATAGAGTCAATGCCTTGGCAAGAAAAGAGAAAGAGAAGAAAGAAGTGGTTCAGTGATCAAAACCAAGCCAAGTGGAGATATGCAATTTTCTTCAAAAGGCATAAGCATAAAGATACACAGAACCTCCCCTCATTGGCTGGAAAGGAGGCTGGTGAGGAACTGTGCTCGGATTGTTCTTGGAGATCTCAGTTCACCTCACAGCCTCCAGGCAGGGATTGGTCAGAGTGGAGGACCAATCAGCTGTAGAAACACCCCCTGGAATGGCATGGTCCAGGATAAACAAATGACACAGATATGCTGATGAGGTTTTGATCAACTCAAACATCCAGTTCTGAAACTCAAGGGACAAAGGTGCTGATCTTGGCTAATCATGAGCTTGGCTATCAATAAAGAATTAATGAATGTTCATACTCTAAACTTGTATTTCTGTGAAGGAGTGGCAGACTCTCAGCTTTATGGTTATTTTGTTGGGCTGGGCAGTTTCGTTTCGTAATTTCGTGATTCGTTAAAAATTCGTTATTTTTTTTATAATGAAGCGATAACGAACCATTCAGGAGCAACTAAAAAACGAAACGAATTTTTAAATTCGTTTCATAATTGTTTCGAATTCGTTTTGTATTCGTTTCGTTATCGTTTTGAAATCGTTTCGTTATTATTTCCGCATGTCTGGGGCAAGTTTTATAGTTGTTGTTCGTTTAATCAGTGAAAAAAAATTATAAATATCACACCAACAGTCAACAACAGAGGGAGAGGGAAGCTTCAGAAGTTCCCCCTGTCCCATTTGGAGGTTTTTATAGCGTATTGCGCGGTCGCGTCCACCATTAATGAATCGATTCGTAATTGTTTCGTAATTGTTTCGTAATTGTTTTGTAATTTACGAAATTTCGTAAATATTGAACTTTTTAAAAGAAAAAATTCGGAATTCTTTTAAAAATCGAAACGCAAAACCCCCCAAAAAACGAATCGATTTTAGAAACAAATTTTTCCGTGGTTGCCCAGCCCTATTATTTTGTGGTTATCTGGCTGGCAAAAGAAATCACCTATCTTTGCACACACATAATGAATTTATTGATTACCTTGCTTGGGCAATAGGCAGAGGTATTTGCTCAACCTTTTCCCTTTCCAAGTGATTATTTTAACAGAGTCACAGAGGGGCGACTGTGTTTAGGCTATATTTTGATACATTTCTAAGAAGCAGTTTATATACATTTAGTGTAAGAAATTGATGCAATACACAGTGTGAAAGATACAAGTTACACAAAAATCATACAATTGATACAATTTATTAAAGGGTCAGGCACAATATAGCTCATGGGGCTCCAATTGCTGCTGGGTTCATTCTCAATCTTCTAAAGCTTTCAAATTGTGCAACTCCGGACCTCCGAGAAAGATTTTTTAGTGAAAAAAGAAAAATCATATATTTATTTGTTGTCTCTTGGTGAACTATAAATAATTGTGTGTTGCTGTGGCCTAGTCTGGTGATCTGGAAAATAAAGTAATGAGAAAGTGTTGGTTTCTAATATATGTAATTTCTTTATGCTTGTGGGTAAACAGTATTTCTTCTTGTTTCTTTGTCACTGTTGATGTAGAGATTGCCTGGTTTGCCTACTCTGGAACATGCAACATATAATTGTCCTTCTTTAGGGGTCCCTTTCAAATCTATGATACTATATCTGTCATATACATATATATGTGTGTGTGAATCATATCTATCTATCTATCTATCTATCTATCTATCTATCTATCTATATCTATGGCTGGATGGCTCTTTGTCAGGAGGGTTTTTTAATGTTTTCTTGCCCAGGTGAAGGGAGTTGGACTGGATGGCCTTAAGGCAGCATTTCTCAACCTGGGGGTTGGGATCCCTGGGGGGGGGGGGTCACGAGGGGGTATCAGAAGGGTCGCCAAAGACCATCAGAAAACACAATATTTTCTGTTGGTCATGGGGGTTCTGTGTGGAAAACTTGGTTCAATTCTATGGTTGGTGGGGTTTAGAATGCTCTTTGATTGTAGGTGAACTATAAATCTGAGCAACTATTACTCCCAAATGTATTTCTATTTCCCTCAAACTCCACCTGTGTTCATATTTGGGCATATGGAGTATTTGTGCCAAGTTTGGTCCAGATCCATCATTGTTTGAGTCCACAGTGCTCTCTGGGTGTAGGTAAACTATAACTCCGTTTTATTTTATTTTATTCTTTTTCTTGTATTTTTATTATTATTATCTGATGTTTTTCTCTTTTTTTGCATTTTTTTTGCATTTTTGTTTTTACCTTTTTTTTCTCCTGATTGCATTTCCTACTTTTCTATCTTCTTCTTGAATATTCCCCCTCTTTCTATGTAGTTATGTTAGAAATTGATCAATAAAAATTATTTTAAAAAAACAAACCTATAACTCCAGAACTCAAGGTCAATGCCCACCAAACCCTTACTGTTTTTTTGTTGGTCTTGGAAGTCCTGTGTGCAAATAAGAACTCGTTCTCCATAAAATAAAAATTTCTCCATTTGAAAAGAAAAGCAAACTTTGTGCAGAATAAATTACTAAATGTGATGCTTCTTGATTTTTTATGTCTCTCAACACTTAAGAAATATATTTTTTTCATTTTCAAAACATTTTTCAAACAGTTTCCATTCTTGTCATGAAACTGCTTTTCATGAGTGAAAATATGGCGGTAAATGTGTGTAGATGTGTGTTTAAATTGGGAAATAGCATAGGTACAGGCCTTGCAGCATAACATAGCCGTTATTTTGATTTCCCCTTTCCAGTTGTTTTCATTTGCCTTTATAGGCAAACGCATATTCAAATAAAATTTGACCAGCTATCTGGTTGCACTCTCGTTACACTCTAATTTCCACATATTATGGAGAAATGGGCCTATTCTTTAACATTAAAAAGAGTCCCTCTATGAGGGAGAGAGGGTGGGATAAAAAAACAAAGTAAGTAAGTAAATAAATAAATAAATACATTTACAAGGAAGATAAAGTGTCTGAAACTGTAAGCCTTTAAAATTAAGCACTTTTATTTTTAGTTCTTTGCATTTAAATTGATGTTTTCAAGGTATGTATAATTTATTGTAGCAGTAGTGCTGAGGAAAACAGCTGAAATGCACTTTTTTGTTTGGAAAACAATGCAGTGCTGAGTATACCACAGATCTATTTATGGTATGTTCAAAACAAAACAAAAAAAAATCCATTTAATCAAAGATGTTTCAGAGGAAACTGAATGAAGAGAGAGAGAAAGGGCTAGATAATCTGGGTCAACTCTTGGCTGTTGGCCTGTGGTGTCCCGCAAAACTCTATTTTCAACACCTACATGAAACTGCTGGGTGAGGTTATCTGGAGTTTTGAAGTTCAGTGTCATCTGTCTACAGATGGCACACAACTCTATTACTCATTTCCACCACAAGCCAAGGAAGCCTCCTGAGTCCTGAACCAGTGCCTGACATTTGTGATGAGCTGGTTGAGGGCTAACAAACTAAAGCTTAATCCAGACAAGACAGAGGTCCTCCTGGTCAGTCACAAGGCCGATCGGGGTATAGGGTGACAACCTGTGCTCACCGGGGTTACACTCCACCTGAGGACACAAATCAGCAATCTGGGGATTCTCCTGGACTCAATGCTGACTCTTGAAGCCCAGGTGTTGGTGACCGTACCTCAAGGTACGGTCACAGCTGGCACACAAGCCGGCCACCACCAACAACTGGGCTTTAAAAGTCAGCATTGAGTCCAGGAGGATCCCGACATTGCTGAGCACAGGTCACGATGGTCCATGCCTTAGTTACATCATGTATGGATTATTGCAATGCACTCTGTGTGGGGCTGCCTTTGAAGATGATTCGGAAGCTTCAATTAGTGCCAGATTGCTTACAGGGGTAGGTTGTAGGGAACATACTACCCCCCTCTTAAAGCAGCTCCATTGGCTGCCTATTTGCTTCTGGGTCCAATTTAAAGTGCTTCTGGGCCCAATTCACAAGTGAGGGTGGTGGGGACGAGGGAGATGGAATTCTTGGTAGTAGCCCCCTGACTCTGGAATTCTCTCCCCAAGACAATAATACAAGTTCTACTCTTAACCTTCAGGAAGGAGTTAAAAACTTGGCTATTTAAGCAAGCCTTTGAATATTACTTAATCAATGGACAAGATTTAAATGACTATGAGAACATAATGCTGGATATTCTGACAAAAGGACTGGTTGAACTGTGTTTAGATTTATATTGTTTTTAGAGGGCAAATAGCTTTTAATTGTTATTTATTAAAGTTTTTTTTAGTATGTTATTTTAATTTTATGTAGTGATAATTAGTTATTTTTGTCTTTTGTCTATTGCTTATATTATTTTCTGTATCTGTTTATTGTTGTAAGCCCCAAGTTCCTTCGGGGGAGAGGGGACGATGTATAAATAAAAAATATTATTATTATTATTATTATTATTATTATTATTATTATTATTATTATTACTTCATTATAGTGAATATCCCGGCAGTCTTTCAGAGTTGTGCTTTTATCTTATGCCAAGCCACATCCATTTGGAGGATTCTAATCCCAAAAAACTCCATAAGTAACTTAAGTTTAAATACAATTGATGATGTTCCTAGGTATATATCAACTATAACACAAGCTAACAAAATCAAACTTTTTGTAACCATCAGTAATGAGAGTAGCATAGTTTAAATCAATTTTATGCTGATTTTAAAGATGTCTTTATTTTTTCCATCATGCCATTGTCTGCCCCCATTAAAACAGCTCCACTGGTTGCCAATAGGTTTCCAGTCCCAATTCAAAGTGCAGGCCATCACCTACAAAGCCCTAAATGGCTTGGGCCCTGCCTATCTTCATAACTGCATCTCCCCCCCCCCCCCGCCCAATGTTACTGTGCGAGCATTAAAATCTGCCAGGGCAGCTCTCCTCACAGTCCTGCCACTGTCACAAGTGTGGTTGGTGGAGACAAGAGAGAGGCCCTCCAGCTTTGGAACACCCTCCCTAGGGAAATTAGGCAGACACTCACATTGGAACTAATTGTAGACATGGATGTTTGGAGAAGCCTTTGAGAATGTCTAGTCCCAATGGTCTGCAATTTAATGCCACAGCACTGCACTTTCATCCTATGCCCTAGTTCATTAGCCAAAATTTGCACTGTCCTATTCCCTGTTCCTGTTTACAGTTGGATATTACGGCTGGGTAACAACGGAAAAATTTATTTCTAAACTTGTTTCGTTTTTAGGGGGTCCATTGTGTTTCATTTTTTAAAAGAATTCTGAATTATTCTTTTTAAAAAATTCGTTATTTACGAAATTTTGTAAATTTCGAATTGATTCGTTAATGGCGGACGCGATTGCGCAATACGCTAAAAAAACCCTCCAAATGGGACAGGGGGAACTTCTGAAGCTTTCCTCTCCCTCTGTTGTTGACTGTTGGTGTGATAATTTATTTTTTTATCACTGATAAAACAAACAACAACTATAAAACTTGCACCAGACATACGGAAATAATAACGAACAATTTCGAAACAATTTCAAAACAATTTCAAAATGATTACAAAACAATTACGAAACAATTATGAAATAAATTGAAAAATTCGTTTCGATTTTTAGTTGCTCCTGCATGGCTCAATATCGGATTGTAAGCTAATTTAAATACGAATCAATAACGAATTACGAAATTAACGAACGAAACCGCCCAGCCCTATTGGATATGTCTTACAACAGTTATCAAAGGTTATGGGGTGCTGTTTTGAGCTTAAACTCTGTTTATTTGCATTTGGTTTTATTTTGTATTGTATTGTGTGTTTATTTTTATATGTTGTTTTAGGCACACTGTGCCATATGTTAGCCACCCCGAGTTCCTTTGGGGAGATGGAGACGGGGTACAAAAATAAAGTTATTATTGTTATTATTATTATTATTATTATTATTTAATTATGATGAATGATACATTACAGCAGACTACTGTAAAGTCTGCACAATTCACATCATATTAGTGTAACACAAGCCAAGAAGTATTTTTCATCAGATATAATTTTAGGCCATTCTGATAGAGTTTCTAGAGTTTCTGAATTCATATCTGTGTTCATTTTTTCTCTATCATGTGTAGTTTTTGCTACGAGGCTAATCAAATAATTAATGCATTTACACACTGATACCAATGGAATCTAATTAACCACAAGCCAACAAGTATTTTTCATTTGATATGATTTTTGGTCATTCTTATTGGGGGTTTTTTGTGCTGTATTCAGATCTGTGTTTACTTTTTTCTCTATCACGTGTATTTTTTGTGATGAGGCTTGGTCCTCCGTTCTGAGGACCAAGATCTATTGGAAATTCCCAGTGTCAAGACCTTGTGTCTAACAGCAACCAGACGCAGAGCCTTTACAGCAGTGGCACCATCACTCTGGAATACTCTGCCACCTGAAGTCCGTGCCTTGCGGGATTTATCAGCTTTATGCAGGGCATGTAAGACATATCTATTTTGACGGGCCTTCAATCTCTGGTTGTTTTTAAATTGTGTTCGATTTTAGCCTGTTCTTGTAAGCCACTCCGAGCCCCAGGGGAGTGGCGGCATATAAGTTCAAATAATAAATAAATAAATAAATAAATAATCGAATAATTAATGCATTTATGCACTGATATCAATTAGATTCTATTGATATCAGTGTGTTTAAAGCATTATTCGATTAGCACCCCTCACCCCCAATTTTTTTCTGGCTATGGGCCTTGCTCTTAAATTATCATAATTCTTCATACTAACGTGCACCCTAATTTTAGCCATGTGTTTCAGCCCAAAAATATGTGCATTAGATTTGAGAAAATATGATACTACTATGTGCTTTAGCAGAGGCAGGTGTCTACAATGTGTTTTTCATTTTGTGGAGCTGATTCTGCCTTACATCTGAGACACATTGGCATCCTGCTGTAGGACCTTGTTTGCCTGAACTTGGACTTTCCTGAGACATCTTTTAATGCATTGTATACCCTTGAATGTGTGCTGAAATACATATTGACAATGTATGTTTTGTGGCTACCACAGTCTCAAATCAACTTCAAACTGCATTATATGTAGAGAGGCACTAGGTTCCAGAGACTCCAGCCAATGTGGCAAGTGCACAGAAATCTTCTGATCTATCAAGACCAAAGGGCCTCGTTATATCAATGCTAAAGGTCTTAATAACACTAATTTTCCTTCCTGCTTGTGGCCACAAAAATAAAACAGGGGCCTTTCATAGTACACGATTAGAGTACATCATTTTACTTAAGCTTCTATGGAAAACTGGATTTGACGTTTAAGAAAATATATTTAAGGTTCTCAACCAGAATCCTTTACTGCTTCCCCAAACTACAAATCACAAGATTCCATAGGATATTCCTTAGAAATTAAAGTGGAATATAATACTGTGATTTAATAGCTTGAAAAAGCCCCAGGTTGTCAAATATCCAGAAGACTTTTATCCTTGGCCTTGAAAGTTAGGTGGATGTGTAAGTTAGAAAATTCTTGCGCACATATACTATATACTACAATAAGAAACTGAGCATTTCATATTGGAAAGGGTAATGTGTCAGTAGTACTTAAATGAAACAAAACCACTTTCAGCTTAACCATGGCTATGAATAGATGAGTCAGCTATTTTTGCAGCCATTAAAATCATACTTATGCACAAATCATATAGTTAGCAGACACAATGGCCAGCCCAAAATAAGAGGGGGGGGGGGTAATTTGATTTGTTTTGCAATTTAATGTTGCCTTCAATATAATTGCATTAAATGGTTGTTTTCCCTTTAATAGTCATATTTATATGTTGGCCATAAGTTGGAAAGTCTTCATTAAGCCATTTGTCATTGAAATAAAGTTAACATCTTCACCATAATTCAACTCATTATCCTAAATTCCAATGCTACTCATATCTATTTTTCTTTTTAATCATATTCAGATGTGATAGTTCTCTGAACATGTATGAGAAATCAGAGATGAATTGAAGATCTGCACTTGCATTCATGTTGATGACAATGATGTGAATGATAAGGGAGTTAGTGACAAGCTAGCTAGCCATGATGGGATCACAATCACCCATTTCTCTGCCCATAAACTGAATACCAGCAATCATAGTGCATTTTCTATACTGACTTTAGTTGACTCACTCAGCTAGCATTAATCAAATGCTATAACATACCATTGCATCACACTTACTTTCTTCTGTGGTCGTGTCAGGAGTTACTTGAGAAACTGCAATTCGCTTCTGGTGTGAGAATCGGCCGTCTGCAAGGACGATGTCCAGGGGATGCCCGGATGATTTGATGTTTTTATCATCCTTGTGGGAAGCTTCTCTCATGTCCCCGCTTGGGGAGCTGGAAAAAAAATCACATTTTCTGCCTTGGAATATAGTTTCATATCAGCAAGTGATATAAAATGTCTAAATGTCATTTGAGCAGTGTTTGGTGCTCAAAACAGTTTGCATCTCTTCTGTATATTTGCACTAGTTGCCAGGTTATATCCAGATCCACTTCATCCTGAGGACTTTCTTTCCCATATTTTTTTGTTTTTGGCCAGTGTAGATCGGGCCTGTCTCAACTGCCAAAACCATCTGTCTTGTCTAGAGCACTAAGCACCTTGGTGGTGGAGGACAGTTGCTCTGCCTCAAGCAGCAAAATAATTTTAATCAAACAAGCACATGATGAATGATCAGCGTACCCAGGTCACACTACTTGGAAGAATAGAATAGCTTCATACTATATATATATATATGATTTAATATTGTTTTCTCCATAATTTCTGGTCTGCAACATGATTGATGAAAGTGCCTAAACATCTTTTGTTTTCCCATCATGAGCAGGAGATTGTCCCCACCCTTCTTTTCTTCCTGAATTACACACAAGTAAATGCAAATAAATGGGTTATTTGAAAAATGCAAATGCATGCACACACAGAAACATACAATTTAGTCAACTAGCAACACGTGTAAAAGTGGGAACAGTTGGGAAAGTGCACACCAAAACAGATTCAGTTTCTTTGCTAGAAGGAGGAAAACTAGCTTGCAACCTGATGTAGAACTTGTATAGGATGAAAATGCTGAAATGCAACCAAAAATGCAACTGACGGATTTTTACATCCCCAGTGGCAGGTTTATTTACCTGATCTACTTCAAATAGAATTTCATCAGATAGTTTATATGGATATATTTATGAGTAGGAATCCTAGCCTATGAACAAATAAATTAATAAAAATAAATAAGGGCAGCATTTTGCATGGATATTTGTCAAGTAAAACAGTTTATCTTTCTTGGAACACGAAATCACCATGTTAACTAGAAACCCAAAGAGATTTAACTGAATCTCTCATATTAAATTGATAAATGTCAAAGAGTCAGAAGGAATGGATTGGCTATCCACTGTGTCAGGTTTCATCTCTTCCCATAATACAGTTTCAATTACCTTTTCTTATATTTTTGGCATATCAGTGACAAAGACACCGATTGCACAGCCCTGTCAAGTTCTCCTTCCCTCAGTACATCACTGCTGACAAATCTGCAATCAATCTCTGTACTTCAAGAATTAATGTTAGCTCTAACAAGAGACCAAATCAAAACATGGACAGCTTCCAGCAAAGCTATTCCCTGTTCCGCAGACTGGAGATTATTTACAGCTATGACATGCTGTATGCCATTTAGGTAGTAAATCTGTTTATTCCATGGGAGAATAATGGGTGCCATGTTGTGGAAGCTGTTTTGTTAGCATTTCTCCCTGCCGGGGGCATGGAGGTGAGTTGGCCCTACAATTAAGCAACAGTAAGTACAAATTAGGCAACAGCCAATACAAAATGCAACCACCCTGAAGGGCAGCAATACATGCAGATTTTTCCCCTTTTGTATCAAAGATTGAGCCTATCCTTTCAGGCATTTACAAACAACTTAGCTATGGATGTTTGAATTTAGGATCTATTTTGAATTATGGTGGAATTTCCCCTCAGTGAAAAATACCAGGTGAAAAGATACCTGTGCATTTAGATACGTGTAGATTTAGATTTTGTAAATAACACTTTTTTCAGATCTACATCTCTATCCTGCTTCATCACTTCACCCACAAGGAGAGCTGACAGAGGGGAATACAATCATACCAGTGGTTTTGAGCAGCTGTGGTTTATTTCAAGTAATGCCTCCATGCCTAGTGACACAGGCATGACACAGTTATGCCTCCATGCTTAGTGCAAATGGTTATTTCCAGACTTTGTTCAACTTGATGGACAAGTAATTTCATAGAACAGATACAGCAGTTGCCAGCTGAAAACAGAAGAAACCATGGTATCAACTATACTGCCATATAATCCAGTTTTAAACTGCATTATATAGTCAGTGTAGATTCATATAATGCCATTCAATACCATTAAACTATCTTATGAGTCTACAGTATGCTTGTATAACTCATCTGGAGGCTGATCCATTCTTTATATCCGAATTTTGTTGGGTACTCAGATTCATTTTCAGGAACATCCCAAAAAACAGCTAATTGTATAATCTGTTTTTGGCTAGGCAGCCAAAAGATCTGAGAAGATCTGGTCCATTGGTGGGAAAGGGGAACTTACAAGGCTTTTCTTTCCATTCCTGGGATCCTTTCATTTCTTCCTTTCAAGGGGGCCTGTGTTTGAGCAACAGGGTTAAGGAAACATCCTTCCTGGGCTCCTTTCATTTTTTTTCCTTTCAAGGGATCCTGAGTTTGAAGAACAGGGTTAAGGAAGCACCCCTCCAGAGAACCTTGTCTTTCTTCCTTTCAAGTGAGTCTTGGTTTGAAGAATGGGATTAAGAAAGCCTCCTTCCTGGAATCCTTTTCTTTCTCCCCCCCCCCCCTTTTCAATGAAGTCTGGGTTTGAGCAATGGGGTTAAGGAACAATCCTTCCTGGGCTCCTTATCTTTCTTCTTTTTGAGGGACCCTGAGTTTGAGGAATGGGGTTTAAAAAACACCCCTCCTGGGACCCTTTCCTATCTTCTTTTCAGTGGAGTTTGGGTTTGAGGAATGGGGTAAGGAAGCACCCCTCTGGGACCCTTTTCTTTCTTCCTTTCAAGGAAGCCTGGGTTTGAGCAATGGGGTTAAGGAAACACCCTTCCTGGGCTCCTTTTCTTTCTTCATTTCAAGGAAGTCTGTGTTAGAGGAACAAGGTTATAGAATACACCACATGTTCCCGAATAGAAGGAAGGAAACTGTGCCTGGCAGCCACATGGACTGTTTTGTACAAAAAGAATCATGGCAGCTGAGCCCTTGCCATTATGGCCAGCTGAACAAGCCGGATTGGCTGAAGGGAACCGACCAAACTGAATCCATGCACAAGCCTAGTCTACAGTGCTCATATAATGCACTTTCTAACTGCAGTATATAGCATTGCAGATGGGATTTAAATGAGTAGAATTTTTCCATCTTTGTGTTTAGAGGGAGGCAAATACTGATGTCCTATAAAGACAATCCCATTTCTACATTAGAGAATTAACCTTTTGTTAATAAAAATTAAGCATTATAACACATAAAAACAAGAGAGTACCTTTGGAGTGTGCAATATCTCCCATATATCCATATATGAAGAATCTTTCTCTCCCCCCCCCCCTTACAGTTTTTAAGTATACAGAGAGGAAAAAAGCAGGGTAGCGAACTTCTTGAAATAAACCACAGCTGCTCAAAGCTTTGGCTATTTATTTCTACAATTATCCAGTATTCAACCAAGCAATTCTTAGAAAAGGGGGCAATTACACAGTATTCCATTTGTATCATAAACTCATACCGAAGGTTATTTCAAGGATGGATTTGGATGTATGATGTAATTTGTGATATACGCTGTACAGGGCTTGTTGCTTGTCCTGTTTTCCTGCCTGGAAGATTTGATTATTTTTGTCATTTATTGCTTTCTTTATAATAGTTATTATTTCCACATTGGTTCTATTAAACTCGGGCATTCCCTATTATTTCTGTTTTTACTTGCCATTCATATATGAAAGCCTGCAACACTCTCTACAATGTTTAGCACTGTTACGGGGTCAACTTCTAATTTATATTATAATACACTTAAGAGTATTATTCAGGAGAAAAGCAGGATATAAATCAAATAAAAGACAAATGCCTTCTGTCTCAGAATAAAATTTTCTGGCTGTTTGGCCATCTTTCTTTTCATTTATTCACTATCTCCTTTTTTGCACTCATATGTTGTATGTATTTTATTGTGTTGCTATTGTGTTTTGGTTTTATTTTATTGTAATATGCTGTTGGGCTTGGCCTCATGTAAGCCGCCCCGAGTCCCCATTGGGGAAATGGTGGCGGGGTATTAAATAAAGGTTGTTGTTGTTGTTGTTGTTGTTGTTGGAGGGAATTAGTCAGCTTAACCAATAGTTAAAGTGAAGAGAAGTTCCAATCCAAAAGCATCTGGAAGGTCACAAGTTACCTGTCTTTTTTACTATAATATCTTTTCCTTTTGACATCTGCTTCCTTTCTAGCTACCATTTTGGGATTTCTTCTTCTCTTCATATTTTTTTAAAATATTATTTGCCTCCTTGCTTGTTTTTGCCTCTCCTAGTGTGTATGTCTGTGTGTGAAAGGGGGGGGGGAGAGAAAGAGAGTTCAGTGAAATTATGTTTAGACTGTAGTCCCAGTAGAGAAATTTCTCTCTGACAAACATACATTATATATACATAATGTTTTCCTAAAATATTGTTTGCACAGCATCTGCTCAGCTTGAGAGTTATTTTTATTATTGTTATCATTAAAAGTCACAAAATAGCATATCCTTCACTTATATGACACAGTTAATACATATATAACTAATTACACTGAATAAAAACTGGCAATTACATGCTACAATTTGCTTAGCCATATGCTCTTATTCAATCAGGTGCTGAGTGCCTTAGAGAGGGGGTGGCAAATCTGCAGCTTTCCAGATGGCATTGGAGTTCAATTCCCATCCTCTCAGATCAGCGATGGGCTGGCTGGTGCAGATGGGAGTTGAAGTCTAACTTTTTTTCTTTATCGAAGTTTAAAGAATCCAGCTTAAGTAAGATTGGTGAGGTTCTTCCCTGGCACATGATCATTTTGCAGATACAATGACACAATATCTCAAAGCTATCACACAAAATTCTACTCTCTCCTGCTCACCTCCACTGATTCCCCTGCTTCAACATAACCAATGAAATTGGCACTGAACTGATATTGAAAAGCAATATTTGAAAAGCAACCATGAGAAGTATCCACATAAAATACATTAATTAGGTTTACATCTCAGCATGCATCAGTAAAACTAAAGACACTATAAAAATGGTTCCCAGTATATTTTTATTCAGTTACCAGCCAGGGTGCATCTATACAGTAGAATTAATGCAGTTTGACATCTGTTTAATCTCCATTGTTCAATGCTATGGAATAAGATGAGTTGTGGTTTTACAATGTCTTTGCCCTTCTCTGCTGAAGAGTGCTGGTGTCTCATCAAACTACAAACCCCAACATTCAGTATTATTGAGCCACAGCAGTTAAAGTGGTGTCAAAGTGTACTAATTCTAGTTTACAGCCATCCTAAGACATACTTAGCTTTAATGAAGGTAATATATTATAGTCAACAAGACTACAGCCACATTGCTTTGCAATGAATGCTTGAGTAAGTCTCAGGATAAGACTTCAAACCTTCTTGAAAATCATCTTTCTGCCAACCAACAAAACCAAATTTGACAGGTTACTTTAAAGAATGGCATGCAGCAATCATCCATAACTTACAAGTGTCTTACAACTAAGATACTTTAATCCATTACAATGCTGGTGAACCCGTTGTTGTTGTTCATTCGTTCAGTCGTCTCCGACTCTTCGTGACCTCATGGACCAGTCCACGCCAGAGCTCCCTGTCGGCCGTCACCACCCCCAGCTCCTTCAAGGTCAGTCCAGTTACTTCAAGGATGCCATCCATCCATCTTGTCCTTGGTCGGCCCCTCTTCCTTTTGCCTTCCACTTTCCCCAGCATAATTGTCTTCTCTAGGCTTTGCTGTCTCCTCATGATGTGGTCAAAGTACTTCAACATTGTCTCTAGTATCCTTCCCTCCAGTGAGCAGTCGGGCTTTATTTCCTGGAGGATGGACTGGTTGGATCTTCTTGCAGTCCAAGGCACTCTCAGCACTTTCCTCCAACACCACAGCTCAAAAGCATCGATCTTCCTTCACTCAGCCTTCCCTAAGGTCCAGCTCTCACATCCGTAGGTTACTACAGGGAATACCATGGCTTTGACTAGGCGGATCTTTGTTGCCAGTCTGATGTCTCTACTCTTTATTATTTTATCGGGACTGGACATTGCTCTCCTCCCAAGAAGTAAGCGTCTTCTGATTTCCTGGCCACAGTCTGCATCTGCAGTAATCTTTGCGCCTAGAAATACAAAGTCTGTCATGGCCTCCACGTTTTCTCCCTCTATCTCCCAGTTGTCAATCATTCTTGTTGCCATAATCTTGGTTTTTTTTTTATGTTTAGCTGCAACCCAGCATTTGCGCTTTCTTCTTTCACCTTGATTAGAAGGCTCCTCAGCTCCTCCTCGCTTTCGGCCATCAGAGTGGTGTCATCTGCATATCTGAGGTTGTTAATGTTTCTTCCAGCAATTTTCGCCCCAGCTTTGCATTCATCAAGCCCCGCACATCGCATGATGTGTTCTGCATACAAGTTAAAAAGGTTGGGTGAGAGTATGCAGCCTTGCCGTACACCTTTCCCAATCTTGAACCAGTCTGTTGTTCCATGGTCAGTTCTGACTGTTGCTACGTGGTCGTTGTACAGATTCCTCAGGAGAGAGACAAGGTGGCTTGGTATGCCCATCCCACCAAGAATTTGCCACAATTTATTATGATCCACACAGTCAAAGGCTTTAGAATAGTCAATGAAGCAGAAATAGATGTTTTTCTGAAACTCCCTGCCTTTCTCCATTATCCAGCGGATATTGGCAATCTGGTCTCTCATTCCTCTGCCTTTTCTAAACCCAGCTTGAACATCTGGCAACTCTCGCTCCATGTATTGCTGGAGTCTTCCTTGCAGGATCTTGAGCATTACCTTACTGGCATGAGAAATAAGGGCCACTGTACGGAAGTTTGAGCAGTCTTTCGCATTTCCCTTTTTTGGTATGGGGATATAAGTTGATTTTTTCCAGTCTGATGGCCATTCTTGTGTTTTCCATATTTGTTGGCATATGGCATGCATCACCTTGACAGCATCATCTTTTAACCCATTGGCACTATATTACAGCTATAATACATTTTTAATAAACACCTGTGTTAGTCATTTCAAATGCAATTCATTTCTAACTGCTTTTAATGATATATGTTTAATGTTCATCCATGTCTTAGTTTATTGTCTAACTTGGTGTATTTCTATCTAGTCCTTATTTCAACACTTATTTTTTCATTATAAGTTTACTGTTACTATTATATATTATTTAGTATTAGTCCTCGTTTTGTTTATACATTATAAGGCATTGAATGGTTGACTGTTTCTTTGTGTAAACCACCCTGAGTCCCTTTTGGAAGAGAGGGTGGTCCAGAAATAAAATTGATTATTTTACTCACACAGAAACACAGCATGTCACACCAAATGAGATATATGCGTTCTACTTCATATCATAAAATCACAAGTCGAACAGTTCCCAAGCGTCTAGGACTGTGTGATGTATTTTTGAATGATGCACGCAGAACAAGTAATATGGCCTTTTGCAGTTGACAGGTTATGATTTTGTTAATGTTTATTGTTTCCAGATGTTGGCTGAGATCTTTTGGCATGGCACCCTGTGTGCCGATTACCACAGGGAACACCTGTACTGGTTTATGTCAGAGCCTTCGCAGTTTGATTTTGAGGTCCTGATAATGGTTGAATTTTCCTGTTGTTTTTTCTCAATGCAACTGACACCTGGTATAGCGACATCAATAATTCAAACTTTTTTCTTTTCCACAATCGTGATGTCTGGTGTACTTTATTCCAAAACGTTGTCAGTCTGGATTCAAAAGTCCCACAGTATTTTTGCATGTTCATTTTCCACTACCTTTGCAGATTTATGATCCCACCAGTTCTTTACTACTGGCAGGTGGTACTTGGACATAAGTTACAATTATTCATTTGGGCCACAGAGTTGTGCCTCTGTTTGTAGTCTGTCTGTGTGATTTTCTTACAACCACTGAGGATATGACCCATGGTTACATCAGCTTCCTTGCACAGTCTTCATTTTGGTTCGTCAGCTGATTTTTCAATCCTGGCCTTAATTGCATTTGTTCTGATGGCTTGCTCCTGGGCTGCAGGAATCAGACCTTCTGTCTCCTTCTTCAGTACTCCATTCATGAAATATAACCAGATCTTCTCCTTATCAACTTTTCCTTCAATTTTGTCAAGGAACTGCTCATGCAATGCTTTGTTGTGTCAGCTATCAGCTCTGTTTTGTAGTGCAGTTTTCTTGTATTGATTCTTTGTATGCTGTGCTTTGACAAGTTTTCGATTATTGACTTCAATTAAAGCAGGTTCTTGGCTTTCCTTCACATATTCTGCCAGTGCATGTTTTTCTTCTTCAACTACTATATAGCTGGTCAACATCACTGCGAGGATGTAGTGAATTATGAATGGTCACCCCCGATGGGTGCCACCTTGTCGTGGTGGGGGCTTAACTGCTCCAAGGATGCTCAGAGCTGTGCTGGTCATAATCTAACTACCAGCAGGTCTAGCCAAGTCAGAGAGGTCTCAGCTGAGGAGTGGAACTAAGAGCACCTGACCCATTAGCACTAGGAGAAACAAACCAAAACGAATTCCATACTGGCTTGGTTGACACCAAGGATAAAAAGGACTGTGGTGGATGCTGCTGATTCTGGACATCCATTGACAAGTGGATTACACAATTTTGATTCATACTGCATCACATTACAAATACAATGTGAACAAAATACAAATGAACAATCAGAGAAGAGGCAAAAATATGCAATGCCAGAAAACCACAGTTATGAAATGCTATTACAAATCAGAACCTCAAAAGCGTGGCTACCAAAAAAAAGTTTATTATTATTTTTATTACTAGCTGTACCCTGCCACGTGTTGCTGTGGTCCTCAGAAAAAAAGAGGAATACCAGTTGAAGCAATAGACAGAAGGGACAGATGTAAAATGAGGTAGCCAGGCTTGTGTCAAAAATAAAAATGAAATAGAGGTAATTAGGTAGCAATAGGTTAAATGTTTTTGAATATTTGCATAGAACTGTAATTTAAGATAAGACTGTCCAACTCTGATTAAATCATTATTGTGGAGGTGAAAGAGTGTGGCTTACAACTCAAGGTAGGGACCACCTCAAACAAATGGACCATACTGAAATGCAGAATGAAACTGAAAGGATGCCAAAGAGAATGATTAAATATTAATTAATCATTGTTAATTATTGTTCATACTTTCTCCCAGTTTGGGACTCTAGGTTTACAGGAGATAAAATAGATACAGGAATTTTTTTTCATTATGCAAAAGTTGAAAATATAAGTAAAATAAAATACAGGCCATTAGAAGGAAGAACAACAAATATAGAAAACACAGTACATGAAAGGTCTTTTCCCTGTGGAATCAGCCTTCAAAGACCTGATGAAACAAAAGGGTCTTCACTTGTCTACAAAAAGATAGCAAGGGAGACACCCAGCAATACTAAAATATTAATTATAACACTACATATAATATATAATGACAATACTGGTTTATTATTGTATTTAAGTTGTATTGTAATGTTTTTAATTGTGAGCCGCTTTGAGTCTCTGCATGGAGAGAGAAAATAGAATGTAAAATAAATAAATAAATAAATTACTCCTACATTTGAAGTCCAAAACACCAGGAGGGCCAAAGTTTGCCTGATCTACACTGTAGAATTAATGCAGTTTGACACCACTTTGATTGCTACAAAATCCTGGGATTTGCAGTTTGGTATACTCCTTGGCAAAGGAGGCTCAAGACAACAAATCCCATGATTTCTTGAGCCGCAGAAGTGGTACTGAACTGCATTCATTGTAGAAGCAGCCCAAGGCCTTGTCAAACTACAACTCCCAGGGATCCACAGCCTTGAACTATGGAAGTTAAAGTGCTACTGAACCACATTAATTTCTCAATGCAGATGCACCCCCTAGTTCCATCTCCCATCATTTCTCAAAGACATCTCCCATCATCCCCAGAGTGTTTTGGGGATGAAAGGAGTTGCAATCCATCACCTTTGGAAAGCTAAAGGAATCACTCTGCACATGCTCAGAGGCACCCAGCAATTCCAAGAATCTTTGCCCACAAAACCTCTCCTCAGGCCCCAATCTCAGGCTCCTGCCTCTCAACTTTTCTCCTCCAAACAGGAGCCTCCTCTGCAGTAAATAAAGCTTTTGGTCACTTTTGCTGGCTCTCGAGAGTGGTGGGCAGGGTTGCCAGGGCTAGGGCAGCTACTCCTTGGCTTTCCCCTCCCCCTGAGGAGCCATGTGACACAAACAAAGTTAGTATTGGGTTGGGAGCCTGCAGAGCCATAGCCAAGAAACCAGTGGATGCTGCAGGGGGAGAGAGCGAGGAGAACGGCTCCCTTCGAGCCGCCGCAAACTAACCTCCTGCGGGAGCAAACTGTGCCAGCATGTCCATGACGTCATGAGACTGCGCCTCTCTCTCCGCCCCTTTCCCCACCTCTTTCTCCGTGCCAGCGCGGTTTTTCCTTTGCTAGGGCAGCATTGCCAGCGTTCTCTCGTTGTTGAATTCTGTCAACAACGAGAATACGCTGGCAATGCTGCCCTAGCAAAGGAAAAACCGCGCTGGCACGGAGAAAGAGGCGGAGAAAGGGGCAGAGAGAGAGGCGCAGTCTCATGACGTCATGGACGTGCTGGCACAGTTTGCTCCCGCAGGAGGCTAGTTTGCGGCGGCTCTTCCTGCTGCTCCTCCACCTCTCTCCCTCTCTTTCTGCATCTGTTTCTTTTGCTGCTGCTGCTGCTCCTGCCTTGCTGCTTCCTCCCGATATGTTGGAGCATGGAGAATCCAAAAAAGAAGTGCATTGCTGCAGAGTGAAGGAACAAAGTAAATCTGGTGTTGTTTACCTCTTTTTATTTGTTCTTTCCCTTCAGCTCCTAATGTGTCCCCATCCCTCCTTTCCTTCAGTTGCAAGTTTTCCCTTGGTGGAGGAGGAGGAAGCCCTGCCTCCTCTGCACCTATCATAGAATCAAAGAGTTGGAAGAGACCTCATGGGCCATCCAGTCCAACCCCCTGCCAAGAAGCAGGAATGTTGCATTCAAATCACCCCTGACAGATGGCCATCCAGCCACTGTTTAAAAGCTTCCAAAGAAGGAGCCTCCACCACACTCCGGGGCAGAGAGTTCCACTGCTGAACGGCTCTCACAGTCAGGAAGTTCTTCCTCGTGTTCAGATGGAATCTCCTCTCTTGTAGTTTGAAGCCATTGTTCCGTGTCCTAGTCTGCAAGGAAGCAGAAAACAAGCTTGCTCCCTCCTCCCTGTGGCTTCCTCTCACATATTTATACATGGCTATCATATCTCCTCTCAGCCTTCTCTTCTTCAGGCTAAACATGCCCAGCTCCTTAAGCTGCTCCTCATAGGGCTTGTTCTCCAGACCCTTGATCATTTTAGTCGCCCTCCTCTGGACACATTCCAACTTGTCAATATCTCTCTTGAATTGTGATGCCCAGAATTGGACACAATATTCCAGGTATGGTCTAACCAAAGCGGAATAGAGGGGTAGCATTACTTCCCTCGATCTAGACACTATGCTCCTATTGATACAGGCCAAAATCCCGTTGGCTTTTTTTGCCACCACATCACATTGTTGGCTCACGTTTAACTTGTTGTCCATGAGGATTCCAAGATCTTTTTCACACGTACTGCTCTCAAGCCAGGCGTCCCCCATTTTGTATCTTTGCATTTCGTTTTTTCTGCCAAAGTGGAGTATCTAGCATTTGTTACTGTTGAACTTCATTTTGTTAGTTTCGGCCCATCTCTCTAATCTGTCAAGATTGTTTTGAATCCTGCTCCTGTCCTCTGGAGTATTGGCTATCCCTCCCAATTTGTTGTCGTCTGCAAACTTGATGGTCATGCCTTCTAGCCTTTCATCTAAGTCATTAATAAAGATGTTGAACAGGACCAGGCCCAGGACAGAACCCTGCGGCACTCCATTTGTCACTTCTTTCCAAGATGAAGAGGAAGCATTGGTGAGCACCCTCTGGGTTTGTCCATTTAACCAATTACAGATCCACCTGCCAGAGTGCAGCACTTCTTGGGGGGGGGGTACTAACCCTTCTCCACACCCCATAGTTTGAGGACCCCTGATGTAAAGGATAGTGATAGGGAAAAAGGCCTGCAGGGGTTTAGGCTTTTTTCTCCAGTTCCTGAAGGGAGGGCCTCCATGGGAGCCTGCTGTGCATATGCACTCGCCTCTGGGCATGCATGTGCACTCCTTCCCTCCCCCCCCCTCCATGAGGCTTACAGTTGAATGTCTTTCTCATGGGGGTGGGGGGAAGGAGGAGGAAGTGTTTTTGGGGGGTTTTGTAAGTGAAGGACATAGATTGCTTTGGCAGGTGTCTTGTGTCCAAATTTGGGGCCAATTTGCCCAGTGGTTTCTGAGTTCTGTTAATCCCACAAATGAACATTACATTTTTATTTATATAGATGATGATGATGATGATGATGATGATGATGATTATCTGGCAGTTTGATGCCTTGAGACATAGAGCATTCATTGTCAATAGCTTTACATTGTCACTGCTTCCCATAGTTTCTATGTAAAATAATCCCCCCATAAACCTGGAAAATCACAGCAGTCTATTTGCCATTAATCCTATAAACGCCACACAAATGCACGCACACACAAGGAAATAGTTTTTAAAAGGTACTCATTATGCATTAATCTGATAATCAGACCAAATGTAAGCAAGGAATTATGTGAAATGTCTCATCCATACGGCTGACATCTGAATGACTCATACTCTGATCTTAGTTTATTGAATTAGAAATAATAAATGTGCTGTGATCCAATGAACCACACACAGGACTCCTCTCGAGCCTCCTGCCCCCCCCCCCCCGCCTGCCCTCTTCTGCAGCCCTTTTCACACAAAACAAACCAAAAATGCCCATTTGAGGTTCAGAAAACCATCTGAAGAAAAAAAAAAAAAGCACAATGTCATGCAGTATGGAACTATAACACTGACTGGGGCAAATAACCTTTTTCTGGTATAGAGAACACTGGAGCTCTTGTCATACATTCTACTTGATCTTGTACCTGCTAAAATGCCTTGAAGCTTAACACATATGTGTTTCCTTCACATTTTCATGTCTCATTGGAGACAGGAACACTGAACAGTAGTCACTCATAACACTACCTCTTCCGAGTAAAATAAAATAGAGTTAAATATAATTATATTGTAGTAACAGTTCTTCCTGCTGAACACGCTATGTTCTAATAACATAAACACCAGTAAGACTTTGACAAATAGCAGTGTCAGCAAACAGCACACAACTCTCCCACCAGTGACTGAATCTAATTAAAATATGCCTATAAGTAATTACTTATTGAAAGAGAGAGAGCGCAGAACCTTTCTTATAATGTGAGATCATCCATATGATTTTTTTAAATAAAAAAAACTCTTTGTTTTGCAAGGTTACCCAAGAGGAAAGCAAAAAAGGATTGGAGTGAGTCCTCTATGTTTTTTTTTAAAAAAGGTTACAAGGTCCAAGTCCTTTTAAATGAAGGAGGTGGGAGATGGAAAGCAAGAAAAGGGAAGGCAGAGGTAGAGAAAATGGACAGGGAAAAGTCTCTCAGTTAATCCATCTGTTATTTTACTTGAAAGATGATTTACAAAAAAAATCCTATTGCACATTTTGTGATCCAGTATAAGTGAGACTAGCCTTTTCTTCTCTGTCACATTATCATTTTTCAGATACAATGATGCAGTCTTTCTATGTCATCTTGAGAAATCTTATTCTTCCCCACTCACCTCTACTAATTCACATCTAATGAAACTAAAAACCTATCTACACAGGTCAAATAACACACAGCAGTGTTGAATACAACCTTCAAAATAGGTGCAAAGGTTACTGCAGATGCAGACTGTGGCCAGGAAATCAGAAGACGCTTACTTCTTGGGAGGAGAGCAATGTCCAATCTCGATAAAATAGTAAAGAGTAGAGACATCACACTGGCAACAAAGATCCGCATAGTCAAAGCCATGGTATTCCCTGTAGTAACCTACGGATGTGAGAGCTGGACCTTAGGGAAGGCTGAGTGAAGGAAGATAGATGCTTTTGAGCTGTGGTGTTGGAGGAAAGTTCTGAGAGTGCCTTGGACTGCGAGAAGATCCAACCAGTCCATCCTCCAGGAAATAAAGCCCGACTGCTCACTGGAGGGAAGGATACTAGAGACAAAGTTGAAGTACTTTGGCCACATCATGAGGAGACAGGAAAGCCTAGAGAAGACAATTATGCTGGGGAAAGTGGAAGGAAAAAGGAAGAGGGACCAACCAAGGGCAAGATGGATGGATGGCATCCTTGAAGTGACTGGACTGACCTTGAGGGAGCTGGGGGTGGTGACGGCCGACAGGGAGCCCTGGCGTGGGCTGGTCCATGAGGTCACGAAGAGTCGGAGATGACTGAACGAATGAACAACAACAAGTGTTGAATACACTCCATGATGTCCATATAATGCATAGAGCCAATTTGCACCCCTCATCATGCAAGGCACCTGAACACATTTCACCCTGTTTTAGCTGAAGATAGGGAATGCTGTGGAGCTACTCTGACGTTCCAAAGTTCCCTTGCACTTTGGGGTAGTTTAAGAATTTGGGATGGTCTAATCCAGAAACAGCCATCTTTGTTTATATGGCCATCCTGATTTCCCTGGTGTAAAGGGATTATTCAATTAATAGAACAAACCTAAAAATCTTCAGGCAGGGGGGACCTTTCCTTTAGTCTTCCCACCCCTGCTACCAAATTATGTAAAGACACTGGGGGTAATAGACTAGGCTTTCTCCTTATTCTGTAAGAAGGGACCCTTTTTATATGTAACGCATGCTGCCACCAACTGATCTTCCACAGTATACTTTAAGTGTGTAGTTTGGATGAGGCACACAGAGGCTTTTAGTTGTTAAACATCTATAGGGGTTGCTCTCGAATATGTGCAGAATGGAGTTGCCTAGGTTGACTGACCACCTTATTCTCTGTTCTCCAACATGGATTCCATTTAGATTTTGTGAATTTTGAGAGGATTGTGTTGGAGATGATGTTTCAAAATTAAATAGGAGTGACAGAACAAAGAAAGATGTTTATTTATTAACTGAGAACAGGTATTGAAATCTTAATGGTTACAGATTGGTACAGAGCTTAATGGTTACTGAAAACTTGATCAACACTTAAGACTTTAGGTTCCAGTCAACCTTCAAAATACACAGGAAATGATTAGCCTTCAACTAAATAGTTCCTTATTCCCAAACAGCCCGATTTCCAGGGTCTGTTTTTAAAACTATTATCAAACTCTTTCTCCACAACTGCTAACTCCTTCTTCCTGACTTCTAGCTCCCACAGTCTCCAACTGTCAACTGACTTCTTCAAATTCCAACCCCCTAACTGTAATTTTCAAACTGCCTTTTTTCCTTGTCTCATCTTAGCTCTGCCCACTTTCTCCTTATCCGATCAGGTGGTTACACACATTCCCTCAGGCTGTCTCCTGGCACTGCCCCCTCCTGGCAATGTGTTCCATAAAATGGATGCCTGCATCACCTTTGCAGATGCTGGCAAAAGCACAACATGGAGAGGGGAGCAACAAGATGACAACAGTAAGGGTTTTTGTTCAGAGTTGCTGATGCAGGTTTGGTACTACTGGACAATGTGGACTCCCTCTCATCACCAAAGTGGCCAGGAAGCCAGCTGTGTCAACTGCTCCAAGGATGACATAAAATATACCTCATTCAAGATCAACTCCAGGGTAAATGCCCTGTACAGATGCAATATTATGAGTAGTATCGAAGAAGCAACCCTGGAGAAAGTTAACCCATACTCCCTTGGATGAAAGTTCCAGGAGCAGCCATGGAGAATATCCTCTCCCATATTCCCAACAAACTGTGGGAGTACAGAGAGAAGTGCCTCCCTTGAAGCTCTTTTATTAAAACAGGCCCATATGGGGAAATTTGATTCTTCAGGTAGTGTGGACTTATCGACAAAGGTAATTATAGGTTATTATTAACACTCTGAATTGTGCCCAGAAATAGATCAGCAGCCAGCTAGGTTGTTGCAGCAGAAGAATCTCTATTTCGTTCTCTCTCCCCACCACCACCCCAACCTTTCTTTCAATCTTTCTCTCCCCTGCCACATCCAACCTTAATAATCTAATGAAGTTGAACTATAAGAAATGAACACATAAAAAAGTATTGTAATACATGGCTATAGAATTAAACTATATTAAACTATATATACTATCATAGGTATAACGGGTTAGATAAAGGGATTATAAATATTTCTGGAGGATAAGGTAATCAGTGTTTACTAGTTAGGATGACTATGTAATATCCGCAGTAGAATGGAAATTGTCTCTCAATATACCTGTTTCTGTGAAATATAACTGGGAATGAGTGCTAATGCATTCATATCCTGGATGTCAGCTTCCAATGGTATCAGATAGTAACACCATGGAAACTATGAGAAACAGACAAATGTTTGGTCTAAAGGAGCTTGAATCTTTTAATGATTGTCCATTGAAATATACAACTTCCTTGGAGCCCAGATGAGATGGGATTGTCTGAACCACACTCTATGATATCTAGGTGTGTGAAGGGAGGGTGTTTATAAAAATTAATTAAATGAAGCCTGTGATTGTTACTCTGGACATCTTTTATTGGTCAGCCTTCACAACTGCACACTGCAAACTTCATGCAATATTTATTAGGAAATATGATAGAATTCACTGCAATAATAGGAAGTACTGGAAATGGAATGAAGTTCAATTGGATTTGAAATAAGTAATTTGGTGTGAGGTGACAGTTGTCTGTCTGTACGTCTGTTTCTCTCTCTCTCTCTCTCTCTCACACACACACACACACATATACATATACATATACATATACATAGATATAATGTTTCTGCATTTAAAATTATTGGAAGAGAGGATTTCTAATGTTGCTCAACCCTAAAGTGATCTTATCATTAGATTTTCTTTGAAAGATTAAAGGGGATTTACCATTGCCTTCCTCTGACAGAGAGTTAATTGCCCAGGGTCATCCAATGGATTTTCATAACTGATCAGAAATTCTCCCAGAGTCCTAGTGAAATGTTCAAACCATTATACTATGTTGATTTCTAAATTAAGAGTGCAGACTAAACTTCATTGTAGGGGTGATAATGAAATATGATGTATATACTCAGCTTGATCAGTTTATCAGTTTTATCATGTCTTATCATATGTATTTACTGTATTATTATAAGTGTCTTATTTTAACTTACTACGTGGAGTGTGATCAGGTCTTGTCAGGCCTTGTTGTTCTGTTTCTTATTGTGATATGGCCTAAGGGCTAATCAATAAAATTACTACTACTACTACTACTAAACTTCATTGGATTTCGCTCTGTTTTCTCGATCTACTTGTTCAGGTCCTTTTGCTTCAGAATCATATATAACATTCTACTAATCCTTTATGGGACTATATCTCTCTTCTCCTCATTTTATCCTCAAAACAACTCTGTAAAAGAGGAACCTCATCACATGGATGAGGGGCAGTGGGGTGATTCACCAGCCAGCATGGTGAATAAGCAGCGCAGTGGGACAATCCCAGTGCCTTGTGCCCTGCCTTGATTTCAGTGGTGCTTCCCCATCACACGTGTGGAAGCGTCGCCATGTGGCTTCCCACTGCACTGGTCCTGTTGTTTTAAATGGAATGCGGGAAGCCTCACATGTTCTGGGTAGAGCACCGTGAGATGCTTGTGCTTCAGTTGAGCCATGGAGCCCCACCAGAAGTGAGCCTGCATCATATGATGGGCGATGTGGGGCTCAACTGGGGTGAAAAGCATCCTACGACATTGCCAAAGACTCATCTGATTAGGTAGTACATATATTAAATAAAGGTATAGGATTTCTGGATCACCGAGTAGAATTTCTGGATTAGTAATGTTATCAAATATGCTTGTGTATTCATATAGAATCACTATCCATTTCTATTTGTTTCATTCATAAGGCCCACTTTTTGTTTTCGAGCACCTCTCCCAAAAATGGCCACCTTTCCAAAAGGGTGTTTTTGTTCTGTGGTTTCCTCAGGCTCCCCTTCCCCTCAGTTTTAGGTCTGTTGTTGTTTATTCATTTAGTCACTTCCAACTCTTTGTGATGTCATGGACCATGCCATGCCAGAGCTCCCTGTCAGTCATCTCCACCCCCAGCTCCTTTAAGGTCAAGCCAGTCATTTCAAGAATACTATCCATCCATCTTGCCCTTGGTCAGCCCCTCTTCCTTTTTCCTTCCATTTTTCCAGCATCATTGTCTTCTCCAAGCTTTCCTGTCTTCTCATTATGTGGCCAAAATACTTCATCTTTGCCTCTAATATCCTTCTCTCCAGTGAGCAGTCAGGCTTTATTTCATGGAGTATGGACTGGTTTGATATTCTTGCAGACCAAGGCACTTTCAGAATTTTCCTTCAGCACCACAGTTCAAAAACATCTATCTTTTTTTGCTCAGTGGGATCCTCTTATAGCTTCCTAAATCCATGTTATCTCTTTCTGGTGATTCTCTGTTTCACTCTTTCTTCTTTTTTCCTTCTCTCCCTCTGTCTTCTCTTTTCTTTGTCTGCTTTTATCTTTTCAAAGAATTATTTTGCACTTTCTTCATTCGTGATCCAATATCTCTGTTCTCTGTATGTTGTTATTAAGCCTCCCCCATTCTCCCATCTAAAGCAAATGTTTTGTTTCTTTAACTCCTCTGTGAGAAAGTTATATTTTCTTTTTTTTTTATTCAGGATCATGTTTGGGTATTCTTTTAGAATCACCACTTTCTTTCCTTTATAATAAATTGACTTTTTGCTGTTTATCTTTAAAATTTTATCTCTAACTGTTTTTTTCATAAAGTGAACAATTACATCTCTAGCTGCCTTGCTCCTTTTTGCATATATTGTGTTCACTCTGTGTATTCTGTCTGTCTGATCCAAGACTTCTTGATTTATCCAGTCTAGCATTTCTGCCAGTATTTCAATTACGTTTCCTGAATGTTTTCTTTCATTTCTTCATGTATGTTTCTCAGTCTCAATTGATATTCTAATTTTTTTGCTTCTATTGCTTCTTGCTTTGCTTCCAATCTCTCAATTTTAGATCTATAGTCTTCATTTTTATATGTAAGTTTTCTTGTCCCCTCTTTCTTTTTTTCTTTTTAAAAATATTTTAATTCTTTTTATATTGAGTTTATGTCAGTTTTCATTGCCCTTAATTCATTTTTTTAATTCTCTTCTTAGATCCGACATCTGTACTTGAGCAATTTTCTGATAGGCATCTTTTTTTTCCTGTACTTTATCTTGTTTGTCCTGCATTTTCTGTAATTCTTTCATCATATTTTTCATCATTTCCTTCAGATACATGTCTTCCATTAAAGATGCTCTTCTAAACAGTCCTTTAATCTCTGCTTTGTTTTTTGATGTTGCAATATCTTTCCTGTCTTCTCCCCCTTTCTTCTTCTGTTTTTTTCTTTTATTTCTGAAGTTGTCTTCTTTCTCAAGCTCGTTCTCTTTCTCCTGAGCTGGAGAAGAGTCCTTTTATCCACTTTCCGATACCTTCTCTCTTCTCTATTCTCTTATTTCTTCTTATTCTTTAAGGATAAAAGTGTGCAAGGCTGGAGATTTGCAGGAATATATCCTGTGCTCTTCTGTATCAGCCCGCTGTACCTCGAGGGTCTGGTACCGGGCTGTTTTGGAGGTCCCCTCTTGAGGAGGAAACCCCTCTTTGGGCCATTGGCTGACCCCCTTGCAGTTTTGCTGTTTCTCTCCCCTCAATCCAAGAGAGAAAGGGAGCTTGCTCTACCCAACCACTTTCCAGAGCCGGCATGCACTTACAGAGCTCCAAATGCCTGACACTCTGCCATGGCTGCACACCTGAAAGTCAATAAACAACATACATTCTTGAAAAATTATCATATGTGCGAGCCAACTTCAATAGGTGGAGCTACTCCCACCATGGAGAGAACCATATTGTGCTCACTGGTCAGAGAGATGTTACTAGGAGCATTACTAGAAAGGAAAGTTGGAGATAACATTTCCTAGACTAGCTTGACACAGTTAATTACAGAGATATTCAAATACATCTTATTAATAATTAAGCATTCAAAGCTCTGAACCAGGATAGACAAACCAGTTTTGGTTTCTCTCACACTGCCATCTTTTTAATTTCAAGTAAATTCCATCCCAAATATGAAAAAATGACACTTTTTACAAAGTAGTTATTAATACAAATTGAAAGAAATGCACACCTATGGATAAGGAGTGATCTTCAGTGAGATGTGAAGATTTGCTTGTTTTATAAATAGACTACAGTCTTATATATGAGTAAAAATCCATTTTCTCTCTCTCTCTCTGCTAATACTGGAGTTACAGGCTATTAAGCAATGCCATCAACAATCCAGGGTTATTACTAAAATGAATGGAAAACTTTCTCACTCAACATGCTCATCAGCTCTTACTGCAAAAGGCTTAATGGTCAGTATTTCAAAAATGATGTAGCATTACTAATCAATACTGAGGAAGGAATGGCCATTCTGATTTTATCAGACCACTGCGTAATGAAAACTAATGAAGTTTATGGGCTAGTGACACATGTTCACACACTTGCAGTTAGAAGGAAATGAATGAATTTGCTTCACAATGATATGTAATTAACTAGCTAATCCCAGAATCTTCAATACAATACACAGCTCAGCTGTAGTTATACAATGCTTCCATGACAGGACACAAGTGGTCTCTTGGAATTGACAGGGCTATCAGTGAAAACATAAATTTCTGAGAAGGAAACAAGTGTTAAATTCTCTTTTAAGCAACCTTTTTATTGATATACAAGACAAGTCAAGGCATATTATATATTTTTTTAAAATTTAACACACACCTATTTAATTGACACCAAATGCTGTTTTTTATATTTTGTCATGCACATTTCAGAAATGTAATTGTATTGTTTTCAGAATTTGAAAAAGAACCCCAATTCTTTAAGATATTGGGACTAAACCTAATGTTGCACAGACTCTTACCCCATTACAATAAAACTAATCTCCACTACCCTTTACAGTGTTTTAGAAATTATCTGCAAATTAACTCCAGAGACCTTTTTGCTCTCAAACTAGATTTATGAGTGTATGGGGAGGTCTCCTGTGGAAAGAAGATGGCAGCAGTTGTCTGGTTTCAAGGCCAATGTTTTATAAAAAGGAGACTAACAAAATGAAAACATGATGGTTTAGAATAATAAGTCTTTAAAGAATATTTGGATGCATTTTTTCACAACATTCCATAAAGAATATTGCATTTGCAACTCATAACCCAAAGGCCACTGACTGACCACAGAAATGGGCCAGGGAAGCTCTTTTCCACCACCAATAATTTGACTATATATTTTTTCTGTTTTAACATCAGTTCTACTGCTCTTGCAAAATACTGTTTGAATTTAGTTTCCTTATTTTATATATATGAGAGAGTTGTTGCTGTATCATAGAATCATAGATACAACAACATATACAAATCAACATGAGTGCTGTGGTCGGCTGAAGGGGCCCTCCTCCTGGTCCCAACTCCATCTCATGTGTGGCTGGTGGGAACAAGAGGAAGGGCCTTCTCTGTGATTGCTCCCCACCTTTGGAACTCCCTCCATAAAGAACCTCCTCCTTCCTCTCCTTTAAAATGCTAATAAAACACATCTATGCCATTTAGCTTATAAAGAGGAGTATATGCAGTCTCCCCTAACTGCTAATATCCACCGAGTTAATCTGTGGTTCACCATCCCCTCTCCAACAATTTTAGCCTAATCTTTGAGCTTTTAATGAGATGTTAAGGACTTAATATGTTTGAAATTATGTGTATTGTGTTACATACGGTTTACTTAAGTTGTTTTATAGCTTACTCAGTTTTTGATTTGTTTATATATTATTGTTGGCATTGAATGTTTGCCATTCTGTTGTGAGCCACTCTGAGTCCCTTCAGGGAGATAGGATGGGCTATAAATAAAGTTTCACCCATCCATTCATTCATAGAGTTGGAAGAAACCTTTAGGGCAAACCAGTCCAACCCCCTACCAGGCAGGAATGCACAATGTCCTGACAGATGGTCATCCAGTCTCTGCTTACAAACCTCCAAAGAAGCAGACTTTAATATACTCCAAGGTGGCATATTCCACTGTCAAACAGCTCTTACTCTAAGAAGTTCTTCTCAATATTCAGGTGGAATCTCTTTTCATGCAGGTTGAATCCATTGCTTCTTGCATGAATCTCTTTACTATGATAATGATGTAATAGCCTTCAGATCCTATTAATAAATAAACATTGATCTATGTGAAAAGCTATCTCATGTGTTAATATGGTTTCTTTTCTCTTTGTTAAAGAAATTTCTTTGTGAATATAAAAATATAGCTTTTGAGAAATGTCAGTGGTTTGAGGTGAATCCAATAGAATAAAAAACCCAAGAGAATTGAGGTTTTCAGAACATAGTAAAATGTTTCTACATTAAATGCATTTGGTGCATCGAAGAAGAAAAGCTACAGGGAAACAATTCCCTTAAGTTGTGAAGCCTAAAGAATGAGCTATACATGCATCGGAACTGCAAATGAGTCTGGAGTCAATAATACCTTTGGTGGTGGTGGTGGGGGGGGTGTGACTTTTTATTGAAGGAATTAAAAAGCTACTGAAGTGGAGTAGAACAAATTTTATTAAGGACTCCTCTATGTTGGGAGGTTGTTGGATTTGCTGCTGTATTTCATTGTGTCAATTTCCCATAGCAATATTTTATTTCTATCTTTGAACAGGTTTGGTTTTACTTCCAAGAGATACTAAAACAAAAAAGATTTCTTCTCCTCTCTCATGGGTGTCCCTCCCTGGTTTTTATAGTACATATATGAATTAGTGCATAGGACAATAGTACTTTTGCTTTACAGAATTGAAAATAAGAAATCAGACAAATCTCGACAAACCACACTATAACTTGGTAAGAACCCTAGTGAAATTCAAGAATTTCTATAGCCCCATAAAAAGCATAAATGCCAGAGAAATAAATACTGGCAAAAATCAAGGAACTGTATTATGAGAGCTCAAATTTCTTTAGATGAATATGGATAAGTCCTAAAAGGACAGTGTATTGTCAGAGCTGTACCTGAGTGCCTCCACCAACACCACACTTATTTCCTACCAAAATACATCTTCCAGGAAAGTTGTTAATTACATTCAAAGTTGGTGTTCCCTACAATAGTACAACTGGTGTCAACAGCAGCTAAAAAAGCTACTCCCCCTTAGCAATATTCCGTGAGATTGTTGAAAAAGTAACTTCGAATTATATGCTTTTATACTTCAGGTACAGGGAAGTTCCTTCAGAAATGTCTTTGAAATGTCACATCTATCACTTGGAAATGTCAGAACCAGATATTAGCTTTCTGAGCTTGAACTGAACAATGAGGCCTCTCAAAAATTTCAACCCTATTTATAGGTGATAAAATGCAATTGACAAAGAGATTGAGAGAAATAAAGAAAGAGATACAGTTTTTATCTAATGTTTGCCTTGAGTGTAGAATCATTCAGATGTTCAGGTAGGGAACAACAAAGACAGTTTGACAGGAAGACTCCATTGTTTTTAATGAAACTCCATTTTAATCCATACAGATGGACAAGTGAAGGAATGGGCAAAAGAATTGAGGCCCAGAAGAGCAAGTATCAAGCAAAATGAATGTGAATATCACAGAATCATAGAATCATAGAGTTGGAAGAGACCTCGTGGGCCATCCAGTCCAATCCCCTGCCAAGAAGCAGGAATATTGCATTCAAAGAACCTCTGACAACTTTTTTTAGCTTTTTTATTTGCTAACTTTACATCCCAAGTTTCCATTACATCAATTGTAGGTTGTGATAGACAGATAGTCTCCAGAACTTGTTGAGCCACAAGTTCCATTAGCCCTAGTTAGCATAGATGATCGTAAGGCAACATAGGGAGGCATAGTCAAACAACATCTGGAAAATTGCACATTCCTTACCTCACCCAAGAGTAATACTGACATTAACATTACAATTTAACATTGCTTAATCAACACTGAGCTCTAATGAAACATTACAATGAAAATTTTCCACTGAATGTGCAGACAGTGACTTTGAGAAGGGTATTTTTCAAATATTATCTGAAGAGGTAACAAATTTGTCCAGTAATTCAGGAGCAATTTTGAAAATATCCCTATCTTCCCCTTCCATTGATTGAGGACAATGGGAAAACTAAGGAGTTTTGGTTATACATTACAAAAGTTTGTTTTACATTACTTCATTATATTTGGGGGCTTTCTTCTGTGGACAAAGGTGAAAGCAGCAGATGAACAGGCTGTCCATGATGGGTTCCTGAAAACAGATCCATCCCTGGATACCAAATGATGAGGTACCAAAGCCACAAATCTCTTTCTGCTGAGAAAGGTGTCTCCTTCTTCTTTGGACAGAAGCAAGAGAAGGCTAGTTGTGCATTTGTCCACTAAGAAGGATTTTGTCTCTACTCTGCAGAGAAAAGTGACAGACGTCTACCTGTAATTCTGTCTACCAAGAAAGGAGTCTTTCTTCTTCACTGCAGAGAAAAGTGTCAGAAATCTGATTGCGCTTCTCTCTATTGAAAAAGGAATGTGTCCTACAAAATCAATTATCTATGTTTCTAGTTAGTAAATTAGAAACTAAAATGAAAAGTGCAAAGCAAAAGTACTTTGAATCAGGAGAATGGTGAGCATACAAATTGAAGAAGGAAAAACAAAAAAAGCCCCACAATTATTAAGATATAACACAAGAATAAAATACTAATGGATGATATCAATATTCAAGAGATATTTCAACAATATTTCAGTAATTTATATAAGGCTGGCCATATATATCTGGAAGACATAGACAATTACTTAATCCAGCAAAAGTTGCCAAAAATTACTGAATCACAAATATGACTGATCAATGGACTTATAACACTGAAAGAAATATCTTAGGCTATTCAAAAATGGGAAAACACTGGTCACAGATGGATTACCAGCATCATATTATAAACATTTTGAAGATGAACTTGGGCTACCACTTCAATAAACTATGAATTCCATACTTAAAACAGGATATATACCTGAAACATGTGGAGAAGCTAATATTGCTGTAATCAGGATTTACCTTTACCACAGAATTATCAACCAGTATAGAATCATAGAATCATAGAATCATAGAATCAAAGAGTTGGAAGAGACCTCATGGGCCATCCAGTCCAACCCCCTGCCAAGAAGCAGGAATATTGCATTCAAATCACCCCTGACAGATGGCCATCCAGCCTCTGTTTAAAAGCTTCCAAAGAAAGCTTTTGGAAGCTTGAAAAGCTTCCAGTATCTTTATTCAACAATGAATAAATTGTTTACAACCATCTGGAAGAAAGTTGTATACTTCAGCAGTTTATTTATCTGGATCAATCTGGGTTTTCTCCCGGAAAAGACAATTACAAGAAAACATAAGGAATGCATTGGAGTTTTTGGAAAACATAATGAAAAACAAGGGGCTTTGTTCTTTTTATATGCAAAAAAGCCTTTGATAAACTGAATTGGCCATTTATGTTTAAGGTATTGCAGCATATTTATTTTGGAGATAATTTCAGCAAATGGATAAAATCAATTTATACTAGGCAGAAAGCACAAGGGGTTGTAAATGGAAATTTAACCTAGTCATGTGAAATTCAGAAAGGGACTAGTGAATGACGCCCATTTCCACTGCTTTCATTTATTCTAGTTCTAAGGAACATACGATGTGAGGAAAGGATTTCTGGAGTAAATATGAAATAGGAAAATTATAAATTGTGAGCATTTGCAGATGATTTGGCGATTATTTTAGAAAACCCATTAAATGGGATAGAAGTTTTGATGAGAAACTTGAAAGATTTTGGAACTTTACTGGGATTTAAAATCAATAACTAAAATATAGATATAACAGATCAGGAAAAAATGGTTTGATGTAAGAAATTTTAAAATAGATAAAAAGGTGAAGTATTTATTTTCCAATAAAATTATCTACTGTTCCAAAATAACTATTTATTTTATTTATTTACTTTACATGTATACCGCAGTTTCTCAGCCCAACAGGCGACTCAACACGGTTTACAAAAACTATGAAACCTTATGGGTAGCTATTTAAAAAGACTTACTATGGTGGGATAAATCTTTTTACCAAATTGTTTATTTGTCACTATCATAGCTATAACGGCACTCCATGCAGTCATGCCGGCCACATGACCTTGGAGGTGTCTATGGACAACGCTGGCTCTTCAGCTTAGAAATTGAGATGAGCACCACACCCCAGAGTCATACATGACTGGACTTAATGTCAGGGGACAACCTTTACCTTTTATCATAGGTATGGTTTGAAAAAGAAACAGAATCCTTGGCAATACATTCATTTTTATCACAGAGAGCCTGCCCAGTCATTACTATTGTAGTTTGTATGGCAAGGAAATTTAGGAAAGAAGCCAAGGATTCAATACAAAGTGTTACAAGACACAAAAGAACATGGTAGAAGAGTTGCACCTGATCTGAAACTTTACTTTGCTGCTTGCTGTTTAGTTTGGATAAAAGTCTGGTTCCATTGAGTTATACTAGGTTCTTGGCACTGGAGGGACATGATTTGGTTGGCATGGTTACATGTGGTTTGACAAAGTAAATGTGGATTTAAAAAATCATTATATTAGACACGCTCTATAACCAATATAGGAGAGATATAAATTAAATTTAAGCCTGAAGATGCCAGCGTGGGTATCATTGCAATAAGCATTTTATAGAAAACAGACACAAGGCAAGAAGAAATGGTTAACTTTCTTTTCTTACCAAAGAGGAAAGAGATTGACTTCTTATTTGGATGACATAAATGCAGCTGGACATCTATCACATTTCCCTGCAAAGAAAAGAGTCAGACTCCGTTATTGGTGGACAAAAGCACAGCCAGACCTCTGTTACTTCTACTTCACAAAGAAACTGACTTCATTCCCAGTGAAGAAACATGTTATGGTAGACATGAGTACTAGGCTTGGGTAACCACGGAAAAATTTGGTTCTAAACTTGTTTCGTTTTTAGGGGGGCCCTTGCGTTTCATTTTTTTAAAGAATTCTGAAATTTTCCTTTAAAAAAGTTCGAAATATACTGTAACGGTCAGGTGGAGAAATATAAAAAATAATGATTATAAAAATATAAATATATTTGAAAAATTGAAAGCTTACTTTTGAAGCATTGGCAAAAGAGATTTCTAGGTAAAGACTTAACAGGAGAGGTTTGTTCCATAAGATGAAAGTAGATAAAGCTTCATAGGTCAAAACCAAGAAAGTTAAATATTAAATGGAACATGTCATTTGAAACAATAGTAAATTAAGGTCACAGGAGTGAAGGAACTGTTCTTGGCAAAAACACAGGAAAAACCACCTAATTAAGTAAATTTCAAAGGAACAATAGGCTAGAACATCTATAGGTCAGCGAGCGTCACCTTATGGTCAAAAGAAGTAAATAACAGGCAAAAGTTAGATGCATTTTATAATAGAATCATTTTATAATAGAATCAAATCAAATAATCAAGATTTTGAAAGTAATCAATGAAGAATTAATAAGAGTTAATAAGAGAATAAGAATAAATAGAAAACTTACTTGGAAATGAGTATGATTAAAGTATATAAAGTTGGGAATTGTTTTTAGGATTAAGAAATCAAATCACGTCATTCTTGGTGTAGGACAAAGGCAAATGGGAAAGGCAAATATTTGGGATATGGTACTTTGCCAATGAGATGATGTTAATGATTATGTAGTGTGTACGTGTCAGGGGGAACATACGCATGTGGAAATTGGATATTCGCTCTATAAAAACCTGGTGATTTGGATAAGAGGGGGTGCTTTCCAGCCGTCTTTTAAGGTTGGGCACCCTCTCCCTAGGAAGAGAAATAAATCTGGAAAATCTGGAAGCTGTCTCGGTCTTTTCCATTTCTCTACGATCTCTACGAACCGGAAAATTGGAAATCGGCATTTTAGCCGCAACAATACGAAATTTCGTAAAATCGATTTGTTAATGGCAGACGCGATTGCGCAATATGCTAAAAAAAACCCTCCAAATGGGACAGGGGGAACTTCTGAAACTTCCCTCTCCCTCTGTTGTTTACTGTTGGTGTGATAATTTATTTTTTATTACTGATAAAACAAACAACAACTATAAAACTTGCACCAGACATACGGAAATAATTACGAAACAATTACGAAACAATTTCGAAACAATTTTGAACCAATTACGAAACAATTACGAAACAACACGAAATAAATTGGAAAAATTGTTTCGATTTTTAATTACTCCTCACAGTAGTCCTGCATGGCTCAATATTGGAGCGTAAGCTAATTTAAATAAGAATTAATAACGAATTACGAAATTAACGAATGAAACCGCCCAAGCCTGATGAGTACAGATCTATTTTAACTGGTCCATTCATCCATTCAGCTTATAAGTTTTGTTATGTGTGCTTGAAACTTCAAGGGCCTATGTGATCCCCTATTCAGCATCACAGTTGAATTTTTTTGGTTTTCCTTTATTTTCCTGAATATTTTTATTTGGGACTGACTGGGAGTTGGGAACATGAGGGACAGTGGGTGGTGTGCGCACATATGGAAACAGAGAGTCACCATAGCTTCTTTTTCTCCTTTCCTTCCTCTTCTTCAGAAAATACTTTTAAAATAATATTTTTAAATAATAATAGTAATCTGAGAAAGCAAAAAGAGAAGCAAAAAGGTAGTCCAGGTAGGATAACTCCACTGAGCTCCAAATCATCGCTCTTCCTTCCCTAGGCCTCCTTAAAATGCCTTGGAAAGTTGTGTGGCATGATGCTGGTGCTGTTGAGAGAAAGCCCACATGCCTTTCTCTTCTCAACATTAGAAACAGCATCAAGAAGCATTAAACCTGGTCTTCTCTACAAACAGAAGATAAAGGATCCAGAAAGAGTGGTATCTTAACTCTAATGCTTTTTAAAATCCAGATCTTACTGAAGGATATGGAAGGGGAGCCTGTGGGAAGAATATGGGCCATAATGGGCTGAATATGGTGCTTTCTTAACCCCCTTGCTGACACCCAGGCTCCCTTGAAGGGAAGAAAGGAAAGGCTCCCAGGGGAAAGGGGAGACTTGTAAGTTCCCCATTGCTATCAAGGGGCTGAAAATATCCGCTTTTTCGGATGCCAGCGTGCCAGTTTTGGGAGGTACTTGAAAATGGATATTGGGGATTTCCGGTATCTGTCAAACAGAAATGGATCAAGATTCTCCCGAAATGCACAAGCTTAGTGCATTTGGGTTTCTCACCAGATTTGGCATCTGGGGAGAAGGAGGCTGATTTTGGTGCTCATTGTAGGTAGACTGTGCTCCAACATGTGAGTCTTTCCATCACCAATTACAGGCAGCAGTAGAGGAAGGGTATATTTTGACTACGTACTGCACAGTATTTTCAGTTTTCAGCAGTATGCCAGGGTGAAGAATTCCAGATACTGGATGAAAGCATATTATGCTTAGGGTCCCAGAATGGTTTTTTCACTAAATACATGAGGCTACTATACTAGCAAAGATGGAAGGGAAAAACTGTAACATGACAAAAGTGAGATGTCATCAGTGTATTAATTTTTTTCCCTTGTAACCATTGTGAACTGATAGTAGAAGTCACTGTACAAAGTACCCAGCATTGTTAGGTACTACCTTACCTGTAGTCCTTTCACATTACACATTACACAATATCAGCACTATGCTTCCACTTTGACTGTCCTTTTTCTATCTTTTGGATTCCTAGAATTTATAGTTTAAGGAGTAATACTTTGAATTTTCAGAGAATCACATTTTTACAATTTTGTCATGATATTCTAGTGATACGTTTGAGTTTTGTGTAATGTGATCAAATATAGAACATATATGGCCGGGAAGGGGGGGGGGGGGGTAGGAGAACATGACAATGTTCATTGTAAACTTAATATATCCATAGTGATTCTTGGTTGAATTCTTTTATGTATGACTGGTAACCTAGTTTCCAACTAAAGATGAATCTTTGAGTTCCCTTAGCACACCAACTCATTGCTCAAATTATGGGGAAAAAGATGGGGGGTTTATGAAATTCCAAAGTCTTGCCTCATAACTCTTTCAAGTTTTAACAGTGTCCACATAACAATCTTTAAAAAGAATTACAGAACCCAACTGAAAGATAAAGTGTGCCCCCTTGCCCCTCCTTGAGTAAAAGTAATGTGAGTTGGAAGAAAACTATAAATATCATAACCATATTTTCATGCAATATGTTGCATCCTAGTAATGAAGTATTGCTAACTTAGCAAAGAACTTGAATTAATTTTCCACAACTCTGTGAGTACTGTAGCCTTTTTAGTTTGTAGTCTAAAGTGTACAGAAAAGTCAATCCAACTGAATCTACTCAAGGGGGAGAAATTGACTACTCACAGTGTCAAACGCCAAAGCAAAGCATGCAGAATTCTGAGCCCCAGAATATAATATGTAGTTTGACCTTTGGCCAATATGCAACACATGAATTTTTAGCCATCTTCTGTTTTTAAAACAAATGCTTTAATGTTGCATTAAAAAGATAGCTGTCAATATGTATAGTCTTAATACCACAAATATGTTTTGTATGTTTTTAGCTTTGTTGTTCATTTTAAATTATAACCTTCCTTGAGTCCCAATTTTGCAAAATAAAAGATAGAATACAAATAAATGTAACAACATCATCATCATCATCAACAACAACAACAACAACAGCAAGGGATTGCTAAATGCTTTCATATCTATCCATTAGGTCCAGCAATTGCATTAAGCCTGGGCTTAATCTAAAAAGCCTCTGGAATGATATAGTGAAATCAAAAGCTGGGACTATTCTAGCAACTTGTTGTCATTATTTTATTTTGTTCATTGTTGGTAGAAATTAACAAAAAAAGTATGTTTCTCTTTTTTTCAAAATAAAAAAATGCAGGATCTTGAAAGAATTTCTGTAAAGTACCAAGCTTCTGATGTACAGTTTAATTAATTTGTCTCATATTTTCTGTCTTTAATTTATCTCCAGTCCATTGTAATATCCTGAACTAAATACTAGCTTTCTTTTTTGGCATTGGTTGTACACAGCTGCTCTTTTGGCTCATGACCTTGCACAGCTTCCAGGAACAAACCTATGTTTGTTCCAGGTTTCCCAATGCAAATCTGATCTCCTGGTTTTGTTTTGATTCCAAGTATGGGGCCTGGAATGCTTCTTTGAGAGATCCTGATCAATTTATTTATGTATAAAGAACTAATTCAACTTCTACATGTTTATCATCTAGATATTATTCTCTTCAGTTCCTATATGCAATAATAATAATAATAATAATAATAATAATAGTTATGGTGTTCTAGTTATCTAAATTACAGACAATGACTGTGGGAGATCACAGTTTGCTCTTGGGAAAGTGACACAGTCTCGGCCTTAGAAGAAGGCTATTGTAATAATCTGAATACATTTTGCCAAGAAAGCCCTGTCATAGGGTGCAATAGGTTGGAAGCAACTTGAAGGTAAATGACAGCAATAGCAGCAGTCCAATATTGTCCAATCATCATCATCATCATCATCATCATCATCATCATCATCATCATCATCATCATTTATAGACTGCCCTCTCTCCCCAAGGGAACTCAGGGCAGCTTTCATACAAAAAAGGCAAACATTCAATGCCTTAATTCAAAGCACATCAAAATAATACAGAATAATACAAATATCATGGAGAAACTTATAACAGAGGAGGAGAATTAACATTAAAATGAAAAAGAATACACATATTCAATAGAACATAATTACACTAATAACATGATTAACATTAAAATATATACCACAAAAGATCAAGCAATTAAAATACATACAAAGTGCCTGTCATAGTTGTGCTTTTACATGTATCGTAGTAGCAATAAAGTGCAAATAAGTTAGCGAGAGTTCTGATGGAGCTGATACTAGTCCTCCTTCTCTCCATATGCTAAAATGCATAGGTGTGTTTTTAGAAGTTTCTGAAGCAGAGGAGGGGATGAGGCATTTTTATTACTTTAGGAAAGGAGTTCCAGACATGGGAAGCGATCACGGAGAACCCCCCCCCCCTTGTTCCTACCAACTATGCTTGTGATGGGAATGACAACAAGAGCAGGATCTCCTCCGCTGACCGTGCATGGGATGGTCATATAGGAAGATGTGATTGAACAAATATCCTGGACCCAAACTTTTTGGGTCCAGGATATTTGCTTCTAGGTTAAATACAACCAGCACCTTGTATTTAACCCAGAAGCAAACCAGAAACCAGTGGAGTTGTCGCAACATGGGAGTGGTTCTCTTCCTGTACGGAACCCCAGTTAGTAACCTGGGTGCCGATCTCTGAACTAACTGTAGCTTATGAACTATCAGGTCTGTAAATGGAAAAAACATCACCATCCAAGATTTAATTCTTGATGAGCAAGCAGACCTGGCATGTATAACTGAGACCTGGCTGGATGAGGCTGGGGGGGGGGGGGGGGAGGGGTTAATCTCTCCCAGCTTTGCCCGCCAGGATACTCAGTGCAGCACCAGTCGAGATCTGGAGGTTGGAGAGGTGGGTTGCAGTAGTCTATAGGGATTCTATCTCCTTGATCAGGTGTTCCATCCCGCAGTCTACTATGTTTGAGTGTGTCCACCTGAGGATTGGTGGCCGGGACAGAATAGGGATTCTGTTAGTGTACCGTCCACCCCGCTGAACTATAGTCTCCCTACCTGAGCTAGCTGTGGTGGTCTCGAGCCTGGCATTGGAGTCTCATCGGCTCATAGTGCTGGGGGACTTCAACTTCCATGTGGAGGCCACCCTATTAGGAGCAGCTCAGGACTTCATGTCTTCCATGGTGACCATGGGGCTGCCCCAATTAATATCAGGCCCCACTCATTGTGCTGGACACACATTAGATCTGGTTTTTTGCCAGGGATGGGAAGAAGGTGGTGGTATAGAGGAGTTAACCATCTCTCCGTTGCCATGGACCGACCACTTCCTGATCAAGTTTAGACTTACTGCACCCTTTTCCCTCTGCTGAGCTAAACCATCTCCTTGGTTCACTGAGGAGCTGGCAGCGATGAAGCGAATGAAGAAGAGACTAGAGAGTGTGTGGCAGAAAGAGCCTAGCAAGTCAAATCAAGCACAGCTGGATGCCTATCTAAAGGTAGACGCCGCAAAGAACCATCCGGTGGAGCTCTTCCGAGTAGTCAGAGGGCTATTAAATCCTGTCTGCCAAGACGGGATCCCTGACAACTCGGCAGCACACTGTGAAACATTTGCTCGGTTCTTCGCAGACAAAGTTGCTTTGATCCACTCTGGCTTTGACCCCACATTAACCGCAGTCTCTGAGGATGTAACACGAGCACCTCCTGGTCCAATTTTGATGGAGAGGCGAGACAGACCACATGCATCCTAGACCCCTGCCCATCCTGGCTGATAAAGGAAGCCAGAGAGGGGGTGGCAGAGTGGGTGAAGGTAGTGGTTGATGCCTCCCTAAAGGAGGGCAAGTTTCTAGCGAGCCTAAAAGAGGCTCTTGGGTGGCTCTTTGTGGATGCAATGTTGTGGCAATAAATGATTTTCCTGCTGCCTTCATTGCCATGGAATAGGTTCTTAAATAAGCTCTATACCATGTTCAGTTGAACTCGCTACTGGATGACATATGTTCTGTATCAGAAACTAGAGCTGATGTGGTCTATCCAATGCAATTTTCTGAATCAGAACCCCAAATAGCCAAACCGAATGTAAAGTTGACCAAAAACTGATTTGTAACCCTTTTGGTAGTAATGTTGGAGAGTGGTTCCTGGTCAAAGTCCCTGTTCAAGTGGTTCCTGGTAAAAAAGAAAAGGTTGGGAATCAATGTTCCAGACCATGCTTGGTCGGACTCGCTGCACATAGTACACCAACACTGCTCTAGTCTCGGTTTCCCTTGCTTCGTTGCCTCTAGCTCCCTAGTGTACCAGAGAACTGATTTGGCTCAGATTTGGCCATTTTCCATCACTATGTTCTCTTTACTTTCAGTGGTCATGGAAAATATCCCCAAATACAGTTCATGCACAGTGATATTTTTTTAAAATTGACCATGCTCTTCATAATCTTTTCAGATGGAAACCAGCAACTATGCAATTACAAGCTTACGGCTATCGCAAAGCTACTTGGAAACTCTTTTTACTGAATGCCAAAGTGATTTAATTATTAGAAAAACAAACAGCAGCAAGAGTTGAAAATAGCCACCATTATATGAAGTGGAGAGATTGATCATCAGTGTTTCACAAGAGATGTGATGTTCATGATTGAGTACAAAGCTATGGTCCCAATTTTGCTACCATCAAATTGACTAATAATATCTGTTTGTCATCATCTGTTGATCTAACTATCTTCTTTGAGATTTGTATCTGCTTTTCTATCCTAAAAACAGAATATTCACAGTAGCTATGAGCTTTAGGAATTTTTGGACCAATTCCACTAAGGAATTCCATTCTGTTATACTTGTAAGCATTATTTTGCCAATAAATCCATATACATGTCTATGTCGACAAGTTGTATCACTTACTGTGTCGACCTCCTATCTTCACTGATCTTTTATTCAAAGGCCTCACCAATTCAAACAAATTTTCTCTACTTTCCAAGGTACTATGCATTTCTTCTACTTCAGTTTTTCTTCTTCACATTGCTGTTATATTATTAATATCAATGCTTATGTTATGAGTGTAACATATGCAACACTTGGAAATATGTGATTTGTAACTCATTGTCTAACAGTCCATTAGAAAGAACATTAAAGCCATATTTTATAATATGCAGTGCTAGCAAGCCTATGTCTCATCTTTGACAATGGTTAAATAAACAGAAAACAGCACAAGAGAGCATTCTAATAAGACATAAGCAGCCTGAATCAGCAGAAGATTAAACACTGCCATCCTGGACTTGCTAATTCAGATATGTGAATATGAGCAATGGTATGTAAATAATATACATGATGAATATGTCTCCTCTCTGAGGCCTGAGGGTCCTTCCACGTAACCATATAACCCAGAATATCAAGCAGATAATCCACAATATCTGCTTTGAACTGGGTTAACTGAGTCCACACTGCCATATAATGCAGTTCAATGTGGATTTTATACAGCTGTGTGGAAGAGGCCTAAGAGAGAAGCTGAGTACAGAACAGAATAACCTGATTGAAAGAAGAAATAGCCTGAGCACAGTAAATGATGAATGGGAAAGCCCTTGATGTCAACTCAAGTCCAAAGATTTATTTACAGGTTACCAACCTGGGAAACCACTGTTTCAAGACATTTTGGAGAGGACTCTGCCTTCCCTCATCCCCAGGCTGCCTGAGCCTTCAGAGACAGGATGGCTGTGGGGACTGTTCCTTGGAATTGCACATGGCATTACAAAAGGTAGTTGCCACAGGGCCCATACTAACCCAGAATAAATCTGGATTTCCAGATTTATTGTGAGTTAAATCACACTAGCCTGGAGAGTCATTATATAGCAATGTAGAAAGTCTGGATTTTTCCCTACAGGTTTTCTCCAAACTTTTAATTAGACTTTCTACTAAGTCCTTTCTTCTCAGATTTTTTTCTGGCAAGAAATCTGCCCCATTCCCCACCCCTTTTCCTCTCTGTACATATCTTCCACTGTGTCCTCACCCATTCCATCCCTGCCATTCAAGCCCCTATTGTATAGCAAAGGATCTGCTCACTTTGGTTTGTTTGTTTGTTTGTTGTTGTTTAGAAGGGAGTTTGACCTTTCTGCTTCTATGTTTATTTCCAAAATTTTGTTTCATTCACCATAGTCTGTTGTTCCACCTGTCATACATTTTGTGAGCAGTGGATGGAACTAGCTAGACACTAATAAAGACATAGCAGAGTATATTCTGATTTAATATTTCTTTAAACATTTGTTTCAAAACTGCTAGAAATGAACCCATTAATTTTGCAACATACCCTTTTATTTTTCATTATTAAAATACAAGATTATACAATTCACTTTACAAAGCAGCAGGGATGGGCAGGACGTGACCCACTAGCCACATGTATCTATTTGGACCAGGAAGTATGCCAAGACAACTTTCATAACCCCCAAAGCCTTAAACTTCCCCAATTTATTTTTCTCATATCCATTTTCAGGTAACTTTACATTTGAAAACGGGCCAGATCTATCCAGAACAGGCAACAAATTGTTTGCTTTCCTCACCCCACCAACAATTTCCCAACCACCCCTAAAAATACCAAAGATCAGCCCAACATGACATTACCTCCAGCAGGCTGACATGGTAGTACAGAAACTGAGAAGCTGGAGGACATTGTGAATGATTGTCCCTTGCTTCTTCTGCAGTTGCCCAGCCTTGCAATGGAATATGCTTATGCTAATTCCATTAAATTAGAGACTCGGAGACAAATTATAGCACTTTGATATTACTTAATTGCCGTGGTTCCATTTCTTCCATCTTGGGAAGGAATTCAGCAAACTACATACATATTTGGATATATGATTTAACGTGATGCAGTTAGTGGAGTCATAATACTATAATGGTGTCTCTTTGGGTGGTCACACATCAATATTTCAGAGGCTAAGAGCAAGTGTAAGAAAGAAGAGCCCGTTTTGGGAAAACATATGCCGAAGGCTGGAGCTTCTGCCCACTCACCCAAAGCTGTCCCCAGATAACAGACTTTTATAATTCAGCTCACATTCTTCCCATACTACTAGAAGCTATGGTACAAAATTCTAAACCAATTTATGAGGTTAGGCTCGAACATATAATTGTGCTGTTTCTGACTATCTTCAGCCTCTAAATTAAGATTCATACTCAAACAAAGGCACTAAGATGAGATGATCCAAATGGAATTGACTGTGGTGCTTTAAAGAACTGCAACCTCACAAGCTTCACTTTCTTCCTTTCCATGGAGAGAGTGGTGGAAAATAAGAATCTTCACAAAGCTAAGAACTTTTTTATCCCTGGATCACAAGTTCTGATCTGTTTAAGCCACAGAGTCCTGAGGCTTAGCCAGGAGGCAGTGAAGATCAAAGCCTGTTGCCCTGCCAAGTTTCAGAAAGAGAATAGCTAATCATTTGTAATATAAATGGGGATGTGGAGCCATGAGAGCATATCTCACTTTGGCAGGGGAATAGTATGTTGGTTACACATGGACATTGCTTTTCAAACAAAAGCCTCTGTACAAAATAGGCTTGCTTTAATCTGAAGGAATATCTAAAATAGAACGTAGCTGAATAATTAATGCTCAAAGCAAGAATGTGCCTGTGAAGACTGAAGAAGAATGTGGAGAGAAGGACCAAAATGTTGTGTGAAAGATTCCTTGAAGGGCAGGAGCGGGCCGAGAGATGTTGCTGCCTGAGGCAGAAAAGAAAAGGGAAGCATTCCCATAAAGAAATTGAGCAGACTAGCACTTGAATTACACTTCAGCACAAAAGATGTTGTGCTCTAACAAAATATCTGTCCCCTGAATCACGGGCTGCTGGTCCCTGGATATGTTCTAGAAAAGAAATAAACAATCGTATAAATACACAAAAATTTAGTGCCAATTTCAAGCACATAGAAAAAAAATACCAGACCCAATAGCAAATAGCTCAAGAAACACTGTTCTAAGGTGCATGAGAGGAGTAAGCTTACATAAAGTGATTCTACATAGATGCATCATGAAGGCTGGAACCGGAGTTGAAAATGCTTCTTCCAGCCCACATTGTGGCCCTACAAGGGGCACTTTCAGCATTTATCAATGCAAAGTGGCAGCTGCATGGTTCAATGATTGTACTGATTATCTTACCATATTTTTGTTGTATATTTCTCAGGATATTTGGAAAGAAAATTCAATGACATAAACTTATTCAAATATAAACATCTTATTAAAAGTGTACAGACAAACCCAGACCAGTTTAACAGCAATGTCTATACACTTCCATATACCATTAACTGTTAAAAGAGAACTTTTTGTTTATTTGTTTGTTTTATTCTTAATAAGGCTGCCAAGCTCACTGTGAAACCAACCAAGAGGTTCTCTAAAATCTGCATAAATAAAATTCCTCTTCTATAGAGGAATAGAATGAACAGCAACAGCAACAGCACTTACAAACTATTTTGTTTAGTGTTAAGAAATAAATTGAGTCATCCACAAGACCACCTGTGGTAAAATATGAAACATTTATTCAAAGAAGTGTAATAAACACATTTTTACTCTCAACCATTCTAATTATAAATAAACCTTCAAAGAACTTTTCCACAGGAATTTTGAAAGGGTACTTAATGCTTCACCAAAAGCAGTTCATTTGTACAACAATGTGTTTTCAATAAAACTATTGAAGCATTTAATTGGAACAGTTATTTATTTATTTGGGAAGCTCATAATCCTGAAATGATGTTAATCCACTGTGCAAAAAAACTCCATAATTTTATATAAATGTGTGTAAGGCTCACTTGGGCAGTATTGATACTACATTATTGTACTGATATGGAAGGGATACTGCAAAGGGAGAAATATGTCAGGCAACCAAAGCCTCATGATGTACCTTTGGACTGCACTTCATCATTTCTTTCTCTGACTGTCCGCAAAGAGCTGGAAACTAGTTCCCAAAAGATTCGTATAAAGATGAAACCTTCGAGTAAGTCCCATGGTATTTGGTGGACTTATGTCTATTGTTATTATAATTATTATATTTATTTATAACCCACCATATCTCTCCTGCAGGAGACTCAAAGTGGCTTTACATAAAAACATCAGTATACAATTTAAACTATACAAATATATACCAATTTACTATGAAAAAAGAAAATGAAGGAAAACTACCATTATTAGACGTCCTAGTCATCCACAAACTAAATCAACAATTGTGCCACACAGTTTACAAAAAACCTACGCCCACCGATAAATATTGACATAAAGACTTCAACCATCACTAAGGTCAAAAAAGAAGCACAATTAAAGTGCTGGCAGACTGTGCAAAAACAACCTGCAAACCCCACCTCCTCTAAGGTGAACTGAACTACCTAAACTGGGCTCTACAGGCCAATGAATATTCCACTACATACTTCAGAAGAGCTGCAAGACCAATAAGCCTCAACAGTAAAGACAATGATCCACATAAAGGAAAAGTCTTCTTACCATACATGAAGGAAACCACTGACTTCATAGGGAAACTGATGAAGAAACACAACCTACAGAGCACTTGATGAACCAACCTGGCCACAGAATATTATTTGAGAACACATAAATGCTGGACTAATCTGACAACCATCATGTTGGATTGCACAGAGAAGCCATTGAAAACCACAAGCATGTAGACAATTTCAACAGAAAGGAAGAAACCACAAAAATGAACAAAATCTGGCTACCGCTATTAAAAAACACCAGAATCAGGACAGCAAATAAAGAACATCACTCAGAAACAGGAGAATTCCAGAGAGCTAACAATCAAGAGCCAGTTAACACCTCCCAAAGTATGCCCCCAGGGGGTGGCAGCCAAGCTTTAAACCTGCAAGGCTTTTCAATGCTAATCAAGCTGGCCAACTGCAACATTCACACTTGCCTCGAACAGACAAGAGTTCTTTCTCCCATCCTGGACATTCCACAGATATATAAACCCCATGTGCCTCATTTCCAACAGACCCCACCAACTTCTGAGTATGCCTGCCATAGATGCAGGTGAAATGTCAGGAGAGAATGCTACTGGAAGATACAGCCCGAAAAACTCACAGAAACTCATTGTACTACAATGTCTATCAGCACAACTGCAATTTTTGGATAGGGGAGTGTTTTAATTTGTCTATATGTTCTTGCAGCCCCACTTGTTTCTTCTCTTGTTCCTTCTGACCTCTTTGTGTTTCTTGCATTCCTGATATTTTTCATTTTGTTTTCTTGTTCTTGCTACACATTATTCTGGATATCTAGCATGCCTTTGGATTCCCATCATGCTGATGTCTTGAAGGCATCAGAATGTTAAGTCTCAGTAGACTGGACCATAGTTACTCTTGAGAGCCTCCATTTCCCCCTTTGCTTTGTGTTTCTTGGACATCTTTTCCTTCTCAGAGCACTTAAAAATTTCCAGTCTCTGAGTGTATCAATTTATATCCCTTTACTAGGCAAGCCAATGCAATGCCTCTTGTCAGCAGCAAGAACATTTCCTGTGAGGGAGAAATGGGTGAAAATATGAAATGGCAGAAACAAACAATATTTCAATGACAAGAATGCATAAATGAAAATAATAAATTCTCTTAACTCATACATTGTTCATTTTCTTTTCATCTCTCATAGGAACAAATTAGGAACTGAGAAGCTGGATACTCCTACTGAGGAGAGTGTGAAAAGGAAGCCCATCCTTTTCTGTCCAGATTGTTAAAATTCCAGTTCTAATCATCCAACTATTATTGGATGAATGCTGTGTGAAGGAACCAAGTAGCATCTTTCTCTTCTAGTAGTTTCTGGAGATGGGTCTTTGCAATCCTATGCATGAGATGTCTTCAAATCACCTTACTACAACAATCCTGCTCAAGTCTTGCAGGCTCAGGGTTATAGTTTCCTTGATGAACCCTATCCATCTGGGATGCTGTTTTACTCATTCCCTACTGCCATCCACCTTATTTAGCATTACCACCATGTATTTTCTAATAAGTCACGTCTTCTTAAGATATGTCCAAAATATAGCAATCTCAGTTAGCAAAAAGTTCAGGCTTGATTTCTCTGGGGCCCATTAATTTATCATTTTAGCAGTCCACATTCCCCATAGAGCTCTTCTTCAGCTCTATGTTTCAAAAAAGTTTATTCTCTTCCAGTCAGTTTTCTTCACTGTCCAGTTTTTACATCAGCAAATAGAAATTGTAAATACCATGGCATGGAGAACCTTAAATGTATTATTTAATGATAAGTCTGTACACTTCAGGATTTTGTCTAGTTTCTTCATGGCTCTCCATTCACGTGCAAGTCTCCATTCTGAGTTACAATATATATATATATTAAAAAATAACTATTTCAATGCCATCATTGTCTATTGCTCGCTTCAAACTGTTTGTCCAACCTCATAACTTCAACTCTCTCTCCCCCTGAAACATTTTCAACCAGTTCTCACCACATGTTTTTCATAATAATAGTAGTAGTAGTAGTAGTAGTAGTAAACTTTATATTCCGCACTATCTCCCCAAAGGGACTCAGGGCGGATTCCAAACATAAAAGGCAAACATTCAATATCTGAATACAACAATACAACCATACTAACAAAATTTATACAACCCAACATATAAATACAAATTATAACTTAACAAACTAAAATTAAATAACCCCTTCCCAGACAACTTCTCAGTCATCTTCTGTACCCAAATTTGTAATATTTCAGTAATTTAAAACTGTTATTGAATATTTAGAAATACAGGTAAGACTACTGGAGGAATACAAATATTTGTTATGGTATTGCTCCTTCTATACTGCCATATTAAATCCAGATTATCTGCTTTGAACTGGATTATATGGGAGTGTAGACTGATATAATCCAGTGCAAAACAGATAACTTAGATTACCTGCTTTGATAATTGGGATAATATGGCAGTGCAGAAGGGGCCTTAGTCAAACTTGAGTACTGTTTGAGGGGAACAGAGGAATGATTTGTGTGTACAGTAGTTAGTTACCTATCAAAAGTATACAGCTAAGATGGTTGCACTGTAGTACCAATCCATTTTTGAAACTGGAATATAATTCTTTTCTGATAGTTCTTTATTGAGTAAAATGAGATGCCTTGATTTAGATTTCCCTTTGACTTTTTTGCATTTTTATCTTCGCTCTGGATTTTGGTTGTTCCATTCTTACAATTGTGGTTTATGGGTCTTCTGTGCTCATTCAGCTTGCTTTCTGGCTGTTTCATTTTTAATCGGGAATTCATTAATTCTCATGAACAAAACTGTTATTTGTCTTGAAGATATATTACCAACTCTCATGTCAGGGTTATACAGTTGAAATATGTTTTCATCTTTGACTCAAGGTTGCCATAGTCTGCTATATGGGATCTGTCAGTGGAAAATCATAGTGGTTGCTTTTTTAAGTTATATAACTCTGGGTTTTGTGTGTGTGTATGGGGAGTAATAGTTGTAGAAGCAGTTTTGCTACTTTTTATCTGTTTAATTTCAGAGCAGCCAGCAGCACAATTCAGGTGACCAAGGGATAAGCATAATCTATCATATAAAGGAGGCCAAGATGCCTTTCAGTTCTTATCCGCAAAGAGCACAAACCACAGATTTCTGCTTTCTGGGCTACTACTTCTGGAGACTCTGCCAGAGGTTGACCTCTCATGAATTTTCTTAAGTTCCATGACTGCAGCTCTTCCAGTTTTAGAGACTGTATTGCTCATTTTGGCAAGGGTACATGGCACAAGAAGACTGTCTTAGCAGACACAAACATAACAGCACAATTCTTTTTAACAAACCTGGAAGGTGTTCAGGACTTGCCTGCCAAGACTGAATGACTTTCCTTTAAGTCTCATTGCACTGAATGTGGGCTTCCCGCATGTGATTTCCAAGATGTGCTTTTGTTGAGATGATGTCCTCGGCATTGGATGAGATCTTCTCCTTTGTAGGTACTGGCACAGTTCACATTCAAGGCTTCACATCTTGAACGGCTTGAAAGGAGCTAGCAGCTGGCTGATAAACCCGACCTCTGCCTCTGCTCTTCATGCAGACACTCAGCCTCTGGGCACAACCTGTCTCAGTGGGTAACTGAAGCTTTCGTTCTTAGGCTGGCAGAATGTGGTGTTTCTGCTTTTCATCAAGATTACTGGCTTGAAGAAAATCTGGCTTCTGGAGCAAGTGAAGTTTATGAGTAAACATAGGTAATTTTTATAATCCTCAGGACAAAATTGTATTTTCTTCCTCATACCTTTTTCCTTATTCCTCTGTGAACACAGGCAAGATAACTTACCTTAGGCCCACATACACACTGGATGTAACTATTAGGCATGGAAATCCTTGATTATTTCATTCTGATATACCAGGATAAATAATTATAATGGCTTTAACCTCAATGCAGCAGAAAATGCACATCCATCTACAATATTCTCTGCATATTCAAACATTATAAATGCTATGGATTATTTTGCACAGAAAAACACTTAGTTTTCTGTGTAGAACACAGGTCACCTGCAAGGGAAACAGTGTCTTTATTCCCTGAAAGTAAGTTTTTATGCCAAATAATAATAAAAACTACAATGGTTTTTCTACACAGAAAAACCCATATGTCCAAATACCCATATAAATGTTGTAAATAAATAAATAAATTGCTCCAAGACTGAAATAGCTGGGGGTGTCATGGAGGGGTGAAATTTGGCTGCCTCTGACCCTGCATTTTGGACCAGTGTAAAAAAAAACTTAGTTCCTTTAACATATTTGGATGTAGTTCATCTGGTCCTGAAGACTTGAATTCATCTAGATATTCCTGCACCGCATCTTTATTATTATTATTATTATTATTATTAACTTTATTTGTACCCCGCTAGCATCTCCCGAAGGACTCGATGCGGCTTACACGGGCCGAAGCCTCAAAACACAATACAATAGAAAACATAACACAACAATAAACAAAGCAAATCAAACAATTAAGCAAAATAACCACAATGACAATACATCAAGACACTATTAAAACTGGTTCTATTCTGTGCTATATTTTCTCTACTGAGTCATCTGTTCCATTTTCCCATGCTTACTTTTTGGAGGAAGACTGTGGCTGTATCTGTTTAGAACTACATTTATTTATTTATTTATTTATTTATTTATTTGAAACATTTATATTCCACCCTTCTCACCCCAAAGGGGACTCAGGGCGGAGCACAGCATATACACGGCAAACGTTCAATGCCGGGACACAAATTCACATACACATACATAAATATTTTTTAAAAAATAACAAAACATTAAAATACACCATTTAAAACCATCCTAATCATTTTATGGTCAGTGACTCATATAATACAGTTTAATTGCATTGAACTTCATTATATGGGTCTACACTGACCATATAACTGCCATGCATTACATGGCAGTGTATATCCAGCTGAGGCAAATAAAATGTTGAGCAATTCTGACTTTCTCTGTCCCCTATTAGCATTTTGCCAGCATTAACTATGCAGTGGTTCTATCATTTACTTGTTTTTTTTTTTAAATAATGGGCATAAACCAAACCAAACAAACAAAAACATCTCTAGGAAGATTGAACTCCTTCTGAACTTTAGATTTTCTTACATTCTCCCTACATGTGCAGATTCTTCATTTCATTTTCTTTTTAGTTATTTTCCTTTTTTCTATTTCTCTTCAAAATTTTAGCTTGGATTAATTTTTTAAAGCCATCTACTCTGATTTCTTTAGACAACTCTCATTTTTCATCCACGTTGGAACAGGTTGAAATTCTGCCTTGAGTATCAACATGCATACAACCTTCTATTTGTTTATTATCTATCTATCTGTCCGTATATCTATCTATTTCTACAAAAATTTACTAATACACATTGCTTATTGGAACATATCCATTTTGAAGATCCTGATCTCCATGGAGCTTTCTATCAACTTCTCACTCCATTTTCTCCCATTGATTAAAATAGTTTTTCATGCTCCTAGAGTGGTGGTTCTTAACCTGTGGGTCTCCAGGAGTTTTGGCCTACAACTCCCAGAAATCCCAGCCACTTTACCAGCTGTTAGGATTTCTGGGAGTTGTATGCCAAAACATCTGGGGACCCACATGTTGAGAACCACTGTCCTAAAAGAATCCTAATGGCAGGTTTTCATGGGAATTGCACTGTCTTTCCACACCAATCTCCCTAAACCTTGTGGCACTGCTTTTCAAACACAAAAAACAATTATTGGCACTTCCCCATTTTATGGTGCTCATTCAGTTGGCACTAAAGGGACTTGGATGTGGGGATGTGTTCACTGCTCAGAAAATCTTAAATGCCTGCTCAGAAATTAGAAAATTGAGAGGATAGGAGAAGTGTATATCATGAAGGAGAGCATAGCTATCTGATAAAAGTACTAAAAGGAAGCACCCTGCACTGTCACATTTGTTGCAGATCCGGTTTGTAATCCTATTTGTCACATTGAAACAGATCAAGCGAGGCAAGTGGCACCCTACCTATCTGAAGAGGCTCTGGAAACTGTCATCCATGCCACGGTCACGTCTAGGCTGGACTATTGCAACACCCTGTATGTGGGCCTTCCGATGTCTACGACCCAAAAGCTTCGTATTGTTCAGAATGCGGCAGCCAGGCTACTCACAAGAACGCCCATGAAATGCCATATAACACCAATGCTGCAACATTTACATTGGCTTCCAACTGAGTACCATGGCCTGTATAAGATGCTAGTTCTGACCTGTAAAACTCTTTACGGCCAGGGTCCATCGTACCTTAGGGACCGCCTCTCCTTCTCCCATCATCGGAGGTCGCAACGACCAGCCCAACCTGACTTACTCCATATACCGGGTCCTAGAGAAGTGCACTTGCGAAGGACCAGACGCAGGGCTTTTTCTATTTCTGCCCCTGCCTTGTGGAATTCCTTGTCGCCCTACATGAGAGCCATGCGTGACTTAGGACCTTTTACTCTCACACTTAAGACCTGGCTTTTTTACTAGAGCATTCAATCTCTGTTAATTTTTAATTTTTTTATGTATGTATTTTATCTTTTATAATTTAGCTGTAAATTGCCTAGAACATTCTCGGATGGAGTGCGATTAATAAGTTATTAAATGATGATGATGATGATGATGATGATGATGATGATGATGAACTAGGTGTGCACAAATCTCGCTATATCTTTCACAATCATATGGCTGATCTGATCAATTTCTGCATAATTTCATGATTTTTCACTACAAATATGCAATATGTACACATCTGATGTGCTACTTTCCTGATATACTCAGTCTGCAGAACCTGGAGAAGAATACAGTCTGAAGAATAACTGTACCCCAATTTACTCTGGGGTGATTTCCTATCTTCTTATTAAAATTAAGGCATTGTTAGTAAACTGTGTGTACATAGCTTTTGGACTTCAACAAAGCTGTTACAAACTTTGGAATGGATGTCCAAACTATACATTGATTTAATATGTATCAAGGTGATGGCTGATAAATCTAAGACAAATAACATCAGGGTATTTTTCCCTGAATAAATGTATGAGGTTTTTTCTTTTCTTTTTCACCACCCACTCTCCCATAAAGAACACTTTCAATAGCTATTATTTACCATGTGTGTGTGTTACTTAACAATATCCCAGAAAAATGCATAGTTTAAACCATTGTGGAGAAGTCAGATGGTGGCTGTTGCTAACATAGACACATGTTCCTTCCTAGCTACAGTACCATCCATTTTCTCTCTCTTTCTTTAGTGAAAAATAAAGAGGATGTGCTTCAGCTAATTATACTCATGAGCTATAAACCTGAAAGATTGTTGGAGAATTACTCATCATCATGGACAAATGTGAAAAAAAAATGTTTTCTCTCAGTTTCACTATTGGCAGTCTGGTGGAGAATTCTGGAAGTTTGGAAAATACAGATGTCTGATAGTCTTTTTGTAGGGCTATTTATAAATCAATATTATTAATGAATTGAAAATAGCAGTGACAGGAAAGGAGATTGGTAGAGTCGGAGATTCCAAGAAAGTAATGTTTCAGACAAGTATTCAAATTTAAGAAAGAAGAATATGAAGAATAGTTGCAAAAGTACTCATTTTCAGTGATAGGCTGTCTCAACCTTTTATGACAGCCTATTCAGAAATTGTTCAGCTCCCCAAGATTTCTTGCTGTCAATACAAGAATGAGGAAAAGAGTGCCATTAATTTGTCAAGATGACTAAAATTTGCACAAAGATGGTTTCATTTTCCTTAAGAAAAAGCATACAGAGAACAAACTGGATGATTGATTAAAAAGATGCAGACAACATATCAAGTACTCTTAATTTCAAAGAGCCCATGAAACAAGAGAACTGTTGTAGTTTTGAATAATTTATAACATTTGTACCCAAATATATGTTCTTACTGAGAGCTCTCACCAAAACCAGCAGAAAATATCTTGCTGTTTCCTAGGTTAAGAGAGAAAAAAAAGAACAAAACAAGCAAGGGCATTGAGCTCAATTTCTAGATCATCACACTGGGGCTTTAATGAGTGCAGCCTGGTGTAGTTTTGAGCAGGGTCTTTTGAATACTCAGCTAGAGAGGTCCTTGTCTTCCCAAACTACATTTCCCAGAATTCTGCTTGTGCCAGAAAAACAGGGCTGTTTGCATGAAAGCCCCAGTATGATAAGGGTTTTTTTTTCATGTCAGGAGCGACTTGAGAAACTGCAAGTCTCTTCTGGTGTGAAAGAATTGACCATCTGCAAGGACGTTGCCCAGGGGACACCCAGATGTTTTTGATGTTTTACCATCCTTTTGGCAAGCTTCTCTCATGTCCCAACATGGGGAGCTGGAGCTGACAGAGGGAGCTCATCTGCGCTCTCCGTGCTCTTCCCGGATTTGAACCTGTAACCTGTTGGTCTTCAGTCCTGCTGGCACAAGGGTTACATTGCGCCACTGGGGGCTCCATATGATAAGTGTGATAACTTTCTTGACCAATTTATCAATGCTGGTTAGCATCAGATTTTGCAAACAGAAGCTGGTCTTATATATTCTGGACTTTATTCTTTCCTAATTAGGAAAGTGCTTCATATTTCGGCTGGGCAAATCTACCATCAGATCAAATCAAATTTGCACAATGATTTTGAGTATCATGTGAAGGAAGCAAATTCTTAAATTGTTGTGCACCGTCAAGTCATTTTCAACTCATAACAGCCCTAAAGCAAGCCTATCATGGACTTTGCTTGGCAGAATTTGTTCAAAGGGAATTTGCCTTTGCCTTCTGGGAAAATATTATGCCTGTGTAACAACGGAAAAATTTGTTTCTAAAATCGATTTGTATTTGGGGTTTTTTTTTTGTTTTGATATTTAAAATAATTACAAAATTTTCCTTTTAAAAACAATAACGAATCGAAACAATAACGAATCGATTCGTTAATGGCGGACGCGACCGCGAAATACGCTAAAAAACCTCCAAAACCTTCTGAAGCTTCCCTCTCCCTCTGTTGTTGACTGTTGGTGTGATATTATAAATTTTTTTCACTAATTAAACCATAAAACTGGCCCAGACATGCGGAAATAATAATGAAACGACCTCAAAACAATAACGAAACGAATACAATATCGAAATACGAAGCATTTACAAAACGTTTTTGAAAATTCGTTTTTTTTAATAATTGCTCCAGAATGGTTCGTTATCGTTTTGTAATTGAAAAAATTAACGAATTATTAACGAATTACGAATTAATGAAACGAAACCGCCCAGCCCTAGAAAATATAAGTCACATTACTGTTTCTGTGGCTGAGCAGGGATTCAAATGGTGGCCTCGAGTGCTCAAACCACTATTCTACAATACTCTCACCTTTTTAAAAAATTATCTGTGATCAATGCCATCACCACTGCCATCACCATCATCACATTTTGCTTGTTAGGAGCATGGGAATGCTTCTGGAATTTTCTGATAGTGTTTGCAAAATAACTTGAATAGCCTTGAATGTGACACATGTTGACATGGGCTTCATTGCAGGCATTAAATAATTATATATGGATTTTTTTAAAATTTAAAATGATAACGTTTTCAGCCATGTGGGCTGTGGACTGCATTATGACATTTAAGTCAAAAATTAAAACTGAAAGTCACTTTCTTTTTCTTTTAGAGAGGCATGGGGCTTATAGATCTCTTTCAAGGAAGCCACTGATCCAGAAATCACATCCCTTATAGAATTGATAGCTTCCTTGCAGATGAATTTCAGAAGAAGCAATTGTATCCTTTAGCACAAATCTATCACAAATAACCAACAAAAATTAAAATATTGTATTAAAACATAGCAAAATAAATGTGTGGAATTCATGGAATTCCTTCCCAAACTTCCTTATTTGTAAAGGAATTCCATGAGAGTTTTAAGAAAATTTATTTTGTTACATTTTAACATAATTGTTTGTTATTATTATTTATTGTTTGTAATGGAATTGGAAGCCACTCAAACCCTATGGTTTCCATAAAAGCACCAAGCAGATTTGCACTAACATATCCTAGATTTATGAGGAATCAGGTTTTCATGCAGTGTAGCTCTAAACATTTCTTTTGTTTAGAGCTACACTGCCAGCTTTCAACCAGGTCAATTTACTGCTGCTAAGCAAGCTAGGCTACAGATTAGACCAAATCCCAGCTTAGTAGACACAACCAAAGAAATTTTAATTGCCATGCAGAAAAGTTCAGGAACAGGCACTTGCACTGAAAAGAAAATGAACTATCATTAATTACATATATCAAAGGAAGAAAATGGAGGCTGCACCTTCTTCTGGAAGGGACTGCCTGAGGAAGAACGAAGAATGCATGGAGTTGGCTTTGCTATCAGAAATGATCTGGTGAAGCAATTGACCAAAGCAACCATTGGCATTAACAGACTACTCTCAACCCTCCAAATTAATCTTGCTAAAAACCAACAGGCAACCATCATAAGTGCCTATGCACCAACACTAGATGCTGATGAAGACATCAAGGAAAACATTTACTGTCAGTTGGACACCGTCCTATCGGAGATACCTAAGGAGGACAAAATTATCCTCATGGGGGACTTTAATGCAAGAGTCTGACGAGATTTTGACCTGTGGCCAGGGACCATTGGAAAAGACAGGGTTGGAAACAGCATCTCGAATGGCATCCTGCCACACAACTTTGTCATCACCAACACACTCTTCCACCAGAAAAACAAGCTCAAGACATCATGGAAGCACCCCCGGTCAAAGCATTGGCACCTCTTGGACTATAATGAAAAGGCAATGCAAAGTGGAGCAAAATGCCCCCAAAACTGAAGAGCCAAGAATATTAAACCCTCCTTTCCCATGCAAGTAATCCATTTGCTATTTCCAATTTTCATTCCTACTCATTGTAAAAATTATTAAAGCATTAGCTTTGAGAAGGTACAAATCAAAGCTCTAAGAGATTGAATATAGACTTATGGGAGTCAATGAATGTTATGAAATAGGGTTGTGGATGGATCCGTTTTTCAAAATGGGCTCCAGTTGTTTTGGCCGTGTAGGCCAGCCATAATGGCATAATGCTACAGACCATGTGGCTGCCAAAAATGACTGCTTTCTGTTTCTTTTGGCTACATGTGGAATGTTTAGAGGCAGCCACATGCCCACATGAGGTTTACATATGAGCCCTGCCTGTTGAGGTAATCAAAACAGAAGAAAGCCATGAGTGTCTTTTAGCCAAGCTGGGCTTCCATTTTTCTGTTGCAAGCAGACTTCTGAGGGAGACAGATCAGTGACCTAAATTCTCAATGCTGCTCACAGCTCTGCATGACCTAGCTTGCTTTTTTGACTCAAATAGCAATGAAGCATTTTACTTTCTACACACTTAAGAAACTGCCATCGATGGTGCCCTTCAGATGAGGCAACCTTCAAATGTGGGGTAGAGGACATGTCTTACATTTCCAAAGCCACCATAAAATGAGGTGCTCCTTCAGGTAGTGTGACTCCCATAGAAATAAGTGTTTAAAAAGGATGCCACCCTTAACTCAGCTTCATTGAAAGGTGCTGAGGGCAAATGATTCCAGAAAGGGTGGTTTCTTAAGTCTGATGCCTTTACCCCAAGTCTTACTGAAGGATATAAGGAGAAAGAATCTTAAGACTGATGCTCTAAAAATGATGGAAAGGAGAGCCTCATAAGTTCCCCACTGTCACCAATGGGCTGGATATTCACCGATCTTTTGGTTGCTGGATCGAAAAATGGATTTTTTCCTGACCAAATTTTGGAGGCTCTCAAAAAATGAATCTGGGGGTCCTAACAGCATTGCTTTATGTGACATTAGTTTTTTAAAGAATGTTGCTACAATCTTGTTATCCCTCAAACATAGACGTCATCACTTTCAAGCTCTAATGTAATGAATATGACAGAAATAGATGGGATAGGAAAGATTATCTCTTGCTGCAGAATTAAAAATATTATTTAATATGTATGAGATGTTCCTTCTTTCTCTCCTCCCTGAAATTTCAATGCAGATCCTCTTTATTTCTCTTCCAATATTTGCATTTGAAAACCACCAGTACCACCTGGAACCTCAAGGGTTTCTTTTCTCCTGATTGTATAGTTGTCCCCTGGTGAAACTCATTCACAGCTGTTGAAACCAATAAATTAATTTTGGAGAACCACTGTTGACAGGTATTACCTTGGATAAGCTGAAAGTTATGGATGGCCTACAAGAATGTTCAAACATTCTCTGAGCTCTCTGAACAATGACAAATGAAGGCAGGTTTCGCTCAATAAACACAAGACAATTGAACAATCAGCAACAGATGACTGCTTCGGAACCAGAACTAAATCAGATATCTGTGTTAAAAAATACTGAAGGATGACCGCAAGTTGCAAGCCTGCTGTTTTTGTTTTCAGAATTGTCTTAAGGTTTATCTTTTTCCATTATATTTTGGGTTGACTTGATAAAATGTAAAGATGTCCTTTGAGAATACACTCAATCAATTGTTTCTGTTACTAAGACAGCCACACTGACATTCTTTGCAAATATACAATACTGTTCAAGTTTTAAGAGATTTTAAAAAAATACTGCTAGAAGGCTGCTCATCAAATTTAATAGTAATAATAATAATAATAATAATAATAATAATAATAGGCAGAGGGGAGGAAGAGGCAAAATTGCTCAACCTGAATGTTCTAAAGTAATAGGACATTATATATGGCTCACCATACAACTTCATGCAGAGAAAAAGATAGAAATGGCACTAAAGAGATAATGGTTGAAGGATTCATCCCAACACCTCCAGCTAGTTATTAGTTTGCATGTAGGGTTTCAAATATATCCTCCAAAATATCATTTACATGACCTCATGGACCATGAGGTCATATAGAGTTGGAAGCGACTGAACGAATAAACAACAACCCTTTACATTCTTTCTTAAATTAAATAAGGCTAATATAGTAAGGTAATTCAATGGTTTCTACTATTCATTTCCCTCACCCTGTAATCTGCAGAGTTAGACAACATGAAAAGTAGCAAACAATAAATAGTTTATTCATTGGCTTAGTTTGCATACTTTACACAGTTGCCAAATTCAACTTGGCTTAACAAAGTAACTATGGAATAACTTTCTGATTCTTTTTTTAAAAAAATTAGGATGTATCATCGCTGTAATTATTGTTGCAACCTACCCACAGTAATTACATGTAATTTTTTATCTCCCCATACTGAAAGTTATTCTCTATTTTAGTATATGCTATTGAACAGTACTTTTCAAAGCACACAAGGAACCGCTGAGAAAAAGCTGATCCAACATAGCTCAAGATGCCTTTGCATGTAATGCAATAATGTGTGATATGTCTTCAACCTGATAACATCTATCTACACAGATAAGTTTCTCTATATATCACAAATTTTCTTATAAAGCCATTTTTTTCTTGACAGGGTAATGCACATTTTAACTCTGATCTAGCGCCAGCCAATTTGTCTCCCTCATGTATTAATAATATAGTGTGTTATTAAAAATGACAGTAATATTTTCTTTTTATTGAAGAAATATTTCTTTTACAGTTTCCAGCGCCTTGTCTATTAAAATCTAAGGCATTTATTTATACACTGCTATAAATATACAAGGCTTTTTTATCAAATTAAATAAAATACTTATGACAAAACCTCAGCTTGAGAGCTATATCAGTGGTGGACATGTTTCCAGTAAGGGATTTTCCTACTTCTTGGCAGGGGGTTTTACTGGATGGCCCAAGAGATCTCTTCCAGCACAATGATTCTATGATTCTATGACCTTGGTTGTGATATATTCCAATTTAAAGTCAAAATATATGTAGAAGAGATTTTTCAAAACACTGTATCTCTGATTCTATTCAACTTTTTTGTGAAATGTGAACACAATTATATATTAATGTGAACACAATTAAATCCGCCACAGAGCGAGATCCCAGACAGCTCAGCAGATCGCTGTGAAGAATTTGCTCGGTTCTTTGCGGACAAAGTTGCTCTGATCCATTCCGATTTCGATGCCACTTTAATGGCAGTCTCTGAGGATGTGACACGGGCACCTGCTTGTCCAGTTTTAATGGATTCATTTCAATTGGTTCCGCTTGAGGACGTGGACAAGATCCTTGGAGAAGCAAGGCCTACCACATGCATCCTAGACCCCTGCCCACTCTGGCTGATCAAAGAAGCCAGAGGGGGGTTGGTAGAGTGGATTAAGGTGGTGGTTAATGCCAAGGAGGAGGGCAGGATTCCAGCCAGCCTAAAACAGGCTGTTATAAAACCGCTGTTGAAAAAACCATCACTAGATCCCACTCAATTAGTCAACTAATTAGTCCAACAGGTAGCAGCCAGATTACTAACAAGAGTTACATACAGGGAGCATGCCACCCCTTGTTGTGTCAGCTCCACTGGCTGCCTGTCCAATTCCGAGCTCAATTCAAAATGCTGGTTTTGACCTATAAAGCTCTATACAGTTCTGGCCCAGCTTACTTGTCTGAACACATCTGCCTCTATGTCCCACCTTAGAACTTCTCCTGGCAGCAGCCGGGTTGCTAACAGGAACGGCGCCCATACAAATCCTCTGTTGCGCCAGCTCCACTGGCTGCCAATTTGCTACCGAGCACAATTCAAAGTGCTGGCTTTAGCCTTTAAAGCCCTAAACGGTTCCGGCCCTGCTTACCTGTCTGAATGTATATCTCCTTATGAACCCTCTAGGAATTTAAGATCTTCTGGAGAGGCCCTGCTCTTGACCCTGCCATCTTCACAGGCTCAATTGGCGGGGACAAGGGATAGGGCCTTCTCAGCAGTGGCCCCTCGGCTGTGGAATGCCCTCCCCAGGGACATTAGATCAGCCCCCACCCTCTTAACGTTTCGCAAAAAAGTTAAAACCTGGCTATATGAGCAGGCTTTTCCAAATGCAGTGTAGCTGTTAAACTCTGATCTCGGAACGGTTGGACAACGTGACTGGATAAGGACTGGTAATGAAATGCGGAGGACTTACGGTTTTTTATGTTTATTGATGTTAATTGTAACGGATTTTTTATCCATGTTAAATGTTTTTAATGTTTAAATGATCTTTGTACTGTTGTGGGCATCGAATTGTGCCGCTCTGTAAACCGCCATGAGTCGCCCTCGGGCTGAGAATGGCGGTATAGAAGCAGAGTAAATAAATAAATAAAAATTGGCATAAAAGCATGTGGTTATGTTAAGCAGTTCAGACTTAGTTACACAGGAATACTTCTTGGTTGTACTTAAACTCTTAACTCCCTCACAAAAATCTAGCAGTCTTCCTCTGACTAGACTTCTTTGATTACAAACAGTCCTTTCTCTAGGATCTGTTCCTCTTCGGTATTCCAGCTATTCTTTCTCTAATAGCTCTAATCTACCTTCTTTAAAACCCAGAGTCTATCTGACTCACTCAAACACCAGACTCTATCTCTTTAACAACAGAACCAATCTGCCTGACAGGGTTTCAAAACCTTCCCTTAAAGTCATTTTTTTTTCTTTTGCCAAGTTAGGCTCCAATCATTCTCTCTCTTGGCCAATTACTAATTCCCCTCATTTCCCTCCAAAACCTTTCTTTCTAAACACGCCTCCTTCAGGAAATGAGTAACTAAGATGGATCCCCCTCCCCCCAGCACCCTTTCCAAAATGGCTGCTGAACTTTTTGGGCCTACTTTTTCAGGCTTTTCCAAGCCTAACAGGTAGAGAATTCACTACACTGGGCAACAGACCTAAGCTGCCCCCGGGTGGCAGATAGCTGATTTCAGTAATGTATTCATAAATCTACAAGCTGTATTGACAGTAAAATGGAGCTGGAGATTTGCAAAGTGGGAGTACTCAAAGCAACTGGAACAACATCACAAGAAGAGCAAAGAATCTCACATGTTAAACATAAATGTCATTTTTTGGGAAGCACATCTTAACAGAAGGAAATCAAACACATACACACAAGCAGAACAGGAAGTGCTTAGTGGCCACAAAAATGCAGATATTTGGAGAAGAACAATGCAAAACAATTGGGAATAAAGGATGTAATTTAGTATCTTAAAATACTCTACTTCAACAATGGTCCCACTGGTTTATACAATTTGTTTTAAAAAAGAAAACCCTCAGTTTTCACCTTAGGAGTCACACACACAATTAACAATAAATAATTTCAATTCATGATACCGTTCTATGGTTATATTTCATTACAAGTACTTGTCAAAATGGATTTGTAGTTTGCTCATCCCTGATTTCACATAAAATAAAGTGATTTTGAGAAGAATAAATAAACTGAGTGGTGATCCATTCAGGGTGGGAAAACAACATATGAGGAATGTTCAAGAAAGTCTTAAGAGTTGTTCAATACAACTAGAAAAAATTCTCATGAACACTATAAATTCTGTGTTTCTCCTTCCCATGCCCAAATCTATTGACTATTGCTGAAAAGTACTGACATGAGTGTCATTGCAGATTACAATAAGGAAGGAAATGACATCAAGTTTCCTAAAAGAGCTCACCTCATCCTCAAAAACAATACAGTTCAACTATAATGCTTCAGTGCCATGTGTAATGATAAGGTAGGCTGATACTCATTGCAGGAACTCATCAACTAGTAATAAAAGTTTTCATGTTGCTCATAAAGAAATTCATAAAAGAGACATGAAAATCAAGCTTTGGGGGAACAAATCAATCAAGTTGACTGCTTAATTGCTGGAAGCTGACTTGAAAATCACACTTAGGATGCAAGAAATATATATGGGACTCACTGTGATAGTGAACATTATAAAGTTATAGCTGACATACAAGTCAAACCAAATTGTCAAATAAAAAGCAAGAAATCGAACATTTGGAAATATAATGTCAGCAAACTAGAAGTGGGAGAATTAAAAACAAATTGAAAAAAGCAATATAAAGGAGATTCAAGCCATGAAATACTCATAAAATGAGAGAGCAAATAGGTCACTGGGGACATGAAATAAATGAGAGAAACAGGATGGCATAAGGAACGTAGTAAAGGGTATCACAAATAGGCAGTATGGGTTCGATTTTCAAGGGGAAAATAGAAAACCTGCATGGTTTAACTAAGAATGAGCAGAGGCATTACAGTGAAAATGTGCTAGAAGTTAAGAACATAGAACAGAAAATAAAATACAAAACAGTGGGACAAATAGCTGAAAATATAGATCCTGAATAGAATTCTCAACTCTGAGGTTAGCTATTACATTCTTTATGCTGAAATTTAGGTTTATGCATGTAATTTTATTTCCCTCTGTCTCTTTACCCTTTTAAAAGGAGAGATAGTCTTCAGGCTTTCCCATATATAATTAAAACAGAAGTTCTGCCCATGTAAAATGTTAGTGTGCAAATGAGTTTTGTATCCATACTTCCAGACTCTGCATGTGAACATTTGAATTTCCATAGTGTGAGTTGGATCAAATAACATGTTTAAATTACCTTCCAATAGCCAAACTATCCTAAACAAAAACATCCTGGCATTGCCCTACTGTTTGAATACAAATCAAAGAATATGAGTGACTGTTTTGTTTAAGGCTTTCCTTGCCAGAATCACTGGGTTGCTATGAGTTTTCTGGGCTGTGTGGCTATGTTCCAGAGGAGGGAATGCTTCTGGAACATGGCAATACAGCTTGGAAAACTCATAGCAAACCAATATGAGTGATTGCTTGGATTCAGACATTTTCATTGGTGGTAATCCCATTATAATCGTCTATCTTTATGCAGGCATATATGCAGGGGCGGCTCAACCCATTACGCAAAGTAAGCATTTGCAGTTAGTTGATTTTGCCCAGGGGCGCTCTTGAGGTGCTCTTGGAGGAAAATAGACCTTGACATATGCGAGTTGTGGTTACTGGGATGTATAGTTCACCTACAATCAAAGAGCATTCTGAACTCCACCAATGATGGAATTGAACCAAATATGGCACACAGAACTCCCATGACGAACAGAAAATATATATCAGTGATTGGGGGGGGGGGGGCGCCAAAATACTGTTTGCTTACCATTGAAAATTACCTAGGGCCACCTCTGCATATATGTGTGTTATGCTCCTTCAATTCAATCTGGATTTGGGCATAGCAATCCTATTCTAGGTTTTTTTAATGGCAAGATGCTGAAGTATACCATTATGTTCTTTTGGGGCTGAGAAAGTGAGACTTGCACAAGGCCAGCCCACGGACTTCCATGCATGAATTGACATTTAAATCTTGGTCTCACAGAGTCCAGATGCAGAAAACATATGGTATTGGAACCTTTGCACTCTGGTGCCCCAAATAAGGTTTTTGTACATTATCAACAATGTATAATTATCAGGAAGCCACAAAGGACCCACAAATGTACTCAGTGTAGGGACCTGAGATGGTCCTCACATATTTGTGAGAAGCTTCCCTTGGCACATGATTTTAATTTATAGTTATACGTTAGTGTTTAATTATGATTCTTTCTACATGTATGTGGCATTGAATTTTTGCCATTAATACGTTGTAAACTACCTTGAGTTCCCCCCTGGGTGAGAAAGATGGTATATAAATATAGTAAAATACATAAATAAATTGGCACATAGTCACTGACCAATTAGGTGGGTGTGCAAACCAATCAGCCACAGAGTGGCTAAATGCAGAAAGGAATGATCTGCATTAACTTGGAGGAAAGTCACTTAACATAGCTCTCTCCCAGGTTAAACTAACTCGGGGGGAAATCCAAACCCTGAAGCAGGATTTGTATTGTCCTCAAGTTAGGGTCTGTGAATACAGCTTGGCCTATTCCTAAGCACAACCAGCTGCTACCATCTTGACAACTATTCCATGCTTCCTGTGTTCAGGCAGCCCAGGAGTGTGGGATGGCCATTCTCTCCCCTCTACCCCCTTCCCCCATGTCACAGTTCTCCCCAGCCATTACATGGCCACTAACCTTGCAGGCATCCAGCAGCCTTCTGGTAGGCCTTGTGCCTCACAGAGGAGGCTGGGAGCAGAGAGAAGGGTTTTTGACCAACAGCACTGAACTAAGTTCAGGCCCTCAGTCTGTAATTTTCTCAATTGAGTGATGAGCTTCTTTGGTAGCTGTGGATTGACACTCCTTCAAAGCCTTCCTTTCCCTCTATTGTTCCTGTGTTCCTCAATCAGAGATATTTTAGATACTATTCAAATCCCACCTTTGTCCCAAAGCAAAATCTAAGGAAACATACAACACACATTGTAACAAAATAGCAATGAAGAATCATTGATGATAACACCAAAGAAGAATTCAAAACTACTATAATAAACTACTAGAGTAAAATCATTCACAGGATTAAAATAGTTTGTAGATAATTTAAAACATGAAGATGGGGAAGAAAATAAAACCTCTCCTATTGACACTAGAAAGGGGATTCTGGAAAAAAGGTGAGGGGTGGGGGACATTAAAACATTTTGGAGAACTGTTCTATTATAAATGGAACAAACTGCAGGATTTATGTATGTAACTATATATATTTTTTGATGAGAGAGTGAGAGGAGGGGGAGGGGAGAGAGATGAAACATGCTGTTAAGTTCTTGTTTCTAGTTCTACCTATATGGACTTCCTAAGCACTTGGGTCTATTTTAATTTACATGTAAAACAGCATGCACTATTATGTGGAGGATGCAGATGAGGAAGAATATGTGTCGTCCCACTAAGGAGAGGAAACTTCAGTACCCATTTCTGAACTTTTGCTCCAATGTTTATAAGGAGATGGGTCCAACCAGAACAACAGCCTTGCATGCCTATAGAAGGATTCAAATAGTCAACAGACTCTTGAGGCAACAACCTTCCAGTAGTTCCCACTGGACATTGTTCTAACCTTTAGATTGAAACCACTGTCTTCAATTGCCTTTACTTCTGTTGCCCTGCCCAAGGAAATCTTCCCCTTCCCATGCGAGTTGCTTCAATTATCCACAAGAGTTTGGAATAGGTTATATGTAAAACAAGGACTACCAAAGTTTAGACAATGGGCATACATATGGCTCCAAGGACTCATATTCCAGTTCAGTTCCCCTGATTCATTCTGAATGGCAAATTTGATGCTCAGAATCATCTGCAATTAATCATTCAGACATAACTGTTCGAGCTCCTGTTTTATGCCTTTGTAAGGCCTTGTTTACTTTTCCAGCCTAAAATAGTTTTAGGAGGGCAAAATTAGAGCACGAGCATAGTTTAGTGGTTTGTTTGTTGGACTAACACTAAGAGACCAGGGCTTTAAATCTCAAAGGAAGCCAAGAGTAAGTGCCCTCTGAACAAACCTGGCAATCAATTCCTATGATAGCTTCAATGTTGTGTCCCCATAAGTCAAAAAAGAATTAATGGCAAAGAACAACAACAAGCAAAATTATGTTTTACTAGGAAATTGTGTCCCTATGAGAAAAATGTTTCCACCAAGCCAATTGTGTAGAACAAAACAAATGGTTGGGACAAAAAAAAAATAGGCATACATATGGCTCCATTGGAATGGAGTATGAATTTGGGGATGACCCCCCATAAAATAGGTCCAGAGAATGTAACATTGATCTAAATTCACAGAAGTCCAGACCCTTGTAAATGTTTTAGAGATCAACAGGAGAAAATCTTAGCCAGTCACTGCAGTTTGTGGCCTTGTATTAATGGAAACATTCATATTTTTTAAAAATAAATTTTATTGAGTTTTAATTTAAAGATAGAGTAAACATCAAAAGAGGGGAAACAATTTCCAAATAGGAAAGGTTAGAAAGAGAAAAACAGAAAAAAAGGATAAAAGAGGTGATAAAAAAAGAAAAAAGAAAGAAAACAAAAAACAAAACCAAAAAACGCTGTTTGACTTCCTTCTATTCTTCGGTGGTTGTAGAAAAATAAAAATTGTTTAAAATGACTGGAAAATCTGCTACTACCTCATATCTACTTTGCCCTCTCATGACTGTCCCATTTCAAATTGTCAAAACTATGTTGAAGTGTTTGAAATAGTCTTTAACCAGGTCCCAATTGGTTGTTTTTTTTTGGGAGACCTAAATTTGGAGAAATTCAGTAGGTTAATTTGTCCATATTCATTACTTCTAGATTTTTTTTGTGCCAGTCTTCTTTTTTTGGTATTTCAGTCAGTCTCAAGTAGTTAGCAAACACTATTCTGGCTGCAGTCACCAGATGGTTGAATTGGATTTCCTAATAAGAAAAATTCTGGATTTTTGTCCATCTTTAAATTTAATACTTTTTGTATGTCTATGTGAATTTCTGACCAAAACTTTTTTACTTCCGGACAGGTCCACCATATATATCCACCATATATGGAAACATTCATAATTACTACCGAGACAATTTTAACGCATGTGTCATTTTTATATCTCTAGACACTGCAAAAATGTTGCTTTATTTAATGACAGATGTGTGTAAGTCTATCTAGAGCTACAGCTAAATATGTGTGTAAATCAGATGTGTGTTTTCCTAAATTCTTTATTTATATCTTCATGCTTGTATGTAAAACTCCATGACACACACACTCAATTTATGTTATATAAACTCAATAATTTGTTTTGATGTATAAACTAGAAACCTTTCACTATAAACTTGAAAAATCTCTGCATTTCTTAGAACCAAGCATGCAGCTGGGGGAGGGGGGGGGGAGAAGCATTCTTCAGTTATGTAAAATAATCTGAAAATGTAAACACACACACACACACACAAAACCCAACTACCCACCATTGCATTGGAAGTCTGTCGTTAGCAATCCTAGGCTGAAAACAGTCACCCAAACATTTTATCATTGCTCCTTTATCAGGATTTTTCAGGGGGGAAAATGAACAAAATGTAAACAATGGAATGCTCTGAGGTGCCTCGCTGTAATATCTATTTTACAAAGAAAGAAAACTAAAAAAGCAGAAGCCAACATGAGATAACCAGTTACTTTGAAGAAGTTAAGGCTAAAAAATGAAAGATTATTGTGAACAGGTAAAACTGCTTGCATGAAATGCTTATGTAGAAATTGCTAGAATCTAATGGGTGCTAGTGCATAGTAGTCAGAAGAATAACTACACGCAGTCCCCGAGTTACAAACAACTCATAGTTAAGAACAGGGCTGAGATAACAGAAAGTGAGAGAAATCTACCCCTTAGAACTGAAATTCGTTCTTGAAAAAAAGGTATAACCACTGAAGCTTTCTCATCAATCTTTGCACAACAAACCAATTTTTCAAAATCCAGTTATCACAGGGACAGTAAGTGTGGTGAAATCCTCTGTACAGGGGCACAGGCAGCAAAAGAAACATCATCATCATCATCATCACTTTATTTCTTAATTAGTTGCTCTCCACCAAGGTGCTCCGAGCGACTTACAATTTAAAACAGTTTATACACAATATAAAACATTCAATATAAAAACATTCAACATAAAAACATTCAACATAAAAACATTCAGCAGTGACTATGGCAAAATTTGATCCGGTTATTTAAATGCACAACCAAACAGCCAAGTAAGGGCTGAGAATGGCGGTTAATAAGTGCATCAAATAAATAAATAATAAATAAATAAGTCTTGAGCGCCTTTGCAAAAGGTCGCAACTCCAACATTGCTCTAATATATGGAGGCAATGAGTTCATCACAGATGTGTTAACCCTTTCCTATGATAGCCATGTATGTGTGTGTGTGTGTGTATATATATGGTTACACTTTAAAAATGTACTGGTTTTGACTTACATATAAATACAACTTCAGCACAAACCTTCTTGTTTGTAACTTGGGGACTGCATGTAGTTATGTTACTTATTGCTCTTATTTCCCAATACATCATAACTTAGTATTATTACTGCACTCTAGAAAGTGACATGCTGATTACTTTTTGCTAGCAGGTTTCCTTTACTATTTATATCATATCATTGAATCTTATTTTTCCCATGTTTGATTACTATAGTTATGAGTGGGCTATTCTATTTATATTCCCCCAGGTTCTCACTCTCTCATACAAAGAGAGTGTTTCTCATATGCACTACATAAAAAGCTTTGGGAATGTCTGCAGAAGCAATCACACACCTAGTTTGTAGGCTTGGTTGATAAAAAAAAAGGTTCAAAACTCACTTCAGATGTAGGGCACTGTTGGTTCGATTCGGAATTGATTTCTGAATTTTTCCAAAACAAATTCGGAACTTTCCAAAATTTCTGAAACTTCCAAATTGCTTTGTTATTGACAGACATGATTCCGCAATATGCAAAAATCAGATTTAGGAACCCTTTAGGAAGGATATTCTTGACTAAATGGGATTTGTAGTGTCTTCTGGCAAGCAACACAGCAAACAAAGAAAACAAACAGAGCAAAGAGAAGCCTTTTGTGGTTTTGGAAGGTGATTTCGCAGCTTTAGGAAGGATATTCTTGACTAGATAGGATTTGTTGTGTCTTTTCTGGCAACCAACAGACAGCAAACAAATAAACAAACAGAGCAGAGTGAGTCCTTTTGGGGCCTTGGAAGGTGATTTCACAACTTTAGGAAGGGGAGTTTATGTTCAAAGAGTTTCTTGAATTGATGGGGGATCTAGTTCTATTGAGGCAATGTACAACACAGAGGCAAGAGAGAATTGCTACAACACTGGGGCTTTTACAAACATTGGAGGGCTTTGGTTCCTCCATGCTGCTCCTTCCACCCACACACCCAATGCCCACGCTACAACGTTGGGACTTTTTCAAACATTGGAGTGCTTTGTTTCCTCCATGCTTTTTCTTCCACTCATGCCACACACCCCAATATTACCCATGCATCACCCATCCCAAACCCCAACAGCAACAACACACAAGCGGCTGCAAGCCAGACAGGCAACAGCCCTTCTCCCTGCCCTGGTTCTCTGCTGCCCAACAGCAACAACACACAAGCGGCTGCAAGGCAGGTAGCCAGGCAGGCAACAGCTCTTCTCTGCTTGCCCTGCTCTTCTTCCAAACGCTCTTCTTCCAGCCTCTCTTCACAACCTCCCTTCCTTTTTTTCTTTCCCTTTCCCTTCTCCTTTCCATTCCTGGGCTCACAATGAGCCTCTGATCCATATGCTGCCCTTTATATAGCTCAATGGCTGCCATGCTGAACCCCTCCCCTCCCCAAAACTTCTCCCCTCGTTGGCTGGGAGGCAAGAAGCCTCCCAACATGCAAACTGCTTGCCTCCAAATGCTGACTCACTTCCAATTCACTTCCTGAGTCATATCAAAATTGCGAGGGAAGCTTCAAAAGGGCAAAGGGACTTCCTGTTTCTAAAATAACTTCGAAATCGCTTCAAAAAGGTAACTTTTCCGACTTAATTCTGAATTACGAGTATTCCAATGAAACCTAACAATGCCTACTAGTTTGTAGTCCATTTCCCAGTTCTTGTTACTCCATGCAATTGCTTAGAATCCCATGCCTGGATTAGCATCTGACACCCTCTAAAGACAGCTCACAACACATCCAGGTGAAGTGCACCACCTGTGCTATTAGTTGGAGCAGTTAACTCAGCAAGGCAGCACCAGCACACTCATGAAGTCATGTGGATTTACATTTTATCTTTTGGATATTGGCCACAGTTTCATACATTTTCAACCTCATGAAATGGGGCTTACTTCAGAGGCATACACTGGTTCAGCCTTAGTTTACCCACAAAGCTCGCTGGCTCCCATCTTATGATGCAAAGGAACTTGCAAAAATAAATCGGACGATGTGGGACATGGGGTGACAAGTTCCCTACAACAGTCACTGTATTCACCACAATGCATGGCGATTCTGGCAGCCCGTGTGAAGAGATTGCTAGACAGAAAGGAGGAAGGCATGGAAATGTATTTGTTGTCTACTAGCTGCATAACAATGGGTTAGATGACAGTGCAGACAGTCAGACAGCCATCCTTCCCCCTCATGCATAGATTGTTCAAACTGAGATTGCATCAATACTTATTGTCTAAAGCACTCCAGAGCTTCTTTGAGGTAACCTGGAGAGTCACCAGAATGTTTTGGCTGTCCACAAAACCACATGAAATTGCCAGGTATGTGACATTGCTAGACATACTCTGTCAGAAAGATGCTTGCTGGTAGCAGCACAAAGGTGGGTCTGTTATTGGTGTGGGCAGTGGATTGGGCTAGGTCCAGCTGTCACACCTCTTAAACTGAGGGATCACTCCAGAGCTTCAAAGAAGCTCCAGGGTAAATCCCATTGACCCAGATTGATGGCTATATGCAGTAATTCTGCTACAACCCTAGCTGTACATTGTGTGGAGTGGTGAATCCAGTTGATTTTCCCTGGGCTAACACAGTCTGAATCAGAACACACCTAGTAACAAATAACACATAAAACATTCATTACATCATATAGCAATGGAAAACATTATAGACCTGGTTTTTAGAAGCAGAAAGCACTTTAGCTTATTGCAGCAAAAAAAAAAAACAAACAAACTGTTTACCAAAGTAATTCAGTACAACACTTTAATTCCAGGCTTTGATGTATACAGCAGATGATATGTCTGATATTGCAGAGTCATAACTGGATTTTCCCTCCAGAATTTACCCCGCAAAGCTGGCTGGAAATATTAAATGGGCAATTATTCCACAGGGAAGCTGATTTTGCTACTTCCCAGATAACATGTTTGGTCACCTCCTTATTCAATGAGTAGGCATTTTTGTCATCACCTTTCAGTAGGGCTGGGCGGTTTCGTTTTGTAAATTCGTTAAAAATTCGTTATTTTTTTAATAACGACGCGATAACGAACCATTCTGGAGCAACTTAAAAACGAAACGAATTTTAAAATTTGTTTCGTAATTGTTTCGGATTCGTTATGTATTTGTTTCGTTATCGTTTTGAAGTTGTTTCGTTATTATTTCCGCATGTCTGGGGCAAGTTTTATAGATGTTGTTTGTTTAATTAGTGAAAAAAAATTATAATATCACACCAACAGTCAACAACAGAGGGAGAGGGAAGCTTCAGAAGTTCCCCCTGTCCCATTTGGAGGTTTTTTAGCGTATTGCGTGGTTGCGTCCGCCATTAACGAATCGATTCGTTATTGTTTCGTTATTGTTTCATAAATGTTTTTACATTTACGAAATTTCGTAAATATCGAACTTTTTAAAAGAAAAATTTCGGAATTCTTTTAAAAATCGAAACGCAAACCCCCCCAAAAAACTAATCGATTTTAGAAACAAATTTTTCCGTGGTTGCCCAGGCCTACCTTTCAGTACATTGTGGGAACATGGGGCATGTCAACCTCCATTCTTAATCTGGCACTTTGAATACAACATATAGTGATCTCTTTGTCATATTTCAGGCTATTTAAGTCTGAGCGAGTCTTCACTATCAGTCTTCACTGATATATGAAAGCATACTTAAATTGTTCTCATGATCTTTTCTTTCAAATTCATCGTAGCTCAAACTAAATGCCATTCCTATAATTGTAGCCACTGTCTACCGAGAACATGCCTGTGTCTATTTTTGTAGTCAAGCAGTAAAATATGATATTTTCCTTTTTTCTGGAGGCAAGCCATGTGTTTTACTGAGAATTTTTTTTCTAGTGCCATGAAATGAGATACAATTTGAAATTATGGATTACCGGAGGATTGTGTAGTTGATAGATTTTATTTGTATCCCACATTTCCTCCAAGAAATGTGGGATATTTCCTCTAACCCTATTTTATAATCACCATATGAAGATTACAGTAAAATGTATAGCTAAGAAATTGAAACTGGACTGTTGAGAACTAACCTCCACAACAGAGATAACTTTCCATCCTTTGTGATTCTAACTGAATATACAAGATGAAGCGGGAATCATGCATTCACCAAATTTTACTATACTACATCTCCCAACAGCCTTTGCTCTGCTGGCTAGGGATGCTAAGGTCTGCAGCCCAATGGTATCTAGAAGACTGTCTGATTTCCTCCCCCGATCTACATCAAAGCAGGCATGTGGAAAACTATTACACAGCATGTATTTGTTGAGAACATTGTCGATTCATCATTGAGAACAGAGTGACCCTGTGTATTGTTGCTCTGTCCAAATATAGAAACAGGGAGATGAGCTTCATTGTCCTACTATTTTATGCTTTGTCATTCACCCCCTGTCTAATAGCCTTCAAAACAAACCAAGGAAGTAAAAAATAGAGATATTGAAATGGCACCATATTGTTCAGCATCTGTGGCATATAATATATGAATCCATGTGATTAATGAGGCAGGGACCAGCAGTTGTACCCAACATTTCAATGACACCTTTAGATAGGATGGAAGAATGCTCTCCACTTTCACTTATTATAAGTAGAAATCATGTGGTTATTGACTGTTAACATGGATAATGAAAAGTAAGTGTGATCAGCATTAGTAATTAGAAAAAAGTAATTTGCATGCAATACCATGAAGATTAACATGGCAAGGTCACATGGAAACCTAAAGAAGCATCTGAGATTAGATCTTCGTTATCATTGAGTAATGGGTTTACTTCCTTATGTCCATTGCTAAAGTATCTAAATGTCAATAGAAGGCCTACAAATACATGATATACTGGAAGGAAAGCATTCTTTGCTTGAATCAAACACCAGTTGCAACTTAGTTGAACATATGTATTGTCTTGCCCTCAGAGAAGACAGAGCTGGGTTGAAAATTTAGAATGCCTGGGTATTATCATTAACTGGGACAGAAATTATTTAGTAGTTCATCCTCACATACAAAATCAAATAATTGTTAAATATTTCTCTTTTCTGTGAGAGAAAATGAATACTTTCTCTGTAGTGAAGGATTGAAGGATTTCTCTGTAGAATTTTTCTCCTTTGTGCATATAGGGGAGAGGGAAAAGGCAGAATTGCTTAATGCCTTCTTTGCCTCAGTCTTCTCACAAAAAGAAAGCTGTCCTCAACCTCAACAACCTAGGGAAACAACTTGTCCAGGAATACCTGGCTGCTCTAAAGGAATTCAAATCCCCAGGGCCAGATAAACTACATCCAAAAGTATTGAACTAGCGGAAGTTATTTCAGAACCACTGACAATCATCTTTGAGAGTTCATGGAGAATGGGAGAAATCCCAGCAGATTGCAAAATATGGTCCCTATCTTCAAGAAGGGGGGAAAGGATGACATGTTTTTCCCTACACAATTATTCCCACAACAAATCTGTGCTATAATCTTGCTTCTCATTTGCTTTTATCAAACCCATTGGAAATCAATCATTATTTATATTTTGTTAGTTGCTACTGTTAACAACATGATCTTTTAGAACTCTCCCATTCATCTAATTATCATGAATTGGATTCAGCTTGAGAACAAAAGTCATGATAAAAATAGTGTTCTTCAAGCACAAATGTAATCTCACATCTCAAATTCCTGTTGTAGTTTCTAAGACCATTTTACACTGAACAAAGAAATAGTTTTGAAGTTTACATAATTATGGAGTTGGAAGAGACCATGAGGGTTGATCCAATTTATTTATTTATTTATTTCATCTACTTATACCCCGCCCTTCTCACCCCGGGGGGGACTCAGGGCGGCTTACAAAGGGGCACAATTAGATGCCCAAATCACACAACAAATAATACAAAATATAACAGTTCAACAATTAAAATGAAACATCAATACCTATTAAAATCATAAAAACTATCTCATGTCAGAGTCCATATATCAGAGTCCATATATCCATTCCATTCCATTGTCCTTGTCTATCGATAGGTCCTTTAATCAGTTGTCAGCATGACCAAAAGCTTGGTCCCACATCCAGGTCTTTAGTTTTTTCCTAAACGCTAGAAGGGAAGTTGTCGATCTGATCTCCCCGGGGAGTGAGTTCCACAGGTGGGGGGCCACCACTGAGAAGGCCCTGCTCCTCGTCCCCGTCAGTCTCACTTGTGCCACTGGCGGGGTCGAGAGCAGGGCCTCCCCAGAAGATCTTAAACTTCGAGGTGGGATGTAGAGGGAGATCTGTTCGGACAGATACACTGGGCCGGAACCGTATAGGGTTTTGTAGGTCAAAACCAGCACTTTGAATTGTGCTCGGAATTGGATCGGCAGCCAGTGGAGCTGACGCAACAGGGAGGTGGTGTGCTCCCTGTACGCCGCTCCGGTGAGCAATCTGGCTGCTTCTCGCTGGACTAGTTGAAGTTTCCGAGCAGTCTTCAAAGGCAACCCCACGTAGAGTGCATTGCAGTAATCCAACCGGGATGTGACAAGAGCGTGGACCACCGTGGCCAGATCCGACTTCCCAAAGTTGATCAGATCTAAATATATATCAGTAACATTTGCAAATAAAGGAACTGAACAGAACAGAATTCATTTCGCAAGCATTCTACCTGAAGGGTTGTTGTAGGTTTTTTCGGGCTATATGGCCATGGTCTAGAGGCATTCTCTCCTGACGTTTCGCCTGCATCTATGGCAAGCATCCTCAGAGGTTGTGAGGTAGTGACCTCACTAGCTTTTAAACAGAGGCTGGATGGCCATCTGTCAGGGATGATTTGAATGCAATATTCCTGCTTCTTGGCAGGGGGTTGGACTGGATGGCCCATGAGGTCTCCTCCAACTCTTTGATTCTATGATTCTATGAATGCCTCTAGACCATGGCCATATAGCCTGAAAAAACCTACAACAACCCAGTGATTCCGGCCATGAAAGCCTTCAACAATACATTCTAACTGCATTTCTGTTTTCTGTGTGGTTGCAATATTTGAGCATACTTGGAAGAGGTCACTTTTATGAGTTAGAATTAATTCAGGCTTAATGTTTGCACAACACAGAAAGTACAGATCCTGTTATACCATATTCTCCCCTTTGTTACCTTGTAATGTTTCAGGAAAACTAAAGCCAATTATGTTTAGCATTAGTTAAGACTCTGATGTAGTCAATCAGAATGTTAGTGCTACTTCACTCCTCAGTCCCTTTTCCCCCAGAGTAGGTGACTTCCTGAAGAAGAGAGCTTCTCCCATACATGGAAGCTCTCTTTGTGATTTACAAATTTGAAAAATCAGGGTTCCCGGTGTAGTGAGCTTGCTTCTGCCACCAGGCAGCTGGGCTTTAGAATGTTAATGTCATAGCTGCTCCTGCTTCATTCTACTCACTTTTTACTAGTTCAGTGAGTCAAATAACCTTAAAAATATACTTTAGTTAAAATGAGATTAAGCAATAAAAAAATCACATCATTAAAAAGTATCACACACCAGCACAATTAACAGTTAATAGTAGTAGTAACTGTTGTCTGTTGGCATAGCAAGAGTTAAATTATTGAGAGCAGTTGCTGATAGATAGTTTTGCTTTAGCTTATCAGTTCAAGTCTAGGAAGGGAAAAAAGGGGTAAATGTTCCTTTGTACTTTTCACACCTACCATTAAGGAAGAAAGGGCAAGCCTACATACTTTGATTTTCTTTGTTTTCTTCTACAGCAATGGTTCTCAACCTGTTGATCCCCAGGTATTTTGATGTACAACTCCCAGAAATTCCATCCAGTTTATCAGCTGTTAGGTATTCTGGAAGCTGAAGGTCAAAACATCTGGTGACCTACAGGTTGAGAACCACTGATCTACAGTATAGAAACCTTGGAAGTCTATCTTCCATGGGTTTTGTTCAAAGTGTGGATAAGAACTCTTAATGGAGATGAGAGGGTGTGGTTTACTGCTTTTGGCAGTAGCCTTGTAAAATATATTTACAGAACATATTTATATTTATAAATATTTATATTTGCAGAATATATATAGAGAGGGGGGAAATATACTCTATATAGACTTGTGCAAAACATCAGAATTAGATCGGAATTCATATCTGGTTTGTTAAATTTTGGCATACGAAGGTGAGTTCTGAGGCATGCGGAAAGGTGCAGAGGATTTAGAATTTGAATCACCCATTTTTTTCCGAAAATGTTCTGTAATGTTCAGATGTCTCCCAAGGTCAGTTTAATTTTCACTATAACCATTCAGCAACTTTGGCAAAGCTGCTTTTAAAATCTCATTCCTTTTGTTTTCACCAGCACTGCCATAAGGGAGTTGCTGTGGGCATGGCCATCTTAACTGTAGTTTCAGGCTCCCAATGGCAGAGATTGCAAATGGCCCTGCCTTAAACTACATTTCCCAGTAAGCCTTAGGAGGAGAATGCACCAATCAGGAGGGGGGAGAGAAAATAATCCCTCCTCTTAAACAGTTAGTTTTTCTGAAAATTTTAACAAATTCCCTTAAATCTGTGGATGTATTAGAATTTCTGAAAGTTGTGGGGAATGATCTCCTGTTATCTTGCGTGACGGGATAGAAAATTCAAGGACCTAGCTCTTGTAGGTTTTTTATTTTAAAAAGTTGTTTTAAAAAACTTTAAAAATTTGCCAAAAATTCATGGATAAGTCAAACATCATGAAGTCTGGTGAGCTAACAGCAGTAAATTTGTTTTACTACTGTAGCAAGTTTCACCACAATAGCTGTAAAATGGGGAATGTAGAAGCCCCTAAAGTTTCCCCACTGTCAGTAATGTTTTCCTTAATGTGCATGTGTGACCGTCATTAATAAAGTACTTACAAAGATTTGGAAGTTTCTTAAGGTTTCTTAAGAGCATCCATAGTCATTTCTCCTGTTCCTACCATAAGATCATATTGCACTATCCCTGATGCTTGTTACAGATGTCAACTACTTCTATAGAAACTGATTATTTGCTGATCAGGGAAATGACTGGCCATTTGATGTCACCTAAAATACTTCTCTTGCTTTGTATAATTGTAGATTTGGGTGCATATCAGACAATGATGGTTCTCTGAAGTGAGACATAAGAAATACATAACAGTTTGCAGTTTCCTTTGGTGAGCAACAATGAGAAGTGGTTTGCCCCTTAACCCCTGAAATAACGAGACAGACAACAAAGGTATGGATTCAAATTGGGCAACTTTTATTGAATGTTACCTATTTAAGTTTAACTGAACTAAACTATGTGTCTAGGAACTTGGTGGCTAACCGAGGCAGCGTCCTCGGCTACTTAGTGTGTAATATCTGTGTGTCCTGGATCCCCAACCGGGCAACCTGAAGGTAAAAGTCTGGAGAAGCCTGGGTCCGATTATTGATATCAGCTTCTCTCTTTACTGTGCCAATTGATGTCCCCTCACCCATTTGGTGACTTCTAGGTGAGTGTTTGTTGTACACTGACCCCCACCCTTAAGGGGTGCCTTGCGTATACCTCCATGTCTGTGTTTTCCTATCTATTTATGCTAGCCTAGTTAAACCGGACCACCCCATCTAGCCCCTAATAACAGTATAGGATAGGCGGGAAAAGAAAACCCAGAACATGAGAGGCAAAAAAATTCCTACCCGGCTCCAACGGGCAACCAAATATACTGTCAATGGGCAGGAGTGGTGGGTGGAAAGTCTCGACAAGACTGAGGTAAGGAGGCTGGCTCACGTGGTTAGCCAGCCCCCGCCCCTCTTCCAGGAGGTTCTAATGGAACCTCCAACTCTCTGCCTTCAGGGGGTGGGGCAAATCGCTCTCCCCACCAACTGTGTTGGTGTGGAGAGTCCCTTGCCCCTTAACCCCTGAAATAACGAGACAGACAACAAAGGTATGGATTCAAATTGGGCAACGTTTATTGAATGTTACCTATTTAAGTTTAACTGAACTAAACTAAGTGTCTAGGAACTTGGTGGCTAACCGAGGCAGCGTCCTCGGCTACTTAGTGTGTAATATCTGTGTGTCCTGGATCCCCAACCGGGCAACCTGAAGGTAAAAGTCTGGAGAAGCCTGGGTCCGATTATTGATATCAGCTTCTCTCTTTACTGTGCCAATTGATGTCCCCTCACCCATTTGGTGACTTCTAGGTGAGTGTTTGTTGTACACTGACCCCCACCCTTAAGGGGTGGAAAGTCTCGACAAGACTGAGGTAAGGAGGCTGCTCACGTGGTTAGCCAGCCCCCGCCCCTCTTCCAGGAGGTTCTAATGGAACCTCCAACTCTCTGCCTTCAGGGGGTGGGGCAAATCGCTCTCCCCACCAACTGTGTTGGTGTGGAGAGTCCCTTCTAGGACTCATAGAAGGAGAAAAGATCACTTTGCCTCTGCACAGTGAGATTTCTATGACTTTTTGAAACATTTTCATATAAATGCCTGTTTTACACCCCATCTTTGTTTTTATCTCAAGCTGGAGAGACCTATCACCATTACAATTACAATTCTTACACTTCTAGTCCCAGAATACCATATAGTTGCGTTGCCTGCTTCTTCTGCCCTCTTATTCCATCAGCCCACTTCAATTGGGATTGAATGTTTACTTTTCAGCTGTTTTATTGTATTTATTTATATTTGAATTGTTTAATTGATTATTTAATTGATATGTCATCAGCTCACTACAGTTGGGGTTAGGGTTTACTTTTAAGTTTTTTAAAATTGTATTTATATTTGTTGTAGTTTTTTGGACTGTATGGCCATGTTCTAGAAGCATTCTACCCTGACGTTTCACCTGCATCTATGGCAGGCATCCTTAGAGGTTGTGAGGTCTGTTGGAAACCAGGAAAATTGGATTTATATATCTGTGGAATCTGTCAAATATTTATTTTTGAATTGTTCAATGGTTATGTCAAGTTTATTACTGTATGTTTAAACTGAGATACTAATTGTTTAAATTATTGATATCATGTTTATTATTATATGTGTAATGAAGCATTGTATGCCATGGTCTGTAAGCTGCCCTGAGTCCCCCATTGGAGTGAGAAGGGTGGGGTATAAATGTAGTATAATAATAATAATAATAATAATAATAATAATAATAATAATTGGATGAGGTCCTTAATCTGTTCCAGGAGAACCTAAATGAAGCACTATCCCCCTCTATTACTACCATTTATGAACTCTGGCATTTAGAAAGGACAGAAACAATACAACAAAAGTAAGAATAGAGGAGGGGGGAACAGTGCTTCTTTCAGATACTCCTGAGATGGAATAAGCACTTATCTTTCAGAAGTCTTCTCAGAGATGGGAATGACTCCTATTTTTAATATAAAAGTTAATTCTATATTATAACTTTTATTTAAAATGTAACAGCACCTTCTCTGTGTAGACTGAAGAAAGACATTTTTGAATGTCTAGGGAGGAAATGGCGGAGGAGGAGGCCAAAGGAAGTTGCCCCTTGAGCTGGTGGTGGCACTTTTCATCCCCACAGAATGACCCTCAGCTTATCCATGGGCCAAATCTATAATTCTGCCCACAAAACCTTGCTTCTTCCCATAAAAAAACCCAGGATATAACAGCTTGCTCTGTTGTGCCCATTATTTCTTGCTACCTTCCAATGGGTTATTATGCTGATGAAATTTGATTACAAAACACACATTAAGATTCAGATTTTGCAGTAACTTATTTTTTATTTTTATTTTTTTCTGCTTTTGATGACATACATAGTTTATAGTGTCTTGCCAATAGTTAATTACTGTGTTTTTCCCCCTAGTTTCTTCAGACACAATCGCCTCAAGGTTTCCTAACTAGAGCTTCTTCTTTGGCTTAGACAGTTATATTATAAAAGCAAAAATTCATTAGAGCAGTTTAGCCCTAAACCTGTCAATCAGTGAAAATTGCATCAAAATTATACAGGAAGGGTTGTTTATATATTTGGCACCCTTCCCATGGGTAAACTGGGGGGGGGGGGGGAGGGAGGCTTTTCTTGAATCAGATGAGACCTGAAACAGAGACCTGAAGCAGAGGAAGAAAAGAGACCAAGGATTTATTAAATTTAACACATAATCTCTCCATCAGGTTCATAAAAGTATTTTCTAGCATAATAGGGCAAAATGACATGGCTGTTCAGCCAGAAGCAGCAATCTGGCAGAGACACAGTTATCAGTGGCCACATAGTAATGGCATTTTGTAAGGCAGTTTCTAAGATGCCAAATGAGATTTGCAGAACAGGGTCAGATTTCATGGTCAGAGTACACCAGTAAATCTTTAGCTTGGGAATGAACAGTCTGCTTATTTCTGTGTTTCAAATTATAGAGACTAAAAACCATCTAAGAAAGATTTTTTTCATAGACCTACATCTAATTTTAACCTCAATCATGTCTATTCCATTGAACCAGTTGCTGAATAGTAAGCCAATACTTAGGGAAATACCTTTGATTTAACAATTAACTGTAGTTGGGATTGCTACTGGATTCAGCAGAGATGTGGTAGGAAAAGAGATGTCCGTTTGCTTCATTGACAAGCTGGAATGTGTCCAGAGGAGGGCGACTAAAATGATCAAGGGTCTGGAAAACAAGCCCTATGAGGAACGGCTTAGGGAACTGGGCATGTTTTGCCTGAAGAAGGCTGAGAGGAGATATGATAGCCATGTATAAATATGTGAGAGGAAGCCACAGGGAGGAGGGAGCAAGCTTGTTTTCTGCTTCCTTGGAGACTAGGACGCGAAACAATGGCTTCAAACTACAAGAGAGGAGATTCCATCTGAACATTAGGAAGAACTTCCTGACTGTGAGAGCCGTTCAGCAGTGGAACTCTCTGCCCCGGAGTGTGGTGGAGGCTCCTTCTTTGGAAGCTTTTAAGCAGAGGCTGGATGGCCATTTGTCAGGGGTGATTTGAATGCAATATTCCTGCTTCTTGGCAGGGGGTTGGACTGGATGGCCCAAGGGGTCTCTTCCTACTCTTTGATTCTTTGATTCTATGATTCAGGAATCCATCCTTTTCTCAAAACTTGGTGCACACACCATCATTACTCAACAACTATGCTGATTGGGGAAGATGGGAACTGTTGTTGAAGACATCTGAAAGACATTGGGTTAAGGAAGGTTGATCTAAGGCAGGGGTCCCCAAATTAAGACCCATAGGTTGGATGTGGCCTTCTGAGGTCATTTACCCAGCCCACACCCTAAACTTTAGACTATGGGTTATCTGGAACAACTTTAAAGCACAAAACAATGACAATCCCAATTAACTTGACTATCTCCTCAGCCAAAGCAGACCCACGCTTCCCACTGAAATACTGGTAAGTTTATATTAGTTAAATTGTTCTTCATTTTAAATATTCTTTCAAGTTTTTGCACTACAAATAAGATATGTATAGTGTGCAGAAGAATTCATTCATTTTTTTTTCAAACTATAGACCCAACCCCAACAGTCCGACAGACTAGAACCAGTCCTCTGCTTAAAAATTTTGAGGACCCCTGATCTAAGAGATATAATTAAGCTTGTAATTTGAAAAAAAATACGCTTTTTTTATGCCATAGAGCACATTGCTTGTTTTGCTTTCCTTCCAAGCTAGGAGAATTGAAGTCACATTGGATTTATCAGGGAGTCAAGGTTTTTTTCAAGATTGGATCTAAGGAAGAATAAGATAGATTTTATAGCAATACTACCTTGATCCACCTAGGCTATCATGAATTCCAGTTCACCTAAATGTAAACTCTAATAGAACCAGATACTTTGTGAGATTGGAATCTACTAGCAGACTAATTCTAAAAGTGATACTTATTGATTTAAGGAGCCATTGGACTTTCCTAAAGTTGCATCCTTCTTTTGTCAAAGAAGGTGTTACACACAACAGACGGAAATTTACTACTTTTATTGTGGAATTTTTCTTCCATGAAAAACTGCATGAATTCCAAAATTCCTGTCTTCTGTGCAATGTTTGGCAATACAAATAATTTGCTGTGTCTCTTTTTATACAAGCTCTAGAGAACAGGGTTTTAAAAATTAATTATGACAGTGTTTCAGCCTGAATTTCGTTTTGCACTTTACATATAGCTACTTCTTTCTATTTTTCTTAGTAACACGTTTATGCATAGTTATGAATATGAACAGCTTTCTAAAATCTCCTTTACCAGGCTTGCTCCTTTCACTTTTAACAATTCATTACTTTGCATTTCTTTGTTGGGAAGGGATAATTTCATTCCATTTTGGAGTTGAATAAAAGGGTTTTTTTAAAAGTGGAATCAGTGAGGAATAAAAATGTTCAATCCCTGCAACCTTCATTGTCAAGATTTACTCTGGAAATTACTATGAGTTTCTTAAATTTATTCCAACAGTAGATATTTTCTGCCTTGTGCTTGAGTGGTTAATGGTACATGAACCATTAACACAATTGGCTCATGTACTATTAACATTGAGCATGAACAATCATGAACAGACCATTGAAGTTCTAATACTCTCAAGAGATACTGTGCTCATTTAACAACTTTATGTCATTGAAAGAAATCAAGAAGTCTTACTTTGTCCATCCTTGTATCTACAGATGGCCTAGATCTTTTGAATGTTGGTTTTTCAGTTGTTAAAGTAGGGGTGAAGAGTGTTTGGGGGGAAAAAAGATGAAACCTCCAAGATTGTACTGAAATTCATGGTGGTCTCAGATTGTTCATGAGACAACAAGAACAACAAGAAGTACTTAGACAGTTTTGTTGTTTATTCATTCAGTCGCTTCCGACTCTTTGTGACCTCATGGACCAGCCCATGCCATAGCTCCCTGATGGCTGTCACCACCCCCAGCTCCTTCAAGGACAAGCAACTCACTTCAAGGATACCATCCATCCATCTTGTCCTTGGTAGTCCCCTCTTCCTTTTTCCTTCCACTTTCCCCAGCATCATTATCTTCTCCAAGCTTTCCTGTCTTCTCATTATGTGACCAAAGTACTTCATCTTTGCCTCTAATATCCTTCCTTCCAGTGAGCGGTTGGGCTTTATTTCCTGGAGAATGGACTGGTTTGATCTTCTTGTGGCACTCAGAATTTTCCTCTAGCACCACAGTTCAAAATGGTCTATCTTCCTTCGCTCAGCCTTCCTTATGATCCAACCTCTCATCCATAGGTTACTACAGGGACTAGCATTGCTTAAACTATGTGGACTGTCATTGCCAGTGTGATGCAGGGCTGTAGCCAAAGGCGGCCGGGGGGGGGGGGGGGGTTGTAGAAGTTCAGCGCCCCCCCCCCCCCCATTTCTCAGGTTAAAAAATCAACCTGATTTACTCATTAATTTTAACTGGTCAATCAAATTCCCATGCTAACTCTATGAGAAGCAAAAATTAAATGAGTCCCTCCAGAACTGAAAGCACTATCTCAAGCAAATTGTCATTAGTTGCAACAATAGTCAATATAGTGGAAACAACCAAATTGGCCCACCCATAACTGGCAGGCAAATCCTAAGCATTTGGGAGGTGGGTTAGATTTGAAGGCCTTTCCCTCCTTGCTCCCCCTCCCCTTTTCCAGATAGCAGGGTTCCCATTGGTATGCCTATACTGTATATAGGTCATTTTCAACTCTTTAACATTTGAAAACATTACATAAGTCTTTTTGCACAATGGGGGCAAGAAGGACTTACTGGACTTGAACTCTTGAGTGTCCACCAAAGTTTATCAATGGAGCCTGATTTCTGTCAAAATGTATTGACAGTTTTCAAGTGTTTACAACATAAGTTGTGGTATTCTTTTGTATCTATAAATTACCAATTAACAGTTGTTTTCAGTTAAGACTTGAAACTTTTTAACTAAAACAGAAAATGGATTTATTTAAGTCTATATTAAAATATAGAATGAACCATACTATTTAAATTATTTTGTGTTATGGAACTACTCTTCATGATTCACTAAAAAAAATCACACTCCCCCCTCCTGATTTTTTTTCTTCTGGCTATGGTCTTGGTGTGATGTCTCTACTCTTCACTATTTTATCAAGATTGGCCATTGCTCTCCTCCCAAGATATTTTCTGATTTCCTGGCTGCAGTCTGCTTCTGCAGTAATCTTCATGCCTAGAAAAATGTCATTGCCTCCACATTTTCTCCCTCCATTTGCCAGTTATAAATCAGTCTGGTTGCCATCATCTTGGGTTTTTTTATGTTTAACGGCAACCCAGCTTTTGCACTTTTTTCTTTCACCTTGGCTAAAAGGTTTCTCAGCTCCTCCTTGCTTTTAGCCATCAAAGTGGTATCATATGCACATCTAAGGTTGTTAATGTTTCTTCCAGAAATTTTAACTCCAGCCTTGGATTCATCAAGCCCCACATGTCTTCTGAATACAAGTTGAATATGTAGGGTGAGAGTTTACAGCCCTGCCGTACTCCCTTTCCCAATCTGGAACCAGTATGTTGTTCCGTGGTCTTTTCTTACTGTTACTACTTGGTTGTTATATAGATTCCTCAGGAGACAGACAAGGGGACTTGTTATCTCCAAACCACCAATAACTTGCCACAATTTATTGTGATCCACACAGTCAACGGCTTTAGAATAGTCAATAAAACTTCCTGCCTTTCTCCATTATCCAGTGGATATTGGCAATTTGGTTTCTCGTTCTTCTGCCTTTTCTAAACCCAGCTTGTACATCTGGCAACTCTCTCTCCATGTAATGCTGGAGTCTACCTTGCATGATCTTGAGCATTACCTTATTGGCACATGAGATAAGTGGCACTGTACAAAGTTTAGCATTCTTTAGCATTTCCCTTTCTTGGTATGGGCATATAAGATGATTTTTTCCAATCTGATGGCCACTCTTGTGTTTTCCATATTTGCTAACATATGGCATGGTTATTATAAGGCAGTAATAATGACAATTAAACATCATGAAAGATGCAAAAAATACTTTTAGAACCACCCATATCTATCCATCACTATTTTCCATACCACCTTTTTATTCTATTTTATTCTATTATTCTTTTTATTCTATTTTATTCTATTTTCCATATTTTTATTCTATTTTATTCTATTTTCCAATTAACCCTAGTGTTCAAGAAATTTTTGTTCTGCTTTTTATACATTTTATTCATTTGGAAAGTTAAGCTAAGACTTTAAGCATTTTCTCCAATTAAAGAAAAAATAATTAGGTACATGCAAATAATTTTGACATTTCTTTCCTGACATATCTAGTTTAGTTTTTTTTCTCTTTGAGAGTTCGTTTTCTGCTGAACAGCTAAAACTTTTGCACAGGAAGTGTCTACTGTTGCTCCCATGCCAGTGGTGTAATGAGTTCATTCTGTTTTTAGAACCGATTTTAAAGAAGCTATCCATGGTACTGAACCTATTGTGACAATTCTAGTACATTGGCTAATATTTTTAAAATTAGAATTTTATATCATATCATAAGAATTTATATATTTTTTAAATTTATTCTAATTTGGTATTTAGAGAAACTGCAATTTTAACATACTGAATGTGAGAGGAATTGATAATAGACAGGCATGTCTAGTCTAGTGGAACTCTTTCAATGATTAATTTCCCAAGGCCTTGAATTGAATCCCACTATATCCAGTAGGGCTGGGCAGTTTCGTTTCGTTAATTCATAATTCGTTAAAAATTTGTTATTTTTTTTGTTAACGAAGCGATAACGAACCATTCTGGAGCAACTTAAAAACGAAACGAATTTTTCAATTCGTTCCGTAAATGCTTCGTATTTTGTTATGTATTCGTTTCGTTATTGGTTTGAGGTCGTTTCGTTATTATTTCCGCATGTCTGGGGCAAGTTTTATAGTTGTTTTTTGTTTAATTAGTGAAAAAAAATTATAATATCACACCAACAGTCAACAACAGAGGGAGAGGGAAGCTTCAGAAGTTTTTTTAGCATATTGCGCGATCGCAGCCGCCATTAACGAATCGATTCGTTATTGTTTTGTAATTTTTTTACCATTTACGAAATTTCGTAAATATCGAACTTTTTTTAAGGAAAATTTTGGAATTCTTTTAAATATCGAAACGCAAAAAACCCCCAAAAACGAATCGATTTTAGAAACAAATTTTTCCGTTGTTACCCAGGCCTAATATCCAGCTATGTTGCTAACTTAACATTTGCACTTCACTTCCTCCCCCCTCCAAACTTATTTTTATCACTATACAACAGGACAATACACACTGCATGCGTTATGATACCTGTACCTATTTGGATAATGCAAATTAAGGACATTTCAGTTTCTTTTTGAATAATTACCATCCTTTGCATGAGTCTTATTAGGACAGAAAGGTCTTGAGGTTCAAAAAATGTAAATATGGAATAAAATGAAATGAAGAACCATTCTCAATTTGTAGTTATAATTATATTTTTAAGTTCTACAACAATATGCAATCATCATTTTTTTTAAAAAAAAATCAGTTGTAAATCCACTTCAAATTTAGTAAGTGCTGCAAAAGGTAGTTTTTTCTTTTAAAAAAAGAACTTGACTTACAAAACAAGAATGATCAGGAAGTTTGCTTATCTGCATACAATAGTAAAGGATTAAATGGATATTCATTCATTGGTACTGAATACAGATACCTTGCTGAATAAGCAGCAGCTCTTCCTCAAACAATAGACAAATGACAACCATTCACAGACAGAAACATTTAATTAACAGCATTCAGGGGTTGGGTTGGCTTGGCTGTGATGAGTTCCTGGTTAAGGTTAGATTTGCTTTGAGAAGCATTGATGTATTTTTAGCTAAATGAAAGATAAATCCAAGAGGCAACCAGTTAATAGAACTGCTTTAATTTTCCAGTGCAGCAAGATATTGCACATTATGATACAGTAATTACTATCTCGACCAGGTATTAAGAAATAGTACCATTGCATTGTTCACACGTGAAAACATTTTTGTTCTGCATCAAAACAAATGGCAAATATCACCAGCAAAATTTCTCTTTGCTAAATATGTTAAACATAGCCTTCTAACTGATAATTCATATGTAAATAATTGTAAAAATGATTATAAGATACCACTTTCAATACATATGGGGAGAAAATACAGAACTACCTACAAACTTCAAGAATTGCAAACATGAGGTGACATTTGATTGTAAGGAGAATTTGTTAGGTCCATACATTTGGGCTCAAGCCAAAGCATAATACATAGAACTATCCTCCACTTAAACATTTTGGTATTTTATTTCTGTTTATTAGTGCCCGAGATGCACAGATCCTTTGGGTGACACTTACTTAAATCAGCTAGAACTTGACTGGCCACTGCCTCCCAAGGACTTCTTTTTATCAGCTACCCCTAGACTGTGGAATGACCTGCCATAAGAGCTTTGATAGATACATGAACTCTCAGAAATTAAAACACAAAGATCTCTTTGAGAAGATCTACTTAGTTAATTTTAAACTATGAATTTTAAATTTGCATTTTATTAGTTCTTTATTCAAAGAAATGTGCAATTTATAATAGAAACATGGATCTTGAGAACTACAACATGGATTTTATGAATTTCATGTTCAGAATAAAAGGCATTCCTAATGCTTTCAAAATCAGAATGGCATTATTATTATTATTATTATTATTATTATTATTATTATTATGCTTTCCATATTATTATTATTATGCAGATGAATTATTGCTGGTTTACAGCAATAAAACAAAGCCCAAAGCAACTTCCAACACTAAAAACAATCCAATTTACAATTGAAAAACCATAACGTACAATTTAAAACCTACAACAGCTGCATTTACAATCCTAGTTGTCAAGTTGTCATAATATGCCAATAGCTTAGATATGACCAACTTGTAATTTTCTTTTATTGCTGTAAACCAGCAATAATTCATCTGCAAGTATTAGAGATAAATATATACTCATGTATAAGTCTAGAAAATTTAAAAATAAATCACAAAAACCTGGGTCATTTTATCCATGTGTCAATGTGAGTAAGATAAAGGTAAAAGTTTTCCCTGACATTAAGTCCAGTTGTGTCTGACTCTGGGAACTGGTGCTCATCTCCATTTCTAAGCCAAAGAGCCAGCACTGTCTGTAGATGCCTCCAAGGTCATGTGGCCGGCATGACTGCATGGAGTGCTGTTATCTTCCTGCTGGAGCGGTACCTATTGATTTACCCACATTTGCATGTTTTTAAACTGCTAGGTTGGCAGAAGATGGGCTAATGGTGGGAGCTCATGCTGCTCCCCGGATTCGAACATGCAACCTTTTCGTCAGCAAGTTCGGCAGCTCCGTATTTTAACCCATTGGGGGCTCCATCAATGTGAGTACTATATCTTTACTCCAAAGAAATAGAAAAGAAAAGAACCATCACCTTCTCTAGGTGAAAAGCAAGACTTTAGTCAATTCTGGGAAAACTTAAAAGAAGTACCAACATTCACACTTGCTTCAAACAGATAAGGGTTCTTTCTTCCACCCTGGACATTCCACAGATACACCCCACTTGCTTCATTTCCAACCAACTTCTGAACAATACTCTGAGGATGCCAGCCACAGATTCAGGCAAAATATCAGGAGGGAATGTCACTGGAACATGGCCCTACAGACCAAGAAACTCACAGCAACTCTTTCTACTCTCTGCTGGGGCACCACGCCTGTACTTTTTTCAATGTTTGGGTGAGGAAAAGGTGGCTGCAGCAGTAGTCCCCCTGAGAGGCCATTTGTGTTATCGCTTGTTCACAGAATCACCCTAGACTTCTCCGTGGGTCATATATAAATCCATAATTTTGGTCCCGAAACCTGCCCTCAACTTATATCTAACATTGACTTATATAGGAGTACATAGAGGAAGCTGTTTGCAATCTTGAAATGAAATTCCTGGAAGTGTCCCATAATTATCTTTAACATACTAAGATTTTTAGTGTAGAATTTTATAGTTAGGCCTAAAATAATTTTTTGAGTTTATTACCCTCCATCATTACCCTTCAGTGTGAAATGTTAGAAGAGAATGCTTCTAGAACATGGCCATACAGCTCGAAAAACCTACAGTAACTCAACCTTTACCTTTACCCTCCATAAGGAGAGCTGGGTAATAAATAAAACAGTATGATGATTATTATTATTACTACTACTACTTAGGCAATCCCTCGTAGTCCGAAGATGATGGTCCTCCAAGGTTCTGTCAGTGGGTCTGTAGGTGATTGTGGAGCCCAATTCTTGATCTGCATCTTCTCCCACAGTGAGGGTATTGGTTTCCAGGTGGACGGCGGTTCCGGTCAGGGATGGCTTGATGCGCCTTCCTCTTGGCATGTTTCTCTCTTTCGCCCTCCATTCGTGCCTCTTCAAACTGCACAGCACTGCTGGTCACAGCTGACCTCCAGCTGGAGCGCTCAAGGGCCAGGGCTTCCCAGTTCTCAGTGTCTATGCCACAGTTTTTAAGGTTGGCTTTGAGTCCATCTTTAAATCTCTTTTCCTGTCCACCAACATTCCATTTTCCATTCTTGAGTTCAGAGTAGAGCAACTGCTTTGGGAGACAGTGGTTGGGCATCCAGACAACATGGCCGGTCCAGCAGAGTTGATGGTGGAAGACCATCGCTTCAATGCTGGTGGTCTTTGCTTCTTCCAGCACGCTGACATTTGTCTGCTTGTCTTCCCAAGAGATTTGCAGGATTTTATTATTACATATTATTATTATTATTATTATTATTATTATTATTACAAATATAAACATAATATTAATCTTTAATACTAAAATAATTCATACTTAAATGTTTCAATATAGCTAAATTGTTAATGAACAACCTCCCAACCTCTACTGAAAGAAGAAAGTGATTTTTATCAGAATTTTCAGTGAGGCCACTATTTTCCACAATGTTTTCGAACAAAGATACTTTAGGACTACTATGGGGAAATAAAAATTGCATCCAGCCCACTGAAAGTTAAAATGGTGCCACCACTGCGGCTGCTCATCATGAAGGACCATACTCACTTTCTCAGAAACCTACCAGTATATTTTGTCATCCCATACAAAATAATCTGAAGCCTGTTTCTATGATTGGATGGGCAGACACTGTAGAATTAGTGCATATTGACAGTATTTTAACAGCCATGGCTTAATTCCTAATAGAATTCTAGCACATGTAGCTTGATGAGTCACTAGTGCTATTTAGCAGAGAAGGTTAAAGACTTTGTAAAACTGCAGCTCCCATGATTCCATAGTATTGAGTCATGGCAGTTAAAGTGATGTCAAACTGCATTATTCTACAGTATAGATGCAGCCTTGGTTCCTCTAGTGTACTGTCATGTTGTTTCTGTTATCAGAATTGGTTGCCTTCCTCAATCAATACCCAGAGTACTAGTTTGTATATCAATTGTGCTTGCTATCTTTACTTTCTGTGACAGCTGAACAACTTAATTTGGGATCTTCTTAATAAGTATTACTCCATCCAAGCCTAGAACATACAAGCTTATCAGTGGTCTCCCTTAGCCCGCTACTGGCACGATTTCATAAGACATAAGTACTGCAGTTAACATCAGCAGTTCAAATTATTGTGAGATATAAGCTCTAAGCAGCACACATTAACTGCCTAATTAGGGGCCCATTATGCTTCATATATTACTCCAACGTGTTCACAACTCCTGTTTTCATGTGTCATTGTTCTCAATGGACCTGACAAATGATGAATGCTTGAATAACAACTTACAATAATTGTGCACTTGACAATGGTATATGTCAAGCAGCTTGTTCAAGGAATTATACTGTATTAGTGGGATTTTGTTAGTGTTGCATGTGTGTTTTCTTCCCTATTATAATGCTAACAACAAACACTGTATTTAAAACCAATGTTTCTGTGTCTATTGTCTTCATTGTCCTGGGGGTGGGGGGTGGAGAGCAAACTGAATGCTACAAACCAATAATTTTCATTCTCAACAAATAAGAAAAAAAGATGTGGGATGTTTCCAAATTAAATAAAATGATTAGTGATAGTGAATGCATCTTTTGTGATATATAACTTTCATTTTTGATAAAAGTATAAGCTCATTTTGTCTTATTTCTATAGATACTTGTGCATCTTTAGACATGAAGTCTGAACAAAGCCTGGTTTTCTTTTTCTTGTGTGTTTCTCATATTATATGAATGCATGCCTGTCTATATGCAATTTTCTCCAACATATACATTTTTATACATAACGAGCTGTGCCCTGCCACGCGTTGCTGTGGCCTATAGTAAAACTTATCAAAGTTGAGGTAGATATCTGGACTATTATGAAAGAGAGGTACCTACCTATTCCTTCCCCCTTTTCCTCCCCCTTTCTCTCCTTTCTTCCTTCTCTACCTCTTTCTTTCTTTCCTTCTTTCACTACTTGGTTTCATCCTTCTCTCTTTCCTTCATTTCCTCCCCCTTTCTTCCTTTGCCTTTCTTCCCTCCCTGTTTGCTTCCTTCTTTCACTTTTTATTTCCTTTTATTTCACCACCATCATAACAATAACAATAATGCAATGCATTGCCTCTGGGACCTGACACCTCTCCCATTCCCCCAGGGTCTAATAGGAATAATAGCATAATAATAATAGAAATAACAACTTTTACCTGCCACGTGTTGCTGTGGCCAACCTTCCCTCTTTCTCTCCTTCTTTCCCTCTTTCCTTCCTTCCCTCCCTCCCATCTTTCCTTCTCCTCTTCCTTCTCTATCTCTTTCCCTCCTTCCCCCTTTTTCTTTCTCTTCTGGTCTCTTTTTCTTCCTTCTCTCTTTCCTTCTTTCCTTCCCTCCCTCTTTCTCTACATCTTCCCCCTTCCTTCACTCCCTCTTTCCTTCCTTCATTCCCTTTTTGCTTTCCTTCTCTCCTTCCTTCCTTCCCCCTTTTTCTTTCCCTCCCTCTGTCTCTCATTTCTTCCTTCTCTACCTCTTTCCTTCCTTCCCCCTTTTTCTTTCTCTTCTGCGGCTGGGCGCCAATGCATATGCTCAGTTGTTTTGCCGTTTTGTGAGTGTGTTGTTGTGTTGTTTTTCATTTTAAGTAGACATGTTTGTACCTTGTGGGTTGTGTTATGGGCATGGGAATTTTGGTTAAGTTTCGTTGGGGTTTTTTGAGTTTTGTTGTTTTGCCGTTTTGTGAGTGTGTTGTTGTGTTGTTTTTCATTTTGAGTAGATATGTTTGTACCTTGTGGGTTGTGTTATGGGCATGGGAATTTTGGTTAAGTTTCGTTGGGGTTTTTTAGAGTTTTGCTGTCCCGTTGAACCAACCTAACAGATTTATATATATAGATGTCCAACAAAATATATATGTTGCACACTTTTTATTGGAAAACTGCATCATATAGTTTGGAAAAGTGCCAAAATAGAATGATGATAATAATATTCTGATTTCTATATTTATTTATTTATTTATTTGGAAATTTGGCTTAAATTAAATTTGTATTAAAGTTGGACTACTGAATTGCCATATCTAATAGTGATGGAATATAGTGGAATATAAACAGGAAATATTTTACTATGATCAACATCCATTGCTCGATTTCCATCAAGAGTAGTGGAAGCCAACAGAAATCAGGAATAAAATATCCCTGCTGGGGAATGAAATCTGAAGAATGCATACAAAAAAATTGCATTGGTCAATGTGTTTTGATACACACTTCTGTTGTTCAAACAATTATTCAATAAAATAAAGGGAAACAACATCCACATATACAGAATTGCAGGAATACAACTATCCATAACTTGAACCTTTCTCCTATATGGACCAACATGATCAGAAATCTAATTTGAAAAATGTTTTGCCCATGATTATATATTTTCCAATGCTTTTCTTGGTAATGTGAAATATAATGGCTATTTGGCAAACATGTCCTAGAGATTTAATGAGAAACTTACTACAAATAAAAATTGTGGGAAGACATTTCTAGAAAGGTTGTCATTTTAATTTCATCTAGCAAAAATTCCAAAAAGAATTATGGCACCCCAAACATCAATGTATTTCATTGGTTTAAGCTTTTGTGAATTGCAGCCTGCTTGATTAGATGCATCTGAGGGAATGGGCTGTAAGCCATGAAACATTTTCTAGTCTTTAAGATGCCACAATGCTCTTTGTTGTCTTTATTGAAATGATTATGGAGAAGCTGCCATGAATATTTTTTTTGTGAACGATCTTGGGGAATCTGATATACATGGCAGAGGATTAAGGCCAATTCACCAGTGGTCATAATGTCCTTGTTAATCAATGCATTATGACTTCTAGCTGAATGTCTTTATGAAATGCTTCCAATGACAAGCATATTACCCAATCCAATCATTGTCCTGCATAAATTGACCTGCATCAAAAGACACAGGTGGTAACAGAGAGTGATTGCTTTGAAACAAATATCTGCATCTACATTTATCGTGTAGTATGAGGCCAAGATGACAGTGCTACAGGATGGTTGATAACAAATACAACACATAACTGCTCACTGTTATTGTAATTGTTCATTGCATTTTTATATTTTGTTTTTATTGCTTATTGCATTCATCATGTTTTTTTTGTATTTTACTGTGTTGTTGCTTGCATTTCAGTTTTATTTTATTGTATTTTACTGTATTGTAATTTGTTGTTTGGGCATGGCCTCATGTAAGCCGCCCTGAGTCCCCATTGGGGGAGATGGTGGCGGGGTATAAATAAAGTATTATTATTATTATTATTACCAAGAAGAATTTGAAAATGTATTCATTTTCCTGAGTGTATTGCATATTTAGCAGTATGACCTTGGAATTTTCCTCCCCATTGTTATAATTTACTTACCCCTATAATGGCTACATCATCAAAGTCCCCACCCATCAGCACTGTCCTAATTATCAAATTTATGTATATTTCACCTTTTTCCCAGTACATGATTCAATAAGGTTTACTGAAATTATGATAGAATTTTAATATTAATATTACACAAATACCATTAAACCAACAATAGAATTAAAGGGAGTTAAAAGCAAGACTGTTAAAAAAAGTACTGGGTATTCTGAAAGGCTCTTTTCTACCATAACAGTTAGCACTCAAAGATCTGCCAAAACAAAACAAAAGGTTGGAAAATCACCAATCTTTCAAAGGGTAACAGGAAGAAAACCAGTCTAAATGCTTTGGAATGTTTTGAGACCAGCCACCAAGAAAGTCCCTTCATGTTCCCAACAGATGTACCTGTGAGAATGGTGAAAATATTAGAAATATTAATTCCAGTATAGTAAATTCTGCTTTCTATGTATATGTGCCATGTGCAAATTTTATGTAAATTTCAATTACATTTTTTACTTTAAAAAAGCATCTTTTGTGCATGAATTAATAGCCCTACATTGAAATATTGCTCTCCAAGGAGAAAACATTGTTTCCTGTGAAGACCTTGCTGGTTTCTGTGTGAAACAACCACATGGATTCCCCCCACATGATAAGATTGAAATTGTAGATAGTCTTCGAAAACAAGCCTTAAAAGGGCTGCCTGAAGCTCAGCAGATGGCCACCTCAGCCAATCAGGGGGCGAAAAGAGGCTGCCTCTGATGGGCCAGCTACGTAGCTTGCTGGTGGGAACTTTCCTTCTGCTGAGGGGCTTCTGGAAAGGAGAAGCCCCCCACTAGTGTAATGGCAGATGGGAGTGTGCCCTTCAGTGCAACATTTCCACCTGGTAAGTTGGGCAGAGCATTTTTCCATGCAGAAAATGTTGTTTCCTGTGAAGAACTTGCTGGTTTCTGTGCAAAACAACCACATGGATTTTTCCCACACAATAAGACTGAAATTGTAGATAGCCTTCAAAAACAGTGTAGTTTTCTGAGACTGGTTCACAGAAGGAAGAAAACTGCTAAAATTACTCATTGCTGTCTTCAAGAAAAAACGCAAAAAAATCCCTGTACAGAAATCTCTGAATCTGGGATGCCCCATATCTTCCAGTACCACGCCCAGTTATTGGCATCCGCCTCATAGTTTTCCAACATGATGGATCCAGACAAAGCTTTTTTTAAAAAAAAAAATTACTGCTTCTTTTAGGCATGACAAAACGTTATTCTTGGGGTTCAGCCTGATCCTGATCTGTGTGAACAGGATTCTCTGATAGTTTTTCCAACTGAGCAAGCTCTCCCTGACTCAGACAGTGTGGAATCTGTTGTTGATGCAGAGGTCAGTGGGAATGAAAACGAAACCCAACAGCTAGAAGAGAATGTTTTGGAAGTTAGCCGTGATATCTCTCCACCTGGGGTTGATAATGAGGACCGAAGAAAACAGATAGTCAGAGATAGATATGTTTCCCAGTCTGTACGAAGGTCACAGCGCTTACAGCAGAAAGAGGCCCAGACAGAAAAGTCAAGGGGCGTTTCTAAGAATAGCTTCTTTGGTTTAAGAGGGTTCCTGCTGGGTGCTTCTTTAGGTCAAGCAACGTTCGGGACTGTGGCTGGCCTTGGCAGAATTCCTGTGTTCCATGGCCAGTAATCCCAGAGGCTTCTAGTTTCCAAGTTCATGGTTAGTAAAAGGCTAACAGACTCCTGGTTATTGTTTTGTGGCTTTTGAAGTTTTGCTCAAGTTCAGAGATCCTATTGACTACTGTGTTTTTCTATCGCTTTTTGACTCTGCATTTACCTTTCTTTTGTAACCAATTTTTCATCAATAAACAAGGATTGCTTTTCCTACAGTCCAGAGTGGTGGATTTAATCTTATGGTCTTGTTTTTTGAACTGGGATGCAACGGTTATCCTGTTTTCGGAAGACAGTGACATCACCCCTATTCCCCTTTAGCTAGTCCTCCCTCTGGCTTTTTAATAAGCTAAAAAGGTGTTTGATACACATGTCGATACTCACATCTCCAGGAGTTATTTCCACATGCTCAAGCTGTGCAAACTGAAAAATATCCATTACCACTAGACATGCATGGGGCAGAGCTGCATCTACTAGATCAGATCTGAGCTATTGTGATAGTATGATTGTAAGAAAGCAACTGTCGGGAGGCAGGGTTTCAGCCTCAGCCCCTGTTCAATAACAAACTGATGTTTTATTTCTTTTTCCTTTTTTTTGGTTCTAGAGGGTTTTCATTCCCTTATAGTCTAGAATTTTCTATACTGCTTAGACTCAGAAAATAAGGGTGCAGTCATACTGTAGAATTCAAACATTTTAACACCAAATTCTGGGAGTTGTAGTTTAGTGAGATTCTAGCACTCTTGGGCAGAGAAAGTAAAAGATTGTGGAAAACTGCAGCTCCCATGATTCCCAAGCATTGAGCCATGGCAGTTAACATGTTGTCAAACTGCATTTATTTTGTAGTGTAGATGCACCCAAAGATTTATTTTATTTATTTATTTCACACATTTCTACCCCACCCTTCTCAACCCCCAAGGGGAGACTCAGGGCGGCTTACAAAAGGCACAATTCGATGCCAACACAAACAATAAGATAAAACATATATAAACAGCAATTCTAAACAGTTAAAACAATCAATTATACATCATAATCAATAAAATGAATCTAATGCTCAACGTTCGCTAGCTCAGAGTCTGTAAATTTATTCCACATTGTCAAATCCTATCAATTCTAGTCATCATTGTCCTACATAAATGTAACATTACACAATTCAGTACTGTATCCATTTTCCATCTCTCTCTCTCTCTCTCTCTCTCTCTCTCTCTCTCTCTCTCTCTCTCTAGACCAGGGTTCCTCAAACTAAGGCCCGGGGCCCGAATACAGCCCTCCAAGGTCATTTACCCGGCCCTCACTCAAGGTCAAACTAAGTCTGAATCGACCTGAAAGCACACAATATCAATAACAAGCCTATATCATCAGCCAAAAGCAGGCCCACACTTCCCATTGAAATACTTATAAGTTCATATTTGTTAAAATTGTTCTTCATTTTAATTATTGTATGGTTTTATTTATTTATTTGCATTATTTCTACCCCACTCATATCAGCCTGGAGGTGACTCAGAGCGGCACTACAAATAAGACATGTGCAGTGTGCATAGGAATTCATTCATGGTGTTTTTTTCCAAATTATAATCCGGCCTTCCAACAGTTTGAGGGATTGTGATCTGGCCCTCTGTTAAAAAGTTTGAGGACCCCTGCTCTAGACAGTCCTTTATTATCTGTCAACACAACTGTCAATCCTTGGAGGTAAAAGAATCTCAACTTGCTGCTTACCAATGTGAAGGGAAGCAATAATTATATCGACAAATCATCTTACGTGTCTTTGGTCAAAAGGAAAGGAAAGTGCAACTGAAGGTTTAGTTGAACTGAAAGCCATCAAAACATTGGGTTCCTTACTTACATTTCTCAATTATGCAAATTTCTGTCTTTGTATTTTCACCTAACTGGTGAAAACTGATGAATGAATATCATTCTTACTGAGGTCAAAAGGCAGCTATACAATAAAATGCCAATTTTAAAGAGTATTTTACCTCCTAAAGTGAAAACACTCCACTCAACTGTACATGCCAGTTTAATATATGTGAGAGATTAATCCTAACAAACACAGAGATTTTTTTCTGTGCTACAAAAGGTATGGAAGGAACACTTTGTTGTTGATAATTGTGATTGCAAGATGAGAGGCAGGTTTTAATTCATATGCAGTCTTTTGACATTAAATATTATGTGTATTCAGACAGAAAGCCTGGGAATGCGAAAGGAAAACATGCATACAAGAAGAAAAATGCTTACAGCATAGCAGATGCAGAACTTAAGCCATTTTGTCCCATTAATTTTAATCACTTGGACGTAATTTTAGTTTAAGAGCAATGTTTCCCCTCCTTCTATCATCCTCCTCCCAAGTGTCTCCAAAAGCCGAATAAATTTCTGCTGACTAAACATGCAGCATAAGATTTTTAAATGAAGAATTGCAGCACAGTTGCATGGTGAGAGAGATCTCATTAAAACTGGTGTTCAGTCAGTCAGTCTGAAAAGGTGGCAGTGTTTGCTCACACAAAATTCTAAAAAAGCATGAATCTGCAAGGAGGCAAGTGGAAGGAGAGATGCATTAAATATATATTGGTTTCTGCATGAGGAGTGGAGAAAACCTGACTATTGGAAGCAGGAATCCATCTCCAAATAAGTATTAAGTTTATGCATTTTCACTTCATTCAACCCTGTTTTTAATCGGTTTTCCCCAAGGGCTGTCTCATTCTATTTATTGATTATCATAATTATCCTCATTAGCAATCATGGTGTGAATCAGGCCCGTAGCCAGGATTTCGTTTCGGGGGGGGGGGGGCTAAAAAAATTTCAGGGGGGTTTCGGGGGGGGCTGAGTTTCGGGGGGGGGCTGAGTCTGAGTGAAAGAGGGTCTACCCTAGCCAACCTTTTGTACCATTACCCCAATACCCCCATGCATATGGGATATATTGAGTATGGTGATCAGATCATGATATGAATAAACATAACAGTTTAAATAATGCATCAGTAAGGCCTTTTCGCGAACCACCATGAGAATTTCGGGGGGGGGGCTGAAGCCCCTCAAGCCCCCCCCCCCCCGGCTACATGCCTGGTGTGAATGACTTGACATCACAAAGGTATACAACCAATTCTGACTGTATGATGACATCATAAATGCATTGAAGAAGTGGTTTGAGTGTTAGACAATGACTCTAGAGGCCAGAGTTCAAATTCCTAATCTGCTATGGAAACCCACTGGATGACCTTGGGTGAGTCATATTCTCCCAGCTTTAGAGGAAGGCAAAGGCAAAACTCCCTCTGAACAAATCAAACCAAGAATATCAAATGAAAGGTTCAGTTTAGGGTTGACATAAGTTGGAAAAGACTTAAAGGCATACAATAACAACAAATATTGAAGAATTATACGAATTGAGTGTGATATTTCTTGCTTCACAAGCTAGGAATTTTCTAATTCACAGAATAGGTATTGTTTCTCATTAGGTTTCAGATGCTAAGTATAATGTGTAGGTCTGGGTAACAACGGAACAATTTGTTTCTAAAATTGATTCGTTTTTTGGGGGTTTTTGTGTTTCGATTTTTAAAAGAATTCCGAATTTTTTCTGTAAAAAAGTTCGATATTTATGAAATTTCGTAATTCGTAAAATAATTACGAAACAATTATGAAACAATTACGAATCGATTCGTTAATGGCGGACGCGACCGCGCAATACGGTAAAAAACCTCCAAATGGGACAGGGGGAACTTCTGAAGCTTCCCTCTCCCTCTGTTGTTGACTGTTGGTGTAATATTTATAAATTTTTTTCACTGATTAAACAAACAACAACTATACAACTTGCCCCAGACATGCGGAAATAATAACGAAATGATTTCAAAACAATAACGAAACAAATACAAAACGAATCCGAAGCAATTACGAAACGAATTTAAACGAATTTTTAGATGCTCCTGAATGGTTCGTTATCGCTTCGTTATAAAAAAAATAACGAATTTTTAACGAATTACAAAATTACGAAACGAAACTGCCCAGCCCTAATAATGTGTATGTAGACTTGTTGAACTAGAAAAGGAGTCCAACAAGTACCTTCTGATTCCTTGGAAAACGTGGAACCTTAGCAGTCATCTTCAATGAATCTCTTTGGACATGGTGGTCCATGCCTTAGTTACCTCTAGACTGGACTACTGCAATGCACTCTACGTGGGGCTACCCTTGAAAACGGGCCAGAAATTACAATTTGTCCAACGCTCGGCAGCCAGATTAATAACTGGGGCGAGTTACAGGGAGCGGTCAACCTCCCTGTTTAAGGAGCTTCACTGGCTGCTGTTTATTTTCTGGTCCCAATTCAAGCTGCAGGTTATCACCTACAAAGCCCTAAATGGTTTGGGACCCGCCTACCTTCATGACCATATCTCTCTCCATGAACCAGCCTGAGCTCTTCGATCTTTGGGGGAGGCCTTCCTTTCACCCCTGCCAGTTTCAAAGACTCGTCTTATGGGTACAAGGGAGAGAACCTTCTCCTCTGTGCCCCCCCTCTCTGGAACTCATTGCCCGGAGAAATTAGGAAAGCCCCCACCTTAGAAACCTTTAAAAAGAATCTTAAAACCTGGTTTTTCGGTTGCACCTTTGGAGAGTAGCCACACAACCGTACTCTATTGCTCCCCTCAACGTTATTGTCCCTGGAGTACACTTCCCCCCTTGTATGGAGGCCTGTTTTTACAACCCCGTTTCTTCATGAGCTCTCCCTTGCAAATCTGCTCCTCTTTTATCTCACCCTGAGTTTTAGCATTTTCTCTTGCACATGTGCCCACTCATTGTCATTGTGATTGTGGATATTGTATTTATATTGCTTATTGTATTCATATGTTTTATGTATTTTACTGTGTTGTTGCTTGTGTTTTGGTTTTATTCTATTGTAATTTGCTGTTTGAGCTTGGCCTCATGTAAGCCGCCCTGAGTCCCTGTTGGGGGAGATGGTGGCAGGGTATAAATAACGTTGTTTTATTATTATTATTATTATTATTATTATTATTATTATTATTTGGACATCTTACTTCCATCACCAATAGAAATAGCATGCTTGTGAAAGACCAAAAAATCATGTCCATTTTTTATCAGCGAGGCAAAGGGCTTTCTTTGAAACCATCAAAATTGGCATAAACCTAGGTATGAAACAAAACACAACAAAACCAGGAAGTCTTGACTTCACAATCATAAACACTCCTTTGGAAACAACATTCATCTGGGCTTGCAAGTCATGATAATAAACTGAAAATGCACTCCTGAGTAGGTGGGGCATGATTTTTATCTCCTCAAAGAACTTCAGATTTTTCTCTTGTGTTTCTGGCAGTAATTGTATTTTTACAGGTGATGTTAAATAAATTCCTAAGTATATTTGGCACCATATACAAACTTGCTGCTGAAGACTGAACAAACAAATTAACAGACAGACAGACAGACAAACAAAAACACAAAGTTTGTGAGCTTGGTAGTTGATTAAATGTCCTTTGACCAGTAGCTGGCCACTTGGAGTGCCTCTGGTGTTGCTGCAAGAAGGTCCTCCATTGTGCATGTGGCAGGGCTCAGGGTGCATTGCAGCAGGTGGTCAGTGGTTTGCTCCTCTCCACACTCGCATATCGTGGATTCCACTTTGTAGCCCCATTTCTTAAGGTTGGCTCTGCATCTCGTGGTGCCAGCGCGTAGTCTGTTCAGTGCCTTCCAAGTCACCCAGTTTTCTGTGTGCCCAGGGGGGAGTCTCTCATTTGGTATCAGCCACTGATCGAGGTTCTGGGTTGTCTGCCACTTTTGGACTCTCGCTTGCTGAGGTGTTCCAGCAAGCGAGAGTCCAAAAGTATATCTCTATATATCTCTGTATATCTTAGAAAACTATTTCTTGATTTAAGTCGTTGATGTGCTGGCTGATATCCAAACGGGATGAGCTGGAGATGTCACTGCCTTGTTCCTTTCACTATTGGTTGCTACTTCCCGGCGGATGTCAGGTGGTGCAATACCAGCTAACTAGTGTGATTTCTCCAGTGGTGTAGGGCGCATATACCCCGTGATGATGCGGCATGTTTCATTAAGAGGCACATCTACTGTTTAACGTAGTGAGATGTGTTCCACACTGGGCATGCATACTCAGCAGCAGAGTAGTATAGCGCAAGGGCAGATGTCTTCACTGTGTCTGGTTGTGATCCCCAGGGTGTGCCAGTCAGCTTTCGTATGATATTATTTCAGGCAGTTCTTCTTGCGTATCTACTACCACTACTGACAACAATAACTGTACGTGACTCCAGTAATCTATAACCAATATCAAGCAGGGATAAGAGTCCTTTTGGTTTAGGAGATCCGATATAAAATAGAGAGGGGAACGCCCATCTTTATGATTTTGAGTCATTGAAGGTGGAGCACAAATATAACCAAAACAAATAAATTAAAATTGCCTCACTGTTTCTAATTCTGGGATAATATACATCTCTCAGGCAAAGATGAAAGATTCATTGATTTCTTTCATCTTTGCCTGGGAGAGTATGACATGGCCAAAGTCTTCTTGTGGGTTCCAAGAGTCAAATGCAGGTTCCAACCTGATATGAGCCCTAGTTGCCATAATTCTTATCCAGACTCCTACACTATGATGGCTCTTGAATTTAGGATTACATTTAGTCTGATCCTGACTTCGACACCAGCTACTATGAAAATGAATAATCCTTCACCTCTCAAAGCTCTTTATCTGAACATTCATATTTTCAACATTAGTAAGATACTGCTTTTTCTCCATTAGATTCAGGGGCAATTAGTTGCAAATAAGTCATAAGGTGCTATCAAAATCATAGATATTCTCTTCTCTACTTTCACTGATCAGGAATAGGACTTTGGACTATAAGAAGTCTCTTTTTCTCTGTCTCTGGAAAATGTGTGAACAAAGGACCTTTTCAGAAGAGTACTAAACATAGAGAGAAATAAAACCTAGTTTGCTAATGATTGTTCATCTCCTGCTGCTGCTCGATAAATGCATTTTTATTACATTTGTTGCTGTTTCACATATGCATTTAAATCCATTTTCCTGCAGTACAGAATTAGAAAATGTTTTCCTGTTCCAGCAAGAATCCTAGATGACAGAAAGATGCATTCAGGTAAATTTCCTCTTGGGATGACTAATTTTTATTCAAGCTTATAGTAGGATGCTCTCACATGTGAATAGCCTTCATTTGATTCCTTACTTTCTCATTACTCAGAAATGAATGGCAATAGTTGGATCTGAAAATTGGAGTTTGCTGAAATGTATTCATGCATTAGCTATTATTTGCTGCATTTAGGTCTTTTCTTTCCTTCCTCTGTTTCAAGGTGGTACAGAGCTAAAAAAAAACCCCTGTGAGTTAGGCCAGGGGCACTATGAGTTTTATGGATTTGAATATGTATTTCCCAAATCCCAGCCAGTTGCTTTTGAAGTGTTGTCAGGAACAATTGCATGTAACTGTAAAGTAACAATAAAATAATCCTATTTTACTACTGAGAAAGCAAGAGTTCGACTGCTGGATTAGGACTAGTGGCATTACTAGGGGGACTACATCAGATAACACAATCACAAGGGGTAACACTAAAATGACTGTCACCCAAATAAAATGTCCTTTCTGGCCTTCCACATGCTCCAGGTGGAGAGTCTCCCTTCTTTCCTTTTCTCTCTCCGTCCTTCGTTTCTCCCAGAAGACCTCTTCAACCACATATCATTTCCTCCCACAGTCCTGGTACTGAACCAGGTACTGACTGAATGCAGTGAAGTTGTTCAAATGAAAGCTGCTGGTGGGAGCACCTGCTGCTAGGAGAAGACCGGCTAGGGAAGAACATATTCCTCCAGATATTCAGTGGTGCCTCATCAATCCTCCTTAGCACATGGTACTTGTAGTACCCAGAGGACCCATAGCAGAGTTGCTCTGAGGAAATGAATGTTGCAGGATGCCAGCTTGGCTCCCAGAGGCAGTGAGGGTGGTGATGGCTGAATGACCAGATCTGTGTGGACTACCAACCTCCAGGAGCTGCCTCCCTTCCTAAACGTTGGATGACACCAACCTTAGTGATGCTACTGACTTGGGGTACAATTTGACATCACATTAGTTGTCATGGCTTAATGCTATGGAATTCTAGAATTTGTAGTTTGGTGAGGCACCAGTACTCTTAAGCAGAGAAAGCTAAAGACTTCGTAAAACTACAATTCCCATAACTCTATAGCATTAAGCCATGGCAGTTAAAGCAAGGTCATACTGCATTTAGTTCTACAAGCTCATAGCTGAGGGATGGGTGGGCTTTGTTCACACACACCCCTCAAAAAAAATTTCAGGTTACAAAAATTCTGGTTTACTCATTAATTTTAATCAGTCAACCAAATCCCCATGCTACATCTATGAGAAGCAAAAGCTAGCATTCCTACAGAACTGCAAGTACAATCGCAAACAAATTTTGATAATTTATTCACACTGTCATAACCTACCTTTCTGCCAGTTTACACTTCAATAGCAGCAATAACTGACATAGTGGAAGTGACCAAGTTTTAACGCCTTGCTAATTCACAGTGGAAAATGTCTTGATGTCATCATGGTAAAGGAAATAATAAAAAAGCAGAAGAAAACAGAAAGAAATGTCTGCAAATTGGGAAAATTATTGTCCTTTGTGGCCAACAAGAATTGGCTTTAAGAGGGAGCAAAGATTCAGGATCTATCACATGTGAAGAACCTTTGCACAATGATCATAATTTCAGTGCCTTGTTGAGATCTCATGCAGGATCAGGAAACACTGACCTGAAAAGTCAGCTTGAAACTGCAGCTATAAATACCCAGTATACTAGTCCTCAGATACAGAATGAACTAATAGACATTTGTGGTGACAAAAAAATGAAAAAAATGTTGAAAGATGCAATGCAGCACAGTATTTCTCTGTTTTTGGCATATGAAACTTTAGATGTGAATAATAGGGCTGGGCAGTTTCATTCGTTAATTTCGTAATTCATTATTAATTCGTTATTTTTTTTATAATGAAGCGATATTGAACCATTCAGGAGCAAGTAAAAATCAAAACGAATTTTTCAATTCGTTTCGTAATTGTTTCGAAATCGTTTTGAAATCGTTTCAAAATTGTTTCGTTATTATTTCCGCATGTCTGGTGCAAGTTTTATAGTTGTTGTTTGTTTTATCAGTGAAAAAAAAATATAATTATCACACCAACAGTCAACAACAGAGGGAGAAGGAAGCTTCAGAAGTTCCCCTGTCCCATTTGGAGGTTTTTTTTAGCGTATTGCGCGGTCGCGTCCGCCATTAACGAATCGATTCGTAATTGTTTCGTTATTGTTTCGTAATTTCTGAAATTTCTGAAATTTCGAACTTTTTTAAAGAAAAATTTCGGAATTCTTTTAAAAATCAAAACGCAAAAACCCCCTAAAAACGAATTGAGTTTAGAAACAAATTTTTCCGTGGTTGCCCAGCCCTGAATAATACTTCAGTACAGTTATCGCTCTCTGTAAGAATCGTTGATGTTGATGTTGAAGTTGCAAGACTAAAAGAAGGCTTTAGAGGTTTTGTGAGGATAAGTGGTATGACAGGTGGAGAACTTGGAGGCATTATTTTGAAAGCACTGGAAAAATGGGCTGAATTTGCAAAACTTGTGTGGACAGGGTTATAATGGAACTGTGAATATAAATGGCATATTAGTGGTGCATACACCATGATATCCAATGGGTGTCTACATCCACTGCACTACTCGCTCACTAAATCTAGCCTTAGCAAAGACTTACAGCATCCCACTTGTCAGAAGCTACCAAGAAATAATATCTTTGTGGAGTTTTTTCAAAGTATTTTCCATCAGAGTGGAATTGCTGAAGAAATATATAAAATACTGTTTCCCTGACTCAAGAGCAAACAACATGTTGATCCTTTATGAAACCTGTTCGGTTAAGCAACATGCTGCAGTTTTATGTTTTGTTGAAGTGTAGTGTGGTGGTAAGAACACTTGAAGAACTAAAAGAGGGTCCTCTATATAACAATATAGAGAAGCTGGACACTTTTTAGCTGTTCTGAATGATGAATTTGTGATAACCATACAAATTCTAAGAAAGCTTCTGTCATAATCCCTTCAGCTTAGCAAAACATATAAAGAGTAGATATAGACATTTTCTGTATTCTGCAACATGTCAGCAGTCTCTCAGAAAAAGGAAGGGAGATGTGCACAGAATCTGTGAAAGAATTTCAGATCTTTGACACAGCAAGATCAGTGGTGGGGTCTATGGGTGGAGAAGTTAGGATTCCTGCATCTGTTCAAAACATCCTTGTAAAAGAAAAATCCAGGCAACTTCACCAACATCGATGGAATATAATAGGCTAAATGTATACATACGATTTCTGGACTTTTTCTGCAGTCAGCTTCAAGAAAGGTTGACAAGGCACAGGGAAATAGTTCAGAAACTGCAAGTGTTCCTCCCCATTAATTGTGGCCATTTAAAATCCAATTTGAACAAGTGCACAGAACTTTACAATGAATGCCTCCTAGATACTGACACACTGATGGAACAGTTTGACCTGTGGTGTAAAAAATGGAAAAAAGATTACACCTGCAAAAAAAAAACCAAAAACCATCAAATGCACTGGAAACATATCTTGCCTTGTGATAGACAGGGGTTTTTTTTTCCGAATGTGAAGAAAACTGAAATGGCCCTGGAAGCTTGATTAGATTTCTGCAGCACTGCCAGTGTCAACAACTACAAATGAAAGGTCATTTTTAACTATTAAACGTTTGAAAACATGCATAAGAAGCACAATGGGGCAAGAAAAACTGGCTGGACTTGCACTCTTGAGTGTCCATTGAAGTGTATCGATGGAGCCTGATTTTTGTCAAAGTTTATTGACACAGCTTCATTGTGGTATTATTCTGTGGAATTAGGCATTGTGGTATTATTCTGTAACCACTACATTACAAATTAAGAGTCATTTCCAGGAGATTTTTTAGGCTTGAAACTTTGTAGCTAAAATAGAAATTTTATTTACGGTAATTAAGTCTATTTAAAAATATAGAATGGGTCATTGATTTTTTTTTTGTGTGTGTGTGTTATGGACCTACTCTTCATGATTCGCTTAAAAAATTGTTTCATTGTGCCCCCCCCCCTTTTTTTCTCACTACAGGCATGAGTGTAAAGGCACACTAGGACTCTATGAGAATAAGGTTTGAATTCCTGTTCAGATGTGGAAACTCATCAAATGACCTAGGGGAAATCACACTCTATGAATCTAAGATGAAGGCAATGGCAAACCTCCTCTGAAGATATATTTACAAGAAAACCTGACTTGAAGGTAAAAAGTAGCAACAGCAAACAATTGACTGTTGGCCAAAATGGCTGAAGTTTATGAGAGTAGTAACCCAAATTATTGAATAGTTAGTCACTATGTAGTTTGCCCTTCCCAATGTTTGGTGTGGTTGCAAACAATGATCTTGGAGTACTGGGTAGGAAGAAACAACAGAAGTATAAATACCCTGAAGGTACTGGATACTGTCTGAACTTAGAAAGTAAGGAATCACCAAAACATCCCAAGTGCTATATGCTATATTTCAAAGGATAAAACTGGCAACACTACTTTTAAGTATTCCTAGTTGATGAGAACTTTTAGGAACTAATGGTGGTTACCATAACTCATTAAATCACTTGACAACACATAGGTACAGGCAGTACAAAATCCAGTACTGTTTGGCTCTTATTCAGTTGAAGTTTCCACATACTTTTTGTGACATTGCATTAGGTAAAAGAAAATGGAGGAAGCAGATAGTTACTCTAGTCTGTTATATTGTTGGGTGATCAGTAGTGCTGGTGAGTTTTCTGGGTAGGTCCAGGGATAGAGAAGTTTCTTCAGGGGGAGGAATAGAAGGGCCTAACTTTGTGTGGATAGAAGTCATTCTTGTTGTTTTGTCTCTTCAATCCATTTACTACTTATGACACACTTAGCATGAGGTTTTCCTGGCAAGACCTATCTAAAGGAAGTTTAACAATGTCTTTCTCAGAGGGTGGTGAAAAGAAGCAAGGGAGTGGAGGGATGATTTATTGTTGCCACCAATTTGAAAGGAACCAGTATTCAGGAGATTTTACCCCAGTTCCCAATTTTAAAAAGAACTGGCCGATTTGCAATGGAGGTTGCCGATTAGGAACCAAATTTACCATCAAGTTGGAAGGGAGGCTGTTCAATTGCACCTCCTCCTTTATTAAGAAAGTAATAACTTAGTAGTAATTGCACTGTATATATTGTAGCGTGACTGGAGAGAAGAATGTAGATTTATTTGGTTACTTTTCCCTGCGTTTCTGCCATCACATGAGGTAAGTTGTAATATTGTGAGAAATGGCACTTTGGACGCAGAATAGCTGAGGCAATCTTCAAATAAAAGTTAACAATTTTATTAAGTACACAGCGTGTGGTTGCAAGACGTAACTTTTCCTTGTTGCACTTGGAATAATACTTGTAACTTTAACAGTTCATTCTTTCAAGTAACACAGTATCTTTCTGACGTAGAGCACTTGTTTCAGACAAAGTTTCAATACAGGGATGTTTCCCTTATTTGATCTCCCTAGATCAAATACTAAGTAAACTATTCTTTAGCCTCTCCTTAGACTAAAAGAATACCAGCTCTGTTTCACCATTCGGCTGCACTAGCCTGAGAAACTTCCACTAGCCAAACCCAGCTTTTCAAAGCCTCAAAGCTTTGCTTCACAAGTCACTCCGCCACCTTTACTTTCCTTCTCTCCCAACTCCTAACTCCTCACTCCTCTGAACCTAACTCCTGACTCCTCTGAACCTAAACCCAGACTGCTCACTCCTCTAAACCTAAACCCTAACTGATTTTTAACTGTCGTTTTTTTTTTTCAAACTCTCCCCTCTAAGCTCCTCCCACTTCCCTCTCTCCTGCATGGCAACGCACATGGAGGACTCCTCTGACTTAGGCCGCTCCAGCATTACTGCAGCCAATCTAAACACAAATACAGTTAAAATCATACAATTTATAATCAACTCCTGTACAGTGGCATATTGTGACTTGTCCAAGGGTCACCCAATGGGGTTTCATGACTAAATGAGAATTTGGACCCTGGTCTTCAGAGTTGTAGTGCAACACTCAAACTATTTGGGCATTTGGAATCCCCAAACTCATAGGAGTTATACTTTCCACTAAAATGGACTCCTGTGCAAGAATAAAACGGCTACTGCTGATTTTAAAATAAATTCTGCTGCTGGCATGGCATAGCACAAATGGTCCTAGAAGCTTGATTTTAGCAGTCAAGGCTGGTAGCTCACCAAGGGGTCAGATCTTCCTGAATGGAAAAAACCCTGCCTCTTATTGAATCATAGAATCATAGAGTTGGAAGAGACTCCATGGACCATCCAGTTCAACCCTATGCCAAGAAGCAGGGAAATCACACTCAAAGCTTGTCACACAAAACACTAGGACTGGAATTGGACAGTAGGGCTGGGCAACCACGGAAAAATTTGTTTCTAAAATCGATTTGTTTTTTGGGGGTTTTTGCATTTCGATTTTTAAAAGAATTCCGAATTTTTTCTTTTAAAAAGTTCGATATTTACGAAATTTCGTAAAATTACAAAACAATACGAAACAATTACGAAACAATTACGAATCGATGCGTTAATGGCGGATGCAACCGCGCAATACGCTAAAAAACCTCCAAATGGGATAGGGGGAACTTCTGAAGCTTCCCTCTCCCTCTGTTGTTGACTGTTGGTGTGATATTTATAATTTTTTTTCACTGATTAAACAAACAACAACTATAAAACTTGCCCCAGACATGCGGAAATAATAACGAAACGATTTCAAAACAATAACGAAACAAATACAAAACAAATTCGAAACAATTACGAAACGAATTTAAAAATTCGTTTCGTTTTTTAGGTGCTCCTGAATGGTTCGTTATTGCTTCGTTATAAAAAAAATATAACAAATTTTTAACAAATTACGAAACGAAACCGCCCAGCCCTATTGGACAGCACAAGGGAGCTAGGAATCTATTCTTAACAGTTAAAGGCTGAGGGATAACAATAGGAGAGATATACTAGTTTTGTGTGCCTTCAACTTGTTTTAGAATTGGAGCAAAACTATAATGAGGTTTCTGGAGCTGTGATTCTGTCAAGGTCATGGTTGAGCAGGGAATTTAACCTTGATCTCCAGAATTGTAGTGTAATGCTCAAACACTGGCTCCATCAGGGGAGCCCATCAATTGCTTATCCTGTAAGACAAAAATTCAAAGAAAGAGAGCATAGGATTGCGTGAATGACCTTAGAAGGTCAGGTTAGTACAAGGACACTCTCAAATCCAAAGGGACTGGAATAACCCTCACTTCTCTTTTGATGATAAGGGTGCTCTGTGTGTGTGTTTTTTAGAGACAGAGAGACTGAAATCTGAGAAGACTAGCATGAAATGAGTAAAAAGAAATTCTGCAGAGTCATGTTTTCTCCCTTGCTGAAAAATTATGCATTCTGGAACTGCAGTAGGCAGAAAGCGAGGACACTGGATGCATTAGTGCAGAAAAGGTAGACTTGAGAGATGCCTGAAGAGGGAAAAGGCTCCTCATGCAGGAGTTAAGTGCAAATTACCCTCATGCTATTGAAAAACCTGGGTCAGGCAGGAAGGTATCAGGTCTGGAAATTTCACAGCGTGGCCTTCTTTATTTAGCAATAAAAAGGAAATGAGAAAAAGACAGACAGTTTGGTGGCACTCCCTTTTCTTTCTTTAAAGCTAATTGGAGAGCAAGTGAAAGCAGGGAAATGGAGTTGGGGGATACAGAGAGAGGGGGAGAGTGAAAAGGAGAAAGAGACAGAAGGAGAGGGAGTGAGATGCATGTATTACCTGAAACCAGCATCTCTAAGCTCTACTGTTTTGTTTTTTTTTACATTTCTTTTGCATATTTTCCCCATTTAAACTGAAAAGAAGCGTTCCCCTTTCATTGTCTGTGCTCTCTCATTCTCTGCATTTCTCGATTTTGCTCCCCACCTCAAGTAATTCTGAAACTACAGTCTTCACGTACTGGTGCAGAGGGGAGCTTTTATTCCAAATTAATTAGGCTGCAAAAAGTCAGAGACAAGGCAATAGGACCGTGTGATCGATGATTTTTTTCAAAACTCATTACAACATTGGGAGGTGGGGGTGCTGCCGTTTCATTTTTAACATGTTTCTAAAGTATTGCTAGTGAAGAATTTGCTACTATAAGGGGAGTAATGACATTTCGTTATGGTTTTGTAATAACAATTGCGTAAGTGGAGAAGCTTCAAAGACTCCTTTCTCCCTCATTTTTACAGCTATTTGAGGAAAACTCGCTACAATGGTAGAACACATTGATTACTGTTAGCTCATCAAGTTTCAGCATGTTTCACTTATTCATGGATTTTTGGGGAATTTCCAAAGTTTTTATAAACAACATTTTTAAAAAAATATAGGAGCTTTCTCTTTGAATTTTCTATATAATGACGCAAGATAATATTTATTATATTGATTTACTTCTTTATTTACCCCATTTATATCCTGGAGCCACAAGGGGTGCAGTGGGTTAAACCACTGAGCGGTTGAACATGTTGACCGAAAGGTCGCCAGTTCAAATCCAGGGAGCGGTGTGAGCTCCCACTGTTAGTCCCAGCTTCTGCCAACCTAGTAGTTTGAAAACATGCAAATGTGAGTAGATCAACAGATACTGCTCCGGCAGGAAGGCAACGTTTCTCCATGCAGTCATTCCATACACATGACCCTGGAGGTGTCTATGGACAATGCTGGCTCTTCAGCTTAGAAATGGAGATGAGCACCAACTCCCAGAGTCGGACATGACTGGACTTAAAGTCCTTTTACCATATCGTGCCTTTCTCTACCTCGAAGGGGACTCAAGGTGGATTTACATATAGGCAACCATTCAATGCTTTTGGACAACATACAGTTAAAATACAGTTAAAATTTAAGAAAGAGGTTCAGAAAAAGTTAATAGAGTATGAAGGTATACGTTTATCCTGGTTTGGAAGAATAGCATTAGTAAAAATGAAAATACTACCAAAGATACATTTTATATTTAGGATGCTACCACTTCAAATCACAGAAGAAGAATTAACTAGATGGCAACAAATGATTAATAAGTACTGTAATGGACGTAAAAGAAATAGACTAAATAAACAGTTATGGTACAGATCGCAAAAGGAGGGTGGACTAGCGCTACCTAATATTAAAAAATATTATGAAGCAAGTAGATTAAGTTTGGTTATAGAAGGAATGGTTAAAAAAGAGGGAATAGATTGGCTTAGTAATGATTCAGGAAAAGTGGAAGATGAAATTTGGAATATATTTTTTAAATAGTTTACTAGAAAAGAAATGAGGGAAATTAGAAACCCAATGTTGAGCAACATACTGGAAGTATGGAACAAATACAGGGGGGAGTTAATAAAGGAGGGATCAATTATAACCCCAATAGTGATGGAAAAGAAGTTTCCAAAAAATTTTTAAAAAGTAATGGATAAAAAGTAAGGGAAATTAATTTAGATAGGATAGGGGATTGGATGAAGGTGGAAATGAAGAAGGAAATGATGTTGGAAGAGTTTAAAGAAATACAATTGTCATGGTTCCATTGTATACAACTAGAACAATGGTTAAAAAACTGGGGGAAAAATAGAAATGGAAGCCAACCCAATCAATTTGAACAAATAATACAGAAGGGAAGGGCTGTAGAAGAACATGAAAACTTGAGAGATATAATTAGTAAAATTTATAAGATATTAATTGAAATGAAGGATGAAAAAATAAAAAAGTGTACCCTTAAGGAGATTTGGGAAGAAGATTTAGGGATGAAAATAAGTGAAACAGAGTGGCAACAGTTATGGGGACAAAGACATTTTAAAAACTTATCGATACGGGTTAAAGAAAATTATTACAAGTTAATATGGAAGTGGTATTTGACACCAGTAAGAATAGCATATATGAATAAAAATAACTCAAGAAATTGATGGAGAGGTTGTCAAGAACCAGGAACATATATACACATGTGGTGGCAATGTAAATATGTAAATAATTTTTGGGAGAAAGTATTTAGAGAAATAGAAGATATAATGAATATGAAAATAGATAAAAGTCCTAGTATAGCCTTACTATCATTATATAACAATAAGCAATTGAAAAAGGAGGATAAAGAAGCGATAACAAACTTACTAACAATAGCAATAGCAAGGAATTGGAAAAAAGAAATGAATATACAAATAGAGGAGTGGTATAAGGAAGCATGGAAAATAGCAATAAATGATAAACTGACATGTATGTTAAAGGTTAAAAAAGGTATATGGAAACAAAGTGATTTTGATGCTGTATGGGGAGGATTTGTGGTAAATGGTCTAAAAAACAAGGAAGGAAAATTACCGTCACAAGAAGAAATGAGATTTTGGACAGATGATATGTAAGAATTGTGGCTTGAGACGGGTGGAGGGGAGCACTGTGGTGAAATAAAAAAGGGGAAAATGTTAAAGCAAAATAATAAAACAACATGTTAAAGAGGTTGCTGTACAAAACGTAATAGTAATAACAAATGTATAACGAATGTAATAATTGTGACAAATCAATAAAAATTATTATTAAAAAATGTTAAAATTTAAAATTAAAGCATGCTAAAACATAAAAAACATTGCATTCACTATTAAAATCCTGCCATCTACAATAGTAATCCAGGGCCGTTCCAATAATCATTGCACATATTCCGTAGCTGTCATTGCAGTATAATTAATCTCCAAAGGCTTGATCCCAAAGTCAGGTTTTTCCTTTCCTTCTGAAGGCCAGGAGGGAGGAGGCGGCTCTAATATGACTGGGGAGGGAGTTCCATAGCCAAGGGGTCACCACTGAGAAGGCCCTGTCTCTTGTCCCTGCCACTAGTGCCTGCAAAGGAGGTGGGACTGAGAGCAGGGCCTCCCCAGACAATCTTAATTTCCAAGGTGGTTCATAGGAGGAGATACATTCAGACAAGTAAGCTGGGCTGGAACTATTTAGGGCTTTATAGGATAAAGCCATCACTTTGAATTGTGTTTGGTAGCAAACTGACAGCCAGTGATGCTGGCGTAACAGGGGAAAACCTGTATGCTTCGTGTACACTGCTCCGGTGAGCAGCCTGGCTGCTGTCTGTTGGACCATTTGAAGCTTCTGAACAGTCTTCAAAGACACCCCATGTAGAGTATGTTGCAGTAGTCTGTTCAAGATGTAACCAGATCCAGGCTCAGTGATGAGTCCAGAACTCCCAAGCTGCAAACTTGTGTCTTCTGGGTAGTGTAACCTCACCCAACACCGGCTGAAACCCTATACCCTGTTTGGCCTTGCAACTGACCATGAGTGCCTCTATCTTGTCTGGATTCAATTTCAATTTGTTCACTCTCATCCAGGCCCTCACAGCTGCCAAGTATCAATTCAGAACCTGATCAGCCTCATTAGCAGTTGGTGGAAAGGTGTGATAGTTGAACGTCATCTGCATACACATGACATCAAACTCCAAAACTCCAGATGATCTCTCCCAGTGTCTTCCTGAAGTTGTTAAACAACATGGGGGACAGTACTGAGCCCTGTGGGACCCCACAAAACAATGGTTGTGGTGTCAAGCAGATGTTCCCCGACAACACCAGGAAGGACCGGAGCCACTGCAGAACAGTACCTCCTAGCTCAATTCTCCAGAGGTGGGCTATGTTATCGAAGGCCTCTGAGAAGTCCAGGAGAACCAGCAAGGACACACTACCCCTGTCAATTTATCTATGCAGATCATTCACTAAGGTGACCAAGGCTGTTTCAGTTCCTTGGCCTGGCCTAAAGCCAGACTATGCCGGATCCAGATAATCAGTTTCCTCCAAGAACACCTGGAGTTGTGAGGCTACCACATGTTCCAAGACTGCCCAAAAAGGGGAGATTGGAAACTGGCTGAAAGTTGTTCAATTGAGTGGAGTCCAGTGATGGTTTCTTCTTCTTGCTTGCATGCTGGTCGCTTCTGTGGCGAGAGAATCAGCCATCTACGAAGACGTTGCCCAGGGGATGCCCAGATGTCTTGCAATCCTGTGAGGAGGCTTCTCTCATGTCCGAAGCTCTAGGTGCTCTTACTGCCTATTACAGGAAAAACCAGCTGATCCCCAACCCATCCAAAACACAGACATGTGCCTTTCATCTCAAGAACAGAGAAGCATCCCGAGCTTTGAAGATCACCAGGGAAGGAATCCCACTGGAACATTGCAGCGCACCCAAATACCTGGGAGTCACTCTGGATTGTGCTCTTACCTACAAGAAGCACTGCCTGAACATCAAGGAAAAAGTGGGTGCTAGAAACAATATCATACGAAACTGACTGGCAAAACCTGGGAATCACAACCAGACATAGTGAAGACATCTGCCCTTGCGCTATGCTACTCTGCTGCTGAGTATGCATGCCCAGTGTGGAACACATCTCACCACACTAAAACAGTGGATGTGGCTCTTAATGAGACATGTCACATTATCATGGGATGTCTGTGCCCTACACAGTATTGCACCACCTGACATCCGCCAGGAAGTAGCAGTCAATAGTGGAAAGGACCAAGGAAGAGACATCTCCAGCTCATCCCCTGTTTGGGTATCAGCCAGCACATCAACGACTTAAATATAGAAATAGTTTTCTAAGATCTACAGAGACACTCGCTGGAACACCTCAGCAAGCGAGAGTCCAAAAGTGGCAGGCTCAAACCCAGAGCCTCAATCAATGGCTGATACCAAATGAGAGTCTCCCCCCTGGGTACACAGAGGACTGGGCGACTTGGAAGGCGCTGAACAGACTGCGCTCTGGCACCACGAGATGCAGAGCCAACCTTCAGAAATGGGGCTACAAAGTGGAATCCTCGACATGCGAATGTGGAAAGGAGCAAACCACTGACCACCTGCTTCAATGCAACCTGAGCCCTGCCACTTGCACAATGGAGGACCTTCTTGCAGCAACACCAAAGCACTCCAAGTGGCCAGATACTGGTCAAAGGACATTTAATCAACTACCAAACTCACAAAATTTGTATTTTGTCTTTTTGTTTGCTTTGTTCTGTTAGAAATGTAATATAATTTGACTGGTTGCCCTGACACGACAAATGCATTCTTCTTCTTTTATTATAGTCTCTGTTTAAATCATCTACTGATTTTAGGGTATTTTTTACTGTTTTAACAAATCTTTTTTTAAAAAGCCACAACAGCTATCTCACTGAATGTCTCTCATTTTAACCAATAGAAATTCCATTTAGGGATTCTGTCCCAGACCAGCACAGAGATTTACTTACAAGAAGTATCAGCCAGTCCTCCTCTTTGTAGATGCAACAATTTATTGGAACTCTGGCTGGCTGCTGCTGTGGAGGAACGAATCTCTCCCCTATTCTGACTGGGTCTTTTTGATGCTGAGTAGAATTCTGGGAAATGTAGTTTAGGGCAGGGCCTTTTGAATTCTCTAGCAAAGTGCTCCTCACCTTCCCAAACTACATTTCCCAAAATTCCATCTCTTTCACAGTGAACTTTGCTTTGTCCTTGCTACTTCCCCTTCCTAAGGCGAGAAGCCTTAGTGCGGTTGGTGGGGGTGAGAGACAGGGCCTTCTCGGTGGTGGCCCCAAGGCTATGGAACACCCTCCCTAGGGATATTAGATCACCCCCCTCTCTCTTAACATTTCGGAGAAAAGTTAAAACATGGTTGTTTGAGCAAGCATTTACAAATGCAGAGTAACTGACACAGGAAACCAAATGACTAGACAACGGAATTGGACAATGTTTTTAAACAAGGAGATGCTAATGTTGTTGATTTTTATTGCTTTTGTTGTGTTTTTATATTGTCTTTAGGGTTTTAATTTGTATTATGATATTATGTGTACTGATTTGTTGTAAACTGCCTTGAGTCGCGGACAGGCTGAGAAAGGTGGCATACAAATACAGTAAATAAATAAATAAATAAATAATCTATATAAATAAAAATGTAATGCTCAGTTGTGGGATTAACAGAACTCAAAAACCACTGGACGAATAGACACCAAATTTGGACACAAGACACCTAACAACCCAATGTATGTCCTTCACTAAAAAAATGATTTTTTTTTCATTTGGGAGTTGTAGTTACTGGGATTTATAGTTCACCTACAATCAAAGAACATTCTGAACCCCACCAACGATGGAATTGAACCAAACTTGGCACACAGTTCTCCCATGACCAACAGAAAATACTGGAAGGGTTTGATGGCCAGTGTCCTTTGGTTTTGGAGTTGTAGTTCACCTACATCCAGAGATCACTGTGGACTCAAACAATGATGGATCTGGACCAAACTCTACATGAATACTCAATTTGCCCAAATGTGAACACTGGTGGAGTTTGGGGAAAATAGAATCTTGGCATTTGGGAGTTGTAGTTGCTGGGATTTATAGTACACCTACAATCACAGAGCATTCTGAACCCCACCAGCAATGGAATTGAACCAAACTTGGCACACAGTTCTCCCATGACCAATAGAAAATACTGGAAGGGTTTGCTGGGCAGTGTCCTTTGGTTTTGGAGTTGTAGTTCACCTACATCCAGAGATCACTGTGGACTCAAACAATGATGGATCTGGACCAAACTCTACACGAATACTCAGTATGCCCAAATGTGAACACTGGTGGAGTTGGGGAAAATAGAATCTTGACATTTGGGTGTTGTAGTTCACCTACAATCACAGAGCATTCTGAACCCCACCAATGATAGAATTGGGCCAAACCTACCACACAGAACCCCCACGAGGGCCACAGCAATGCGTGACAGGGGACGGCTAGTAATAATAATAATAAAGGGGCAGGAGTGAGACTCACCACATGCCTTCCTAGCCCTCAGCATCTCTCAAATAGGGAGGGATAGCCAATACTCCAGAGGACAGGAGCAGGATTCAAAACGATCTTGACAGATTAGAGAGATGGGCCAAAACTAACAAAATGAAGTTCAACAGGGACAAATGCAAGATACTCCACTTTGGCAGGAAAAACGATATGCAAAGATACAGAATGGGGAACAATGCCTGGCTTGAGAGCAGTACGTGTGAAAAAGATCTTGGAGTCCTCATGGACAACAAGTTAAACATGAGCCAACAATGTGATGTGGCAGCAAAAAAAGCCAATGGGATTTTGGCCTGCATCAATAGGGAGCATAGTGTCTAGGTCCAAGGAAGTAATGCTACTCCTCTATTCTGCTTTGGTTAGACCACACCTGGAATATTGTGTCCAATTCTGGGCACCACAATTCAAGAGAGATATTGACAAGCTGGAATGTGTCCAGAGGAGGGTGACTAAAATGATCACGGGTCAGGAGAACAAGCCCTATGAGGAGCGGCTTAGGGAGCTGGGCATGTTTAGCTTGAAGAAGAGAAGGATGAGAGGAGTTATGATAACCATGTATAAATATGTGAGAGGAAGCCACAGGAGGAGGGAGCAAGCTTGTTTTCTGCTTCCTGGGATACTAGGATGCGGAACAATGGCTTCAAACTACAAGAGAGGAGATTCCATCTGAACATGAGGAAGACCTTCCTGACTGTGAGAGCCGTTCAGCAGTTGAACTCTCTGCCCCGGAGTGTGGTGGAGGCTCCTTCTTTGGAAGCTTTTCAACAGAGGCTGGATGGCCATCTGTCAGGGGTGATTTGAATGCAATATTCCTGCTTCTTGGCAGGGGGTTGGACTGGCTGGCCCATGAGGTCTCTTCCAACTCTTAGATTCTATGATTCTTGGAGACTAGGACGCGGAACAATGGCTTCAAACTACAAGAGAGGAGATTCCATCTGAACATGAGGAAGAACTTCCTGACTATGAGAGCCATTCAGCAGTGGAACTCTCTGCCCCGGAGTGTGGTGGAGGCTCCTTCTTTGGAAGCTTTTAAACAGAGGCTGGATGGCCATCTGTCAGGGGTGATTTGAATGCAATATTCATGCTTTTTGGCAGGGGGTTGGACTGGATGGCCCATGAGGTCTCTTCCAACTCTTTGATTCTATGATTCTACATGAATATTCAATATGCCCAAATGTGAACACTGGTGGAGTTTGGGGAAAATATAATCTTGACATTTGGGAGTTGTAAGGTAAAGGTAGTCCCCTGACATTAAGTCCAGTCATGTCTGACTCTGGGGTGTGGTGCTCATCTCCATTTCTAAGCCGAAGAGCCAGCGTTGTCCGTAGACACCTCCAAGGTCACGTGGCCGGTATGACTGCATGGAGCGCCGTTACCTTCCCGCCGGAGCAGTACCTATTGATCTACTCACATTTGCATGCTTTCGAACTGCTAGGTTGGCAGAAGCTAGGGCTGACAGCGGAAGCTTACACCGCTCCCCGGAATCGAACCTGTGACCTTTCGGTCAACAAGCTCAGCAGCTCAGTGCTTTAACCCACTGCACCACCGGGAGTTGTAGTTGCTGGGATTTATAGTATACCTACAATCACAGAGCATTCTGAAACCCACCAATGATAGGATTGGGCCGAACCTACCACACAGAACCCCCACGAGGGCCACAGCAACACGTGACATAAAGGAGCAGGAGGGAGACTCACCATATGCCTTCCTAGCCCTCAGCATCTCTCTTTCACAGACTAATCAGAGTGTGGTGGAGGCTCCTTCTTTGGAAGCTTTTAAGCAGAGGCTGGATGGCCATCTGTCAGGGGTGATTTGAATGCAATATTCCTGCTTCTTGGCAGGGGGTTGGACTGGATGGCCCATGAGGTCTCTTCCAACTCTTTGATTCTATGATTCTATAATAGAAGGCGGCATTTCAGAATCGCAGACTGCAGCTAGAATCAGTCTGGGGTAGGCAAAGGAGAGTTGGGAGACCCGTGACACCCCTGCTTTCCCCAGCAGCCAGACCCCACACCCACGCTGAGACGTCACGTGGGTGCCCCAGGCAGAGCAGACGAGCATCCCTCCCTCCCTCCTCTTCCCAAGAATCTCATGAACTCCCATCCCCTTTCTTACCCCCCCCCCCTCCTGTGTCATCTTCCCCACTAGGCTTCCCCAAAGGATGCAGAGTGACTGTGGCAAATGGTCTTTCCTCTGACTCGCCCACTCCACAACACCCAAGTCCTCCCAGGTCCTTAGGCAGTCCGAAAGATGCCTTTGGGCGGTATCCTCCGGTTCCTTGAACGAGGACTAATGAAACCCACGCCACTGTCAAGGCGAAAACACTGAAAGGGTCGTTCGTTCGCTCGTCAGCCTCCTCCCCTCCTCGTCTGTGCCTATGACATGCCTACAGTAGCCAGACAAGGAGCACAGGCTTTTGGATGGGGAGTGTATGGAGGCGGAGGGGGATGCTCAGAGCTTAGCAAAAGCCGACCGGAGGCTGCTTTTTGCCCTCCCCGTTCCACCTCCTCTTCTTGGTATCTCCCCACTCGGGAGACAGGAGGCGAGAGAGAGGGAGAGAAAAGGAGAGCTGCCTTTCTCTGCTCGTCTTGACTCTTAAGACACCTCGTCCTCCTCCTGGCCTCACCTTCTGGGATCCCCTTTGGCACGCTGTCCACAGCCTCCCCGCCTGGAGCTGCCTCCATCGTGACCAGTCGCATCGCTAACCTTGATATTATATATTCATTCTTTCCGCCTGTTTTTCCGCCCACCCACTCCGTCCACGCCGCGTTTGCCCGGCTGCCAGGACCCAACGCAGGTTGAGGCTGCTGCTGCTGTTTCTCCGCTGCTTCTTTGGCCGCCTCCGTCCCGTGTGAAAAACCAAAGCAACCTCTGTATCTGGAGTGCCCCTCCTCGCTGTCATTTTTTTGGGGGGAAAGCACCTCCAAGGCTTTGGGAGCTCTAGCATGGGATACCCACTCGTCTCCAAGGACAGCTTGCTGCCCGAGCGCTTCGCCTCCTGAAATTCCTCCCGGTGAGTTCCTGCTTTGGAGAAATAGCAAGAGATTTCTGCATGACACCCCCCTCCCCTTTTTGCCTGGGGGTTTGTATTATTATTATTATTATTATTATTATTATTATTATTATTATTATTGCTACTACTACTACTATTATTAATACTATTACTTATATTAATAATATTCTTAATCCATTGGGCATTGGAGATTTTCCTTCCTTCTTCACCCCCCCCCCCCCCTCTCCTTTTTCCTATCCTCCCCACTCAGCCAGACTAATAATGCGCCAAAAGCAATACCTTGGGGCTTCAAAGAGGCAAAAGACACTTTATAGGCATGGGCATGGGCATGGGCATGGGCATGGGGGGCTTGATAGTGGGGAGCTTTCTTTTCTCTCCCCCTTCTTTTTTATTTCCCCCTCCTTTGGAAGAAAAGTGTCCTGTGAGTTTGCTCTGCCAGTAGTGAACCTTGGCTTGCTCACTTGAGCCGCCTCCGGTCTCCTGACCTATGACTTTCCTCCTTCGTTTGGGTTTTTTTTTTACAGGTGCTCATAGAATCATAGAATCATAGAATCAAAGAGTTGGAAGAGATCTCATGGGCCATCCAGTCCAACCCTCTGCCAAGAAGCAGGGATATTGCATTCAAATCACCCCTGACAGATGGCCATCCAGCCTCGGCTTAAAAGCTTCCAAAGAAGGAGCCTCCACCACACTCCAGGGCAGAGAGTTCCACTGCTGAATGGCTCTCACAGTCAGGAAGTTCTTCCTCATGTTCAGATGGAATCTCCTCTCTTGTAGTTTGAAGCCATTGTTCCGCATCCTAGTCTCCAAGGAAGCAGAAAACATAGAATCATAGAATCAAAGAGTTGGAAGAGATCTCATGGGCCATCCAGTCCAACCCCCTGCCACGAAGCAGGAATATTGCATTCAAATCACCCCTGACAGATGGCCATCCATCCTCTGTTTAAAAGCTTCCAAAGAAGGAGCCTCCACCACACTCCGGGGCAGAGAGTTCCACTGCTGAACGGCTCTCACAGTCAGGAAGTTCTTCCTCATGTTCAGATGGAATCTCCTCTCTTGTAGTTTGAAGCCATTGTTCGACGTCCTAGTCTCCAGGGAAGCAGAAAACAAGCTTGCTCCCTCCTCCCTGTGGCTTCCTCTCACATATTTATACATGGCTATCATATCCCCTCTCAGCCTTCTCTTCTTCAGGCTAAACATGCCCAGCTCCTTAAGCCGTTCCTCATAGGGCTTGTTCTCCAGACCTTTTATCATTTTAGTCGCTCTCCTCTGGACACATTCCAGCTTGTCAATATCTCTCTTGAATCCATTGGGCATTGGAGATTTTCCTTCCTTCTTCACCCCCCCCCCCCCCCACCTTTTCCTATCCTCCCCACTCAGCCAGACTAATAATGCGCCAAAAGCAATACCTTGGGGCTTCAAAGAGGCAAAAGACACTTTATAGGCATGGGCATGGGCATGGGCATGGGGGGCTTGATAGTGGGGAGCTTTCTTTTCTCTCCCCCTCCTTTTTTATTTCCCCCTCCTTTGGAAGAAAAGTGTCCTGTGAGTTTGCTCTGCCAGTACTGAACCTTGGCTTGCTCACTTGAGCCGCCTCCGGTCTCCTGACCTATGACTTTCCTCCTTCGTTTGGGTCTTTTTTTTGGTTTTTTTACAGGTGGTCTGCCAAGCCACTGTCTGGAAAAAAATGGTGGTTGGGGTGAGGGGGGAGACAGATAGGAAACACTGATGCGGGGATCCCATCACCCTTGATATTATTATTATTATTATTATTATTATTATTATTATTATTATTATTATTATTATTGGGAGGTGCAAAGGATTGGCAGCCAAGCCTAAGCTCTTGCTTTTGAGGAAGGGTCTCTCTGAGCTGACTCGATTCCCTTTGGAAGCTTTTCAGAGCCTCAAGGGAGTCAGTGCCAAGAAGGACTGATTCTCTTTGCCCCTTTTTCCACCGAAAAGGGCATTCCCGAAGGCGAAGAGGTTTTGGGGGGTTGGAGGAGCCGGAGGGCGACTTTGGAGGCCAGGGATTCTCCTGCTGCAAGCAACGTGGGCAATTTCCTCTTCCTCTCTCCAGCCTCCCCCTTTCTTGATGCGGAGTCCCTTCTCGGCAGTGAAATACATGCATGTAGTACACAAAGCAAGGCAGGAGCTGGAGAGAGGGTGGCATTCTTCACCTGAAGGGGACGGGGCTCTTCACCCATTAACTGCCACTTTGGGGGGGGGGGGGGAGGGTGCACCCAACATAATCAATTAGGGGGGGCACCCAATCGAGAGCT